>NC_133776.1:79293585-79549624 GCF_003597395.2 Chelonoidis abingdonii
TTTCCTCCAGGGCAAATTGGCAGAGGCCCTGGAGGTTTTTCGCCTTCCTCTGCAGCATGGGGCATGGGTCACTTGCTGGTGGACTCTCTGCAGCTTGAGGTCTTCAAACCACAATTTGAAGACTTCAATAACTCGGACATAGGTTAGGGGTTGTTACAGAAGTAGATAGGTAGGGTTCTGTGGCCTGCTTTGTGCAGGAGATCAGACTAGATGATCATATTGGTCCCTTCTGACCTATGAGTCTATGAGTCTATTTACCTGCGCTGTTAATAATTTGCATCTTATTTCCAGTTTGAACTTTGCTGACTTCCAACCACTGGATATTGTTATGTCTTTGCTTGCTAGATTACTGAATCCACTAGTATCAGGATTTACTTTAGGTAAAGTTTCCACTTTGTGCACTTTGAAGACTCAACTGTGTGCTTCCAATTTACTCCGTAAAACAGTCTAAATTCATGCCTCAGTTCATATTACAAATCTATCTGCACACCATTAAGGCATTACACTTTTTACATTGGTCATGCAACCTCTATGCAATAGGTGCTTCTGTGCTGAATGGCTGTGGGTGAAGTGTTGCAACTTTTGGACACTTGTAACATGAGGTATGCTGCTGATACAGGCTCCCAAAAATACTAGTCACATTAGTCTGTGATAAATCCATTTGCTCACAAAGTGGAGTAGTAAAGGACTGGCCCCATATGGAAAAATCCTGCTGTATTTACTAGAGTGAGGTCTTTTTTTGAATTCCTGATTCCCTTTATTTCATCTGTACAGTTCTATTATTGCCTAATAGAAGGTTTGTGCATAAATTTTCCTGGGGCTTATAAATCAAAGAGGGAAAAACCCTCACTAGTGTATGTTTCCAAGAAATAATAGCATGAATCTTTTAAGTACCCACATTTGAGTGTCTAAATTGCACCTTTCCTAAACAGTCCCACTAATTCACATGCACTTGAAGATGTGTACACTCAGTGGAGATGCTCATTCAGTGTTCAGAAGAACTGCACCTTGCCTTCACAAAATTCCTACCAGAACAGAATTAGATAGACGAATGCTGTCATTGGTAAGTAACCTTGAGAAGTGCAAATTTGTGCAATTGCACTAGACTTATCTGCAACCTTTTTTCCTCTCCCACAATCAGTATAGTTGAGCAAGATTATGTAATTATGAAAGGAAAGAAATTGCAAAGAAATTGCAAATAATTATCTGATTCTTTTTCTCTTTTTCTAACCCCCCACTAAAGCGGAAGATGGAAAGAAGCCAATACATTATTTTAAAGTTGTTTTTTTAAAGGTGTCCTCTATGTTGTGTTATGTATTAATGTTTGCAATGTTAATTAGCTGGATTTTGGCACCCTTTTTAACTTGAGTATACCTCCTTTTTTGGAGTCATTGGGACTTTTAGTGGAGTGAAGTGCTGCTCAATAACACTCAGAGGTTCAGAATCTGGCCCTTAGCGGCTGTATACACCAGATGGTATTCCATGCAGTACTAATGACACAACTTCTTCCTTGAAGGGCTCAAATCATTACCGTTTCTGTTTTGAAAACAATTCAGTAAATAAATATTCATTTTAGACATATTTCTTATTTTATGAGAGTGCCTTAGGGTATTTTCAAGATTTTGTAAATTACTGGAATAAAATCATAATTTACTGCCTAAATAGCAGATTGTTCCAGTGATAGCGTGGGTGAGAAAGCTGCTTCTGATTAATTATTATTATTATTGTTTATTATTTATTTTATGTAGAAGCTTTTTAATGAAAGCTTTCAAACATCCCTGGGTGTTTACAAAGCTGTTTTAGTAGATGCCAAGTAAGAGTCAAGGACCTTTCTGTTTAACCCAGAGAGATTAGCTAATGAACTTGACCTGATGGTTAAAGCCCACAGTGCAAGCTTGTCCTACATGTATATATGTACAAAATTACCAAAGTGCCTAAGTGCAAAACAAGAATGATTTAACGCTTTCAAAACAACCCAACAGGTTGGGAAAAGGGAACCGCAATCCCTACAAATAACATTCAGTCTTCCTGTGTTACTCCAGCCTCCTCTAGAAAAGCTTGGGAAAGCATTACTGCATTCCATGAGGGTCACCAGATCTGTCAGTTCAAGGCAGAGGAATAGTCCAAAGCAGGGGTTGGCAACCTCTGGCACGTGGTTTGCCAAGGTAAGCACCCTGGCAGGCTGGGCCAGTTTGTTTACCTGCTGTGTCGGCAGGTTCGGCCAATCGCAGCTCCCCCTGGCCATAGTTCGCCGTCCCAGGCCAATGGGGTGGCAGGAAGTGCTGCAGGCAGAGGGATGTGCTGGCCGCAGCTTCCTGCCGCCCCCATTGGCCTGGGACGGCAAACCGCGGCCAGTGGGAGCCACGATTGGCTGAACCTGCCAAAGCAGCAGGTAAACAAACTGGCCTGGCCCGCCAGGGTGCTTACTCTGGTGAGGCGTGTGCCAGAGTTTGCCGACCCCTGGTCCAGAGGCAAGGACCTTTCTGTTTAACTAGAGAGATTAGCTTCAGTGCCTAAACTTATCTTAGCTGTCCTGCTATCATATAAGGAATGAGGCAGTTTTTAAAGGGCCTAAGCCATACAGGATGTAGAGAGATGAAATTAACTTAGGTCAGTGGCACAGTAAAAGCTTGTAGCCTGTAACTCTGCTGGTGGGAAAGGATTTGTTAAAGGCTAATGTATGTGATGAGCTTTGTAGTATTATAGGCATTAGGAAGGGTAGGTATTTGATTCCCTCCCCCCCCCAACACACAACACTTGCCCCCCCCACACGCAATTTAAAGCTATTTTGAGTTATCTTTTATCGCTGTTTGCACTAGTGTAGTGGCTGGTGGATCTGCCGCATCCAGGTCACTGGGATCCCAGCACTAGAGTGCTGGTCTCTCACGCGCTGTATCTTCCCAGTGTATACCCTGAGTAACTGGTTCGAAGCGCTGGGGAACTCAGGGGCCGAAGGGGGACCATATACACCTTTCACCTTTAGCCTCAGGGGGCAGGCTGTCCACAAGCTATGCAATCTCCGGGCGGCACAGGCTTTCACAACCTAGTGGACTACGTCTGCGGGCAAAGGAGTGAAGGAGGTGTAACAGTGAGTCCGTCGTCAATCTGTGCCTCCCCATGAGTACCAGACCCCTCTGCAGCAAAAGAGGAGACCTGCAGAGCTATGATACTTGCTCAAATTTAGGCCTGCCCCAGTTGCAATGAATCTATCAACCTAGTGGGACTGGTCATGCGCTGGCCCTGGTCCTGGCCTGGAGCTTAGCCCCAGCCCGTCCCTGCTATGTCCCTCACCACGCTGCTTGGCTGCTCACTCCACACCGGTGCAATTGGCTCTGGGCGTAGGGCTGTGTTCTCCTGGGCAGTGCATGCTGCGAGATCCAGCCCTGACCCAGTCCTAGCGCCGTGGTGCGTGCAGCATGGCCGGCTTCCAGTGGGCGGTGCGGCTGTAGTGCGCCAGCACTTGTGTCACAGGCACACGAGTATAGGGCAGGGGGAGCAGGGGTTGATGAGCAGGGGACAGTTTGGGAGGATGGTAGGGGGCAGGGGTGAATGGTGATCGGGGGAAACAGGGGATTGAATGGGGTAGGGGTCCAGAGGGGCCGTCAGGAGGAGGGGGGGTTGGATGGGGTGGCAGGGGGCAGTCAGGGGCAGGGGTTCCAGGGGCAGTCGGGACAGGGAGAAAGGGTGGTTGGATGGAGCAGGGATCCTGAGAGGGCCATCAGGAAAGAGAGGAGGGGTTGGATGGGGTGGCAGGTATCTGGGGGAAGTCAGGGGACAGGGAGCGGGGGGGGTCCCACAGGGGCCATCAGGGAACAGCGGGGGTTGGATGGGGCAGGAGTCCCAGAGGGGGCAGATAGGAGGTGGGGGTCGGGCCACGACCCCATCCCCTAACTGGCCCTCCATACAATTTATGAAACCTGATGCTACCCTCAGGTCAAAAACTTTGTCTGCCCCTGGCCTTCACCCATGCTGGTGAGTGGGAGGTGTAGGTAAAACCTTAAAAGCACTGCTGTATTCTGGACTAGGGTGAGCTGTGGAACTGTCTTATTTTATTTTTTTTTAAGAAAGGTATGGGTTAAATTTATTTTAATTCACTTCCAAAATCAAGTGTGGGGAGAAGGAAATGTCAGCTGTATGTTTCTGTGACATGGAAGGAAGGGGCCCCTTAGAAACGTATGACAAAATGATTCCAACCATGTTGTGATTTCACATATTCAAGGCTCTATCCTTCTCTTAGGACTTTCTACGTGGTGGGGTAAGGCACACTATGGCAGTGTGACCATGGTGGGAACCTGTGATGAACATCAGCAGGGTCAACATGGGCCAATTAATACAAAACATGTTAGTGGACTTTAGAAATGACACCCTTGTGCATTACCTCATCATGTAAACAAGTCCTTACAGATGTGAGAAGCCTCATTAAAGTCAATGGGACCACTCCCATGCCAACAGCCATTCGTCTGCATCAGTTTTTGCAGGATGGGGCCATGAGTATGGTGGTGAAAGACATTTCTGAAACACACAAAACCAACACGTACATTTTTAATTTAAAAAAATGATACTCATGTTTATAAACAAATAGAAGCAAATCAAATCTTGATAAAAATATACTGAGCACCTTTTCTTCAGTGGCTAAATAATGCAAGGACATTTTGAGGCTTCATGTTTTAAGGACTGTAATACAGCAGAAACACAATCACCTGAACATTAGTTACAATACTTTACATTCAAATAATCTTCCATGAATAAAGTCCAGTTAAAAAGAAATATCCAGTTTAAAGTAACATTTAGAAAGGACTTTCAGAATGGGAACATCTGACAACATATCACATTAATAAAATAGATCCAAAGTAAAACTTATCAAAGGGACCAACCAGCTTTATTAGGCAACCTCCTATCTTAAATGATTTGAGCACAATTCTGCCTTGCCTTTACTAGAAAACCAGCCCTGAGTTCTCTGAGTGATCATGTCAAACAGGTTTCACTCCATTTCTGTTTTTCATTTTCTGCACTATTATTTAACGTTGTTAATTAGCAAACGTTTGCACTTAAGCAGATGATTTTTCTCTATCTTAGTTACTATCATTTCTGCCAAAGGGATTTGGATGGCTTTGAAAATCTCAGTATTAGTATGTAAGAGCTTGGTATCTTTATAACTCATAGCCCATTGGGTACTTCTGTAATTTTATTCATTCATTCATGGTTTGATTTGGGGGCGTGGGGAAGAACAGTGTCCAAAAACGTGCTATGTACCTCACACAAACAATTAAAGATCCAGCCTTAGGGCTGGTCTACACTGGGGAGTGGGGGGAAATCGATTTAATATATGCAACTTCAGCTACGCTATTCACGTAGCTGAAGTTGAAGTATCTTATTCAACATACCTGGCCATGAGGACGGCAGCAAGTCAACTGCCGCGGTTCCGCCATCGACTTTGCTTACTCCTCCTGCTGCGGTGGAGTACGGGCATCAATTCGGGGATCGATTTATCGCGTCTAGATGAGATGCAATAAATAGATCCCCAATAGATCGATTACTACCCGCCGATCCTGGCGGGTACTGTAGACATGCCCTTAGACACAATCTAAATTGGATGTGACAAACCAAGTGAGAATCATAAGTAGATACAAGTATAAAGGGAAAAGGAAGGCAGAGAATAGCACTAAGATGATCTTGGGGTTACTCAGCCAGGCATACTTGTGCAAATAAGTCTATCACATGAAAACTTGGCAGAAGAAAATACATTCAGACATAAACCTAAAGAGCAGCCATCCACTTTACAGTCATACTGCTCCCTCAGAGAGATTTGCCACTCAGTAACACCTCAGACTATTCTATCTGAAATAAAGCGAATTAGAGAAAAATATTTTTCTCTATTATTTATTTCATTTACTGCATGTGAAATTCAGCCCAGTCCAGAGGGCCATCACAGGACACATGCACCATAAGTCATGTGTTAGTGCTCAGCACAAGATGAATTACACCTTTAGTGCATTTGAGAGTACTTTCTGTGCACTCAATTCTGCTGTGTCCCCTTGTGTAGTTGGGTTTGCCCTTTTGTTTGTGTGGTGGTGATCTAGCAACTGCGGGTCAGAGAACACATTTAAAATAGTAAAATGCAAAAACTTAGACATTGGCACTGGACTGACCCACATGTAATGAGTGAAACTGCTTTTAACTCCTCACACTTCAGGGAAACTGCACCTGTATTCCCTCTCCATGGTCCAGCAAGGGCATGCAGCTCCTCAGCCATCATTTCTCTTGGGCAGAGACTCAAATCTCTCTCCTTGCTTACCAGGGTCTTTCCAGGCTGCACAGTTCCCTGCCTACACTGAGAGTTCCCCAGCAAGTCAAAGTGCCTGAAGAGGCCTACTTTGCTTTCTCCTCAGAGGTTATAAACAGCATAACTGCCCACATTTATCACACAATCCTTTCTAAGCAACCACATTTGTCCTTAAGGGAATGCATTAGAGAGGAAACATTTAAAAAACAATAAAAGAAACTACATGCATGCTAATAAGCTTACTAGAGATCATCCCAACTCCAGTCAGGCTCTAGCACACAGGTAGGCAAACTACGTCCTGGCTGCATCCATGGCCAATGGGAGCTGCAGAGGCAGCACCTGCAGACAGGGAAGTGCACAGAGCCACCTGGTCGCACCTCCATATAGGAGCCAGATGGAGGACATGCCGCTGCTTCTGGGAGGTGCTTGAGGTAAGCGCTGCCCAGAGCCTGCACCCCTGAGCCTCTCCCCTCACCCCAACACCCTGCCCCATCTCTGACCCTCCTCCTGCCCTCTGAGCCCCTCAGTCCCAGCCCTGAGCACCCTCCTGCACCCCAACCCCTCATCCCCAGCCCCACCCCAGAACATGCACCCCAGCCAAAGCTCTTCCCCCACACATACCCCAGCCCCCGATTTCATGAGCATTCATGGCCTACCATACAATTTCCATACCGAGATGTGGCTCTCAGGCCAAAAAGTTTGTCCACCCATGTTCTAGCAGATTTCAGTCCTTCAAATTCCACAAAGAAGTTTTTCTGTGGTTACAAGTTCATAACAGCTTCTGCTCAGAGCAAGAACCCCCATCAATCTGTGAGTTTCTCCTTTACATAGTTTGGGTCTTTGATCTTGGGACATTGGGAACAGGTAATCAGCAGACAGTCTTCCTCTCCTCAGGGAGTAGCTTCAAAGGGCTGGGTTTTTGCATAACCAGAGGCAGGGAAAATTTGCATTCACTTCCCCCTGGATAATTCCCAGGAAATTTTCTTCACACACATTGTCCCATAAGTTCATTCTTGTCTGCCATATAGTTCAATATAGGCCTTTGATCATCTCAGCCCATAATAATACATAACTTTTGCATTTAATACAATGACCCCAAAGATACTTAAACTTAATTCAATAATATCTCCCAAAGATATTGCAGGAAATTGACATAGACAGTGTCTCTTTAAGCACCTGAAATTTCAGAAACCGGATTGTGGCCCCTTGAAAAATTGTCCCAAGGAACCAAATCCTGTTTTCACTTACGGCAGTGTAAATGCAAAGAAAGTTTACCACCATAAACAGTTACTCTAGACCTTAGTGCAGCCTTGGCTGTAAGGGTCTAATGTAAACCAAAGAAAGGAAATTTAGAGCTGACTGAAAGTGTGAGCTGATTTTGGCCATATCTGTACATTGTGCAGGAATACTGTGTTTCTTTTCAAATCAGTGGATTGTTAAAGTGAGCCTGGAATTTAAAGCAGCACAGTGAGTGAATTCTAGCTGTGTATGTATCTGTAAAGTTTGCAAACACAGTAAATGAGGGCTGTATATGGAAGCTGGGCAACTGATACTGTTAATATATCCTGATTCACTTTTCATTTCCATAGCAACTTCCACCATTATGGATTCCACATCACTTCACAAAAATGAAGCCTCACAACCCCCATGTGAGGTAGATCATGTAATCATTATTATCCCCCTTTACAGATAGGGGAGACTGAAGCATAGCTGTCAAAGGCCAAATTTTCTAATTTTTGGTGCCTAAATTTTGGGATCTCCCTTTTTCCAGCTATAGGCTAAACTAAAGCTATAACTTTCAGATTGGCAGAGCATCTGGAGCTCCTATTGGTTTAAATTTGAGTTGATAGGTGGTTGGCCCCTGTGAAAACCTGGTCACAAATGTCTAGTGCTGGGAACACATATTTAGGCAACCAAATTAGAGACTATGTTGGAAAAATTGGCCATAAATCATTTGCTCAAGGTTAGAAAGGAGGAAGGGATCGAACCAAGAATAGAAGCAGGGCTCCTGCCATTCATTCTGAAAGTTCACCTTAAAACCACATTCCCTCTTCTAAGCAACAGGGACTTTCTAGTGTCAATTGAAAATTTCTATCGGAGAAATCTAGTATCCATATGAAAAGGGCTATGTCTTGTAAAATCCTGAGCTATGTTGTGGGGAGCCGGTGGAGCATCACTAGAATGCAGCAGCTGGAAGTATTACTATGTCTATGAACTGCATAAAGCCTCAAGATGAACTGTGTAACAAGTGCACACTACATTCTTCCTCAGAGCAACCACACACAGATCCCTGGCCAAGTCCTTTCCTGCACAAAATCCTCTGGAATTTGGCACTCTGTTAATAGCACTAGTCCATCTTCCCCTCACTGCATGCTGGGAGCACAGCTGTCCAAATTATGGTTGCCTCTTGCTTAAATTCTCTAGGAGAAAAGGTGACTAGAAACCCCCCCTTTAGGACAACCATAATCTATCCCTTCAGTTTCTCTTTATTTTAGTTGGGGGAAGTTTCAGGGGCTATTTGCTAATGCGCTGAAGTAACTATATAAAAGTAACTGCAAGTAGTGTGCTATGGCATGATATCACAGCAGGTGTGAGCTGCTTGCAGAACTCTGCATGTTGATAATGGCTAGGCAGGTGGCAAGCTACTGCATGAACGCAGCTTGTCTACCTGTTGAGTGTCATGATTAACTTGAACTGTGAGCTCTTTGCAGCATGGACTGGCTCTTTGCTACAAATTTTTATAGCAGTTGGCACAATGCGGCCTGTATCCCTGATTCAGTCCATAAGCATTGTTTTAATATGAATAATGATATCCAGATTGCTTAATTTCTTAAACCCATTTTAAATTGGTAATACATTTGTCACATCTATAAAATCACTAACTTTATGGCTCAGTCCTCGCCTTTCCAAGCAAGTTAATCTTATGCTGAAGCTGACAGCATCCTCCAGTTAGTTTTGCTTTTCCTCAGCTCTTTGACACATATCATCATTTATCAGCTCAGCATGACAAACTTAAATACCTAGTCATAAAACAATGATCCTGGATTGCCTGGCTTATGTTTATGTAATTCAAACCCCATCACTTTTAAAAGAGCATTTTCCATATTGTCTATATTTGGCTATAGAGTACTTGTTTCTTCTAGGAAGTACATTACTTTGTCTTTAGTCTAGACCTGTTAGACACATTAAAAAATATTTTGTAGTAAATATATACATTGATTATCCTTAAAGACAAGCCTATGAAATAACTAAGAGACCTGAGAAGAGACGATGCTCTGTAACAGAAGTGAAGCAACAAAATATATTGACTGTTGAGGCCAAAAGGTTCCTGGAAGTCCTCCATCTGGAAAATGATGCATTCTGCAATTACTACAGTGTAGATCATATTAGATGTCTGTCTGGCGTATTTCACAGTCCTTATATGGCGTGATTCTACTGAAAATATGCTTATCAAAAGGGCCTCAAAAGTAACACAGGTTAGCAGCAGGCAGCAAATATGTGTATTTGCAGTCAGGAAATTCTGCCACAGGGCTGTTGTAAAGGCTGCAGATACGATTTTAACATCAAATGGCTCCATGATCATCTTGGAAACAATGCTAACAAAAAACAGTATGTCTGCTTTTGCTATGTATGAAATAAAAACAGCAGTGGACTTGTATGATATGCTTGGAGACTTCAGAATGAGTATTGTATACAGACTGCCTAAAAGTCCCAAAAGAGCAATGAGAGTATTTGAAGAAGGCAGGACTAAGTACTGAATATATTTGAGTACCAGGTATCTTCTGAGATCTCTCATGTGGTCTCTCTTCAGAAAAACACTGGATAGGGAAGAAGTCCTGTAATGAGATAGATTTCAGAAAGTTTAAATATCTCTCCATTTGTTATAGACACTTATGACTAACTTGTTTCCTATAATATAATCATGACATTGGTTTATTATCCAGCTTCATAACCAATAATTGTAAGAAAATACTGAACATTGCAACTTTTGTGAAAGCAACTGAGGACAAACCCAAGGGACTGAATTTTTATTGTAAATAATGTCAGTATCAATCTGGAGTCACTCTGCTGACTTGGAGTGACTGTGGATTCATATTGGTTTAGATGAGATCAGAATCTGGCCTGATATCCGAATTTTGTTTGCTGAGTTCATTGCATAAATGTTCTTCATTTTTTGTACTTACTTGTTTTGAAAACAATAGTTCAAGAAACATTAGTGTATCAATATTTTTTCTATGTTTATGTTAGAAAACTATTTTTAAAATACAACACATTAAAAGACTAGAAGAATAAAATGAAGTTACTCATTTCACAGATCAAATAAACGAATAAAACAGGGAGAATACCATAGACTCATAAGACTGGAAGGGACCTCAAGAGGTCATCTAGTCCAGTCCTCTGCACTCATGACAGGACTAAGTATTATCTAGACAATTCCTGACAGATGTTTGTTTAACCTGCTCTTAAAAATCTCCAATGATGGAGATTCCAAAGCCTCCCTTGGCAATTTATTCCGTTGCTTAACCATCCTGACAGTTCAGAAGTTTTTCCTAATGTCCAGCCTAAACCTCCCTTCCTGCAATTTAAGCCCATTGCTTCTTGTCCTATCCTCAGAGGTTAAAAAGAACAATTCTTCCTCCTCCTCCTTGTAACAACCTTTTATGTACATGAAAACTGTTATCATGTCCCCTCTGTCTTGTCTTTTCCAGACTAAACAAACCCATTTTTTTCAATATTTCCTGATAGGTCATGTGCTCTAGACCTTTAATCATTTTTGTTGCTCTTCTCTGGTCTTTCTCCAATTTGTTCACATCTTTCCTGAAATATGGCACCCAGAACTGGACACACTACTCCAGTTGAGGCCTAATCACTGCAGAGTAGAGCAGAAGAATTATTTCTCGTGTCAATTTCATCCAGAAATTATCATCAGAAACATGTCCCATTGAGAACAGTATTATGAATGTTGTGGTCATTAGCCACTATAACTTTAACTATGGTTAGTTGGTTAACTTGTGTTCATCAGGATTCCCAGAAGTACATTTTCACGTGCGAGCAAATGGACTTCTTTGGGTGGCCCTAGAGAGAATCCCTTTTGGTAAAGAAGTTAGTGTCCATGATACCTGGTCTTTGTTTTTTCTTTTGCATCTACCATACATTCAACAAGCCCGCTCACTGTCACCAAGTCACAAGCCTGATCACTGAGGCCTATAGGTGCAGGAGTAAGAACAGTGGGAAAGAGGGTATTGTGATATAAAAGGAAACTCTCTATCAACATTCATTTTTATGTGGACGAATATCAAATATCCCAAAATGGCCCTGGCCTACAACCTGGCAAAAAAGTAGAGGCCATTCCAATGGGGAAAGATGGTGTTGAAGCACTGCCCCGCTAATAGAACACTCATTTTTCACAGACCATGCTACCACTGCCTAATCCCAGAGGCTGATGGGATTGCCCAGTGGCCCTCATAAAGAAGCAGCCTCTATCCTACTGTTAGGTTCATCTAGGGTGACCAGACAGCAAGTGTGAAAAATCGGGATGGGAGCAGGGGGGTAATAGGAGCTTATATAAGAAAAAGACCCAAAAATCAGGACTGTCCCTATAAAATCGGGACATCTGGTCACCTTAGGTTCATCATAGTCTCTCCCACCCTTTCTGCAGCTGCCACAACATTCTGTCTTCATGTTTAGATTGAGTAATGATAATGTAGCATTCTCAGGGCTGCTTTAAACACTAAATGGAGCCTGGCCTCATAGACATCTGTCCTCAGCAATTTCACTATTCTAAATGTTTGTCCAGTATGTTGATTTTATTTTTACAGTTCTCATGGTAACAATCTAGAGCAGGGGTTTTCGACTTTTTTTCATTTGCAGACCCCTAAAAAAATGACGAAGGGAGGTGCAGACTCCTTTGGAAATTTTAGACATAGTCTGTGGACCCCCAGGTGTTCACAGACCTTAGTTGAAAATCAATGGTTTAGAGCCTGACACACATTTCAAGTTCTTTTTATAACAAATAAATTATTATTGCTTATTGGTACTATAGTTTCAAAAGACAACAAGCAATAAATTATTCCCCAACCAGTGTATTTTGTCTATTTGGCAAATATTGGCATTTTATGCTGTGTTTAACAGAGCTAAAATTATGGACTTCTCTCATTTCCCACCAAGGCTGGTTGCATATCTCTGGTTGGTTTGTTTGTTTGTTAAATTGGCCTCCTGCTGGCTCCATCTGGATGTTTTTATATTTGTCTGGACTGATCTGGGAGTAGAGGAATGGTTCATAGCACTGCAAGAAGTTACAAATGGGAGGGAGGAAGGAATTCTGTGGTTGTTGTAGGTTATGAGATACTGAGACAAGAGGTGAAAATTATGGGAAGACTTTACATCCGGACTAAGACCTGGAGCAGTAGGGACATGAGTTTTGAAACAGCTTTCCCACAGCATCCTATGAAAACAGCCAGTGCCTGTGCACTCCAATCAGAGTCATCTCTTAGCTGATAAAAACTGTGTGAAATGAATTGTGAGCATTTTCTTCTAGCCTGAGAAACTGGAAGCACTTTACCTTTCCCTTTAATTCAATGAAAAGAAAAGAGTAGATTTTCCATTTCTGTCCTGTGGGACGTTAAATATTGCCTCATATGAGTACTTTAGAACAGCCATATCATGTTCACTTAGTAATTCTTCACAGCCATTTCTTATTACTGTGCTGAAACAATCTAATTAATAAGGGCCAAATCCTGAGGTCTTTATTCAGCTTTTACCCATGCAAGACTCCCATTAACTTCAATAGGAGTTTTGCATTAGGTAAAGTCTGAGTGAAAGCTGACTAAGGACCTCAAGATTTGGCCTTATATTTTAAAAGGTCAAATTGCCAGAAGGGGTAGACTGCCTATACCCTACATTACATTCAGTGGGATTTGTAGATGTTCCGATCTTCTCAGGGACTGGCCCAAACTGTGTAATACACAATGTCAGGTACATTTGTGATGAATTAGGACGACTGTTGGGTCATGGGAAATTTGTAGATGGCAGATCAATGACCCCAAAAACTATTGATGACCTATTGCTTATTTTGTCATTAAAGATCACTCTAAAGAATCTTTAGGTTAAGACTGATGTACTTTATTAGAGTAATAGAAGTGTCAAACATGTTTGTTAGCTCTGGTCCCTCACTCTAAAACCCTATCGGTGCACAGTAAAAGATGAGATTTAAGAGGATCTTTCCTGATCATAAAATAATACTGTTTGTGGCCATTCAAGCAATTTTGTATGAGCTATTGGTAAAAAGTACGTGTTGCATGCCTATACCTAAGGCTTTTGCTGCAATAGTTCCATGTTAATGTTCATCCTGGCTTAATTCTTACTACAATTATGACAATTATCAGTTTCCTGCTACTCGAATATTGAGTTTAAATCAGATCAGAATGCCCAGAAATTTTACTAGATATAATAGAAAAATTCCCTTCATATATGAGTATTTTATTCATCAAGTTTTTTCCAGTGCAACTTCCCTCAAGTCTTGGTTTATTGGAGTTTTTGTTTGTTTTTTATGAGATATTGTGAAAGAAATAATGCTGAGTGCTGCTTGGTGTTGTAAGTCTCACAAGACTATTTTCTAGATTAAGACTTTCCCCACTTAATCTGTTGCTTGTTGAGGCTTGGACTTGTATCAGATTGACCCAGATGATTTTCATGCTCTCAGCCTTTAGTTACAAGTGTAAATGAGTCATCAAAATAATCCTTTTGACAAGAGTAGGAGTGCTCAGCCCCAGGATCTTGGCTAACCTGCAATACAGGCAATAATGCTTTGACTTCATTTAATTCCCCTGTAGATGAATTGGAAAAATTATTCTGAACTCCTTCTCATAAAGCTAAATTCTTCTGTCATTACACAGTGACGAGTGCTACTCCAATTAAATCAGTGGGCTTGAGTTGATATAATGAGAGAAGAATATAGCAGGTAATATGTTACTGAGACATAGACGCATGTCACCTCTGAGGGTGAGGAGTAGAGAAAGGTGTTTAAAGATGGGTACACTGTTAGAATCAGGCTCAAGCTAGATTTTGATTTGAAACATCCCTTGAGTTGGAGATGGTGGGTCAGATGGGTGTTTGAATCCAGTTTTGGTTTGACTCTGTATAAAGACATGAGCAGTTAATGAAATGAAAATCCAGATAAGGATAGTAAAGCACTGGAATAGGCTTCCAAGGCAGATTGAGGAATCCCCCTCATTGACGATTTTTAAGAATAGGTTTGACAAACACCTGTCAGGGATGCTCTAGGTATAACTTGGTCTTGCCTCAACCCAGGGGGGCTGGACTGAAGAACTGCTCAAGATCCCTTCCAGCCTTACATTTCTGTGATCTAAGTTTGAAACAGGAAAAATCCTTAAAGCTTCTTTGTCATATCTGGGAGCTTGGTACAGGCTCATCTCCAATCAGAACTGAAAAAAAAATTGGGAAAGTCAGGTGTCTCTTCTTCAATTTGGATAATCTCTGATTTGACATAGTACTAAAGTGTACTGCTCGCTTATAAAGTCACTTCTGAAAAACGCGTATTTTAATCTTTGGGTGTGCAGCAGATTGCACTAAAATTGTGCATGTTTTCATTAAAAATATTCTTAATGGGACAACTCCTACAGCTCCTGAAAGCATTATTTGCCCCACACCAACAAAGTACTGTTGTAAACCTTCTATAGCTGTATACTGTATAGCTCTATTAAGCTAATGAGGGGATGCCAGCTAAACTCAAGACTGCCAGCTGTATCTGTGGGTGACGTGTACTATACAGATGGAAGTTGTTTGTTAATATTTCAAACTGAGAGAATACATGCAATTAATTAATTATTCAGCTTTATAACTCTTCTTGGGAGTGTGGTAACAAAAAACAAATGGAAAACTAACTTTGAATCCATCCAAACTTCACATCAATCAAAGCTCCACTCCTGCTCTGCCCTGAGGCCCTGGTCCCACTCCACCTCTTCCCCTGAAGCCCCACCCTTGCTCCACCTCTTCCCGCCCCCATCCTGCCCCTCCCTGAAACCCTCACTCTGCCTCATCCCACTTCTGCTCCATCCCCTCCCCGAAGCCACTGCCCGCCCACCACTCTCTGCCCTCCTCCACAACCCTTTCCTCAGCTGCCAAACAGCTGATCAGCAGGGCCCCACTGAACAACTGTGGCTGGTGGGTGCTAAGCACCCACTATTTTTTTCCATGAGTGCTCTAGCCCCAGAGCACCCCCGGAGTCAGTGCTTATGCCCCAGTGTCTCTGCCAATCTGACCTGGGTAGAAATTCCTTCCCAACCCCAAATATGGCCATCAGTTAAACCCTGAGCATGTGGGCAAGATCCACCAGTCAAACATCAGGGAAAGAATTCTGTGGGGTGACTCAGAGCCCTCCCTATGAGGTTGAAACCACATCTATCCTAGGCATCCATCGTGTGTGTGTGTGTGATAGAGAGAGAGAGAGTGTATGTATATGGATAGATATAGATAATGGGGTAGATTATGTGCCTTCCTCGGCTTCCTGTGTGCCTCTCAGGCTACACAAAGGGAATAAAAGTCTGACTGCATCCCTCTAGCCAGGGATACCTCCAGCATGGGAAGGGCCCCAGAGTATAGAGAGCTAATTTAGCTGGCTCCTGCATTGCCATCTCGATAGCCCTCGGTGCAGGTGAGGAGAATGGGGGAGGAGCAGTTAGATGCACTGTACTCCAGCTATCCTTAACTGGCACTGGTTAAAGCAACCAGCCCCTGACCTGGGTTGCTCTAATCTGCATTGAGGCTGGACTGAAACTAGGGTTGCCAACCCTCCCGGTTTTGCCAGGAGTCTCCCAGAATTGGGCTCTATCTCCCAGAGGCTACTGAAGCCAAACCGAGAGATTTTAGGCCACTAAAAGTCTGGCAGCGTAGTGGGGCTAAGGCAGGCTCCCTGCCTGCCCTGGCCCTGCACTGCTCCCACAAGCGGCCGGCACATCCCTGAGGCTCCTGGGGCGGGAATCAGGAGGTCTCCGTGCGCTGCCCCCGAACGCTGACTCTGCAGCTCGCATTGGCTGGGAACGATAGTCAATGGGAGCTGTGGGCACGGTGCCTTCAAGCAGGGGCAGCGCACGGAGTCCCCTACCCCCAAAGAGCCGCAGAGATGTGCTGGCCACTTCTAGGATTGGCGTGGAGCCAGGGCAGACAGGGAGCCTGCCTTAGCCTCATTGTGCTGCCAACTGGGAGCCATCCAAGGTAAGTGCCGCCTGGCTGGAGCCAGCACCCCTGCCCCAGCCCTGAGGCCCCTCCCAGAGCCAGCACCCTGAACCCCCTCCCACATCCAACCCCCCTGCCCCACTCCTGAACCCCTCCAGGAGACCACGCCCCTTCCCACACCCCAACACCCTGCCCCAGGCCGGAGTCCTCTCTTGCACCCAAACTCACTCCCAGAGCCCACACCCCTCACCCCCTCCCACATTCCAACCCCCTGTCCCATCCCTGAGCCCCCTTCTGCACCCCAAGCCCCTGCCCCAGGCTCAGCCTGGAGCCTGCTCCCACGCTCTGAACTCCTTGGGCCCCAGCCCAGAGCCCGCACCCCCTCTCACATCCCAACCCCCTGCCCCAGCCTGGTGAAAGTGAATATGGGTGAGAGAGAGCTAGCAATGGAGGGGGAGAAGGCGGGGGTGCAGTGAGCAGGAGCAGGGCCTCAGAGAAGGAGTGGGGCAGGGGTGGAGCCTCAGGGAAGGGGCAAGGCAAGGATATTGGGTTTGTATGATTAGACAGTTGTCAACACTAACTGAAAATAGGGAACCATAACTGGCTCCAGGATAGCCTCCCACTTTGCTTTAACAGGGGCAAAGTAGCAAATCTGGCCCTCTTTATTTATTTATATTTTTAAACATTTCTTTAGTAGCATTAGTTACAGAATATTTCCAAACGGGTCACTTTCTATAGGGCATGACCCTAATGGTCTAATTCCATTTTTATTCAGTCCTTATTCCGATAAAACTTCATTAGAAACCAAAGGGAGTTTTCCTGAATTAGGAGAGAGTAAAATCTTCAGGTTATGGTCTACAATATTTTTAATTTCTACAGTTCCTTTCATTCAAGGATATCAGAATACTTAACAAATCTCAGTTAACAGTAGCAGTTTCATAACATGCATTATGATGCCTGCATACTCTGATAAGAACACAATATCACTGATTATATTTAATGTAAAATGAACATGTCATTACAAAATTCCTCTCAGAATTGTTGTTTGCAGTGTTGTTGCAGCCATGTTGGTCCCAGGATATGAGAGAGACAAGTGGGTGAGGTAACAGCTTTTATTGGACCAACTTCTGTTTGTGAGAGAGGCAAGCTTTCAGCCAGCTTGTCTTTCTCAAAACCATGCAGAGAATAAACAGAAGTAGAGTATAACAAAGCCCAAACAAACAGCCCTGAGGAATCCTAGCTTAAACTACTTAAGCAATCTTAATACTTTCAGAGATAAACAGAAGCAAAAATACTTACATTTGCTCGCTAAAGCAGCCAGCACTTATTTTCTCCATCCGTGTTCTCGTGGATGGGCTGTAGCAGGGGTAAAATGTGCTGTTTCCTTTGGATTGCTTCCTGGTTTATATATATCGCTTTGTGCATTATGTGGCACGTCAGGCTTTTAAACTGCATTACTCAGGATCTGCTTTGCTAGGCAACATCACAAAACCAAGTTTCACAAGACCAATTTGAACATTGCATTTATTAACTTTCTGCTGACTGGAAAAATTGATGCTTTGGTTGGTTGTAAATTATGATCCCAAACATTCCCTCAACTTCATAAAAGGGGTGTGACATTTTCCAAAAACAGATGGTGAAAAAGCTCTAATTTGTCTGACTGTTGTATGATCTTATAACACAGATTATCCATGACTGAAAAAATAAAGCATCTTTACAGTGTAATTCACAGATCACATTTTATGCTCACTAAGAATGTCTTCCGAAGTAAGTTAAAAACAAATCCTTGGGTTAGGGTTACCTGAATTAGTGTTTGTCTCTGGGTTGCCATGGTACATAGGGTCTTATTCTGACTGCAATTACACCAATGTAAATAAGAGTCATTCCAGTGCTATCAACGGAATGATGTCAGTGTTAGAATGATAAGAATCAAGCCCTCAGTGCCCTTCTACTGAAAGTTGTCCTCTTTACAAGTACTTAGGCCTTGTCTACACTGGCAAGTTTCTGCACAGTAAAGCAGATTTCTGCACTGTAACTCCCGAGGTGTACACACTGCCAAGCCACTTAGTGCAGAGAAACTGTGCAGTTCCAGCGCTGTAAAAAAATCCACCCCTATGACAAGCATAGGGCTTTCTGTGCCGGGGCTACAGCGCTGCGGTGCCAGTGTAGACACCATAGCGATTACAGTGCTGTGATTGACCTTTGGGAGCTATCTCACAATGCCTGTTCTCATCTCTCTGCTCATTGGTTTGAACTCTACTGCCCTGCCCTCAGGTGACCAACTGTCATCCCCACCCCATACATTCCTTTGCCAATTTGCCACGAAGCTGGGGGGTATTGCTAACACGGAGAAGGACCGGGATACTATTCAGGAAGATCTGGACCACCTTGTACACTGGAGTAATAGTGATAGGATGAAATATAATAGTGAAAAGTGCAAGGTCATGCACTTAGGGATTAATAATAAGAATTTTAGATATCGTTGACGCTATTCAGTTGAAAACGATCGGAGGAGGTGCAGGACTTTGAGGGTGGTGGGTCCTACCAAGGCAAGAAAGTGATCCCAGGTAATTTGTGATAGTCGATGCCTATGCTAGCCGCCTACAGTGGGGTGGTATTCGGTGTTGACTGGACTGAAGACTAAACGCAAAGGACCACAATAGCGGTAGTCCGCCAAACCGTAGGATGGCATCGCTCTACGGCCCCTATAGTGCCTCGAGTCACAGGACACCCCTGCCTCCATACGCACGCGCACCGGCGCTGCGCGAGGCTCTCGCCGTTTCCGCTCTACCTCCCAGCAATGGAGAAGCTGCACAGCACGCTTGTGTATAGTTGTGCCTGTGGTTAGGAGATTGACGGCGATTGGTGCTTCTGACGACCCCACCTGCTGGAATATGTTTGCTTCTGTGTCCCATGTTTGAAGAAGGAATGCATTATAACTGGACAACGGTTCTAGGACGAGACGGGCTAGTTACTAGGAGATCCAAGGAATGGAAAATCTGCTATATGAAAGGAATCAAAGAGCTTGGCTTGTTTAGCCTGGCAAAAAGAAGCTCCGGGGGATATGCTTGCTCTATATAATATTACGTCAGGGGGTTAACGTTAGGGAGGGAGGAGATTATTTAAGTTTACATAAGTGTGAGGCACGACCGGACAAATGGGTACAAACTGTATAGGAGTTTGGATCGTGTGAATTAGATGAAGGTGTCTAACTGGTTGGGAGTGAATTCTGGAACGGTGCCTTCCGAGGAAGTAGTGGGGCAAAAAGACTTATCTGGTCTTAAGACTAAGCTTGATAAGTATATGGAGGGTGTTTTGATGGGATAAGTTTAAATTTGGGCAATTATTTGGATTATCAGCACATAAGTGCTGCTCAATGATCTGTGAGGGAGGCTTGGATGGGATGGAACTGAGTTACTGCAGAGAGAATTCTTTCTTGGGATGCTGGCTGGTGAGTCTTGCCACTGCTCAGGGTTTAGCTGATCGCCATATTTGGGGTCGGGAAAGGAATTTTCCTCCAGGGGTGGATGCGAGGCCCTGGAGTTTGTTCGCCTTCTGCGCGTGGTGCGAGGGCGCTTCTGTGGTGGGGGGATTCCCTGAAGCTTGAGTCTTCACTCTCCTTTTGTGAGGTGTGTCGTGGATCAGTTCATGGGTTTTCGGGGTTGTTATAAATGTGTATGGGTAGGGTTTTGTGGCCTGCCTTGTGCAGGAGGTCAGACTAGATGATCATATTGGTCCCTTCTGACCTATGAGTCTATGAGTCTATGAGACTCATATTCTGTTTGTGATTCTGTTTGTGAAGTCCCCTTCCTGTTTGCTCGGTGATGTGTGCACATCTTTCCAGGTGGCTATGGCTGCTCCACGCACCACGTGATCCCCTGCTTGGAGCAATGCCGAGCTGCTGGACCTCATTGGCATTTGGGGAGAGGGGGCTGTGCAGTCCCAGCTGCACTCCAGCCATAGGAATTATGACACCTAGGGACAGATTTCACAATGCATGATAGAAAGGGGCCATTGCAATGTAAGGTAAAAGTGAAGGAACTACAGAATGCCTACCACAAGGTGCGGGAGGCAAACCAACACTCCGGTGATGTTCCCACTAGCTCGGCGGTTCTACAAAGAGCTAGATGCGATACTCGGTGGTGCCCCACCTCCACTGCAAAGGCCCCTGTGCATACTTCGTTGGCTCGCGTGCCAGTCTAGAGTGGACTGAGCCAGGAGGAGGAAATCTTGGATGAGGATGTGGAGGGGGAAGGGTACCCAGAGGCAGAGGATGACTCGGAGACCAGAGATGTATGCAGCCAGGAGCTCTTTTCTACCCCTAGAGGAGCCTAGCCAGGCACAGCAGTCGGATCTTGGCAAAGCGCAGACAGGAGAGGAGACCTTTGGTAAGTGGATCTGATTTTGGGAATCACTGAAGAGAGTTGTTGGGGGCAGGAGGGCTGCAGAAAGCAGGCTTGTCTCCCACTGCATGTCTAGTCTGAGTGGCAGAACAGGCTGTTTGACTCCTTCACTTCATGGGAATCTGCCTCAGAGATCTCCAGGAAACTCTCGTGGAGATACTGGGTAATCCGCTGCTGCAGGTTCTTCAGCAGAGCTACTTTGTTTCTTCCCCCATTAACAGTAACTTATCCATGCCACTGTACCGTCAAAGGCACAGGCGGGGAGGGGGATGACCATTGCTGCACACAGGCGAGCCGCATAGGGGCCAGGGTGGAAGCAACATGCTTGGAGAAGAGCCTCCCTGAATTCCCTACTCACCATCAGCAGCCAGATATCTTCCATTATGATCACATCCTATGGAAAGTGTGGGGACAGGAATGATTATAAGGTCCCCCCCTACAGTGCTGATTCTCCCCAAGAGCCACGTGCCCCATGTACAGCAGGGTTCAGGAAGAGTGATTTACCTTGCCCTTGTGGCTGTTCACTATTTTGGGAGTATTGTGGCTCATGTGTGCTTGCCTGGGATCAGCCAGTTAGTGACAGGTGTGTGAGTACTGGCTGTGTTTTAAAGCACTGAATCAGTGTGGTCTGTGTTGCAAACAATTCTGCTTCTGTAAAATGTTGCATTTAAACTTCACAGAGATGACCTTGGGAGTACAGCCTCCATCTTTGTTATTGGTGGCAGACCGGCTGTGCAAAATTAGAAAGCAGCCAAGAAGAACTAAGGAGGACTTTCTGCATGAGGTTATGATGCACTCTGCCACCGAGAAACAGGAATTGAAGGAGTAGCAGGACAGCAGAAGAGGGACTGAAAGGAGAACTCAGCACACCAGAAAGAAGCCCCGGAGCAACTCTTAAATGCTATGGAGCACCAAGCAGACATGCACCAGGCGATATTAGCTCTTCAAACCAGGCAGCTCCACGTCCACCCTCCCCTGCAACTGCTGTCACAAAACTTTCCCATGTGCCCCACAGACACTACCAACGCAGTCTTATCAACCACCTGGCTCCAGTCTCTACCCACAGCATTCCACTCCTCCCTCCTTACAACATAGCACTGTGGACTCCCACTACCCACTGCACTCAACACACATCTCTCTGCAGTTTGGCCCTGCTGAAGTATAGTACCCGTTGCATTGTACTCCAAAGGAGAAGGTTGGATACAATCCCTTGACATACACAAATCTTTAGCCATCCTGGGACCCCTCCTCCTCCTCCTTGGACCTTCCCTTCCCCCATCCCCCTCCCTGCTCATGTATTCTTTCATTTGACTCTCTCCTCCTGTTGTTGTCTTTTAATAAAAGAATTGTATTGGTTTGAAAGCAAGCTTTATTCTACTAAGTGAAAGTCAAAAGAGCACTGCAAAGCAACATACAATTAGGTTAAACCCCCTATTGCATCATGTGCACCAGTCACCTCCTAGCATTACAAGCACTGCAATCCCAAGTACAGCAACAAATATTAGTACCTTTCAGCTTCAAATTTCTCCCTCAAGACGTCGCTGATCCTTATGGCCCTGTACTGTGCCCTTCTAATAGCCCTGGTTTCTGGCTGTTCAAACACAATCTCCAGGCACTGAGCTTCTGCAGTCCTGAATGAAGCTTTTACCCTTCCCTTCACAAATATTATGGAGCATACAGCATGTGGCTATAAGCATAGGAATATTGTCATCGGCCAGGTCCAGCTTCCCATACAGGCATTGCCAGTGGAATTTTAAACAGCCAAATCCACATTCAACAGTCATTCTGCACTTGCTCAGCCTGTTGTTGAACTGCGCCTTGCTGCTGTCAAGTTGCCCCGTGTATGGCTTCATAAGCCATGGCGTTAAGGGGTAGGTGGGGGTCTCCCAGGATCACAATGGGCATTTCGACTTCCTCTATGGTGATCTTACGGTCCGGGAAGAAAGTCCCTACTTACAACTTCTTGAACAGGCCAGTGTTCCAAAAGATGCATGCGTCATGCACTTTTCCAGACCAGCCTGCATTAACATCTGTGAAACGCCCATGGTGATCCACAAGCACGTGGAGAACCATTGAGAAATATCCCTTGCGATAAATGTACTCGGTGGCTAGGTGGTCTGATGCCAGAATTGAAATGTGTGTGCCATTGATTGCCCCTCCGCAGTTAGGGAAGCCCATTTGTGCAATGCCATCTATGCATATTTCCCAGAGTCATGGTCTTTCAGACCAGGATGCGATTAATGGCCCTGCACACTTCCATCAATGAGTCCAACAGTCAACTTTCCCACTCCAAACTGGTTAGCGACCGATCACTAGCAGTCTGGAGTAACCAGCTTCCATAGTGCAATCACTATGCACTTCTCCAATGACAGGGCAACTCTCATTCGCATGTCTTTGCTCCACAGGGCTGGGGTGAGCTCATCACACAGTCTCATGAATGTGGCTTTCCTCATCTGAAAGTTCTGCAGCCACCGGTCATCATCCCAAACGTGCATCACTATGTGATCCCACTACTCAGTGCTTGTTTCCCAAGCCCAAAAGCAGCATTCCAGTATGGTCAGCACCTCCGTGAATGCCACATGCAATTTCGTGTCATAGCTAGTACGCGTGGTGAGATCAATGTCACACTCCTCTTGCCTTTTCCTCCTCTAGCAGCATACTGCTTAGCAGTTTGGGATCCATTCCTGGAGCCCGAAGAGGCAGGGCGCACAGTACACAAACCATTGATGGCACCAAATGAGGATGGAAGATGGTACCAAATGCAGATGGAAGCACAGGGATTTCTGGGATGCGAAGCAATGCATCACGGGACATTGGGACATGACCTAGGAAGCCACACGACCCCATCTACCTTCTCACAAGTCTTAGCGGCAGAAGAGAAAGAGCTACTGTGGGATAGCTGCCCAGAGTGCACCGCTCCAAATACCACTGCAAGTGCCGCGAGTGTGAACATGCTATTGTGCAGGCAGCTGAGAGTGTGAGAACACAACAGCGGTTTCCCTCCGGCGCTCTCTGAGCAGTGCTGTAACTTTGCCAGTGTAAACGTGCCCTCAGAGAGACCAGGTGGGTGAGGTAATATCCTTTACAGGACCAACTTCTGTTTGTGAAAGAGATAAGCTTTTAAGCTACACAGAGCTCTTCTTCAGCTCTGAAAAAGATACTCAGAGTATCACAGCTAACTAAAATATGGAACAGATTGTTTAGCATAAGTAATTAACATATATTCTAATCAACCGTTCAAGGTAAAGTGGCCCATTAATGCCCCTGCAGTCATAGGACGAAGAAGACAGGTTAGTGCGTTACCGGTTGTTGTAATATGCCATACATCCAGTGTCTTTATTAAGGCCATGATTCTTAGTGTCTAGCAAACTTATGAATTTAATCTCCTCTTTACAGGTGTCAGTTGAATTGCCTTTCTTTCTCTGTGGTTGTGGGAGCGGTGAAGATAGAGTCAGATTTGACAGAATCTGTACACTGTAAATATTTTTAAGAGTATGTAATATGTTGTAGGTTTTAACCTTCCTTGTAGATACCCTTTGTATAATCATCATATTGAAGCAGGTGATTACAGAAAATGGTCCCAGTTTCATTGGATCATTTTCTCACAAATCCTTGCATGTAATCTGTAAATGGAGGGTTCATCTGTCAGCATCTAACCTGGAATTACTTGACTTTTAGCCTATGTCTAACAATGGCTCTATTGGCAGCAACAATATTTTTCCCCAAAGTGACAAATTGTAGAATGAATTATAAGTAACCTAGGCATTTGTCTCCTATAATCAGTGAAGCACCTACAATTGTCTTTGAAGTCCCTCAGAGTAGAAGGGAGCCTAGTCACAGATCTACACTGCCATCTGAATGAACAAATTTTGCTTGTAGCATTTGCATTTGAACTCTGTTATAGAGGCATGCGAAAAATATTTTGCCAGAGAGAGAGAGTAGAAAAGGACTTTGAAGTCTCTTGAGATTAAAATAATTTGGGTTGTGCTTTATAAAACAGCTAGCTATAGTGAATTTGTTGTTGAGAATCTTCTTATAGCACCTCATAGTTTTTCTTCTGTATGAAAGTTGCTTACATATTTGTCATATGAGAAAACTGAGCTGTAAGTTGCAAGGGTGAAAACAAGGTGCATAGGAGATGCAGCGTTCTCGGCAGCTTGGTTTGTTGTCGTTAAACTTGCTCCCAAGAGATGTAAGGCACAAACTTCTGTGCCTCCAGAGCAAAATACAACACACTTTCTTTTGACCAGACTTCCCACAATGCCAACCATATTAAAAAAAAAAAAAATTCCAAAAAATTGCCACTATGGATGCCAGTGGTCCATCAAATCAAGTGACCAGTAGCAGGTGCTTCAGAGTAAGAAATTTAATACTGAGCAATTATGAAATCTGCTTATGGGAAAGTTTCTTCCTAATTCCTGTCAGTTACTAGCTGACTTAGGCTCTAAGGTACTTGGGTATATATCCCTTAAATGTAAAATAAAACGATCTTATCTAGTATAACTGGATGATCTCATTATCCATATAAATGTTTATCCTTTTTTGAATCCTACTAAACTTTTGACAGTAATGATACCTTGTGGCAATGATTTCCACTTCTCAATTATGCATTTTGTTAAAAAAAAGTATTGTCTTTTATTAGCTTTAAATGTGTTCCCTGTCAGGATATAGCATGCATCGGTTTTGTATATCTCTGTCCTATAGCATCTTAGGGCCCTGCAAGGTTCTCAAGCACAAGCTGATCCCTGTGCTGATGCAGATGCCTTTGCAGTCAGTGTGTGCACACAGGTCTGACCATACGGAATAGCTCATAGGATCGGTTTTGTGCTCACCTCCTCTCAACTAAATATTCTCAATGTTCCATTCAGAAATTGTTCTGGGCCTCTAATTGTTTTCATTGCCTATCTCTGAACCCCTTCTGAAGTGGGTGACCAGAACTGAACACAGTATTCCAGATGAAGGTATATTATGGCATAATATTTCCAGTATTGTTCTCTATCTTTTTTTAAAAAATATCTAATGTTTATACTTTTTGGCCACCGCCGCACGTTGATCAGAGGTTTTCTTTGAATGTCCACAGTGATACCCGGATCTTTTTCTTGAGTAATTATGGCTAATTAAGGATGCACCAGTGTGTATGAATGGATCAAATTATTCCTTCCAAGGTGCCTTACCTTGCATTTGCCAACACTGAATTTCAGTAGCCATTGTGTTGCCCATTCACTTTGCTTTGTTACTACTCTCTGAAATTTCTCACTGTGTTCTCTGGTCATGAGCAACCTCGGTAAATTTTTGCCATCTGCAAATATTGCCACCTCACTGCTCACCCGCTTTTCTAATAATCAGTAGATAAATTAAACACCAATTCTAAGATAGATCCTTGGGGCACAATTAACTTTTAGCCATGCAGAAAACTAACCATTTATTCCTACACTTCGTGTCTATCTCTTGTTTTAATGTATGAGGTACTTTAATTCTCCTCTCATGCTTACTTAATTTTACTAGTAGACCATTGAGGGGAACCTTGTCAACAGTGTTTTGAAAGTCTAAATAAAGTACATCATCTGGTTTTCCTTTATCCATTATTTTTTGACACACTTAAAAAATTGTAGCAGATTAGAGAGGCATGATTTTTCTTTTCAAGATGTATTGCTATTTTGGCCTTAAATATTTTTTAAATAGTTGGTGCTTTGACTAGTTTACCTGGTTCTGAAATAATATTTAAAATAGTCCTTAGAGCAGGGACTGGATTCTGATTCTCCCATCTCATAGGCAAGTGCCATAGCCACTAGGCTAGTGAATCGTTCTCACTCTCTGGCCCAGTGAATATTTAATTAGTTTGAACAAAGTGGAACAGCTTCCACAGGAAACATTATGACCCATCTCACAATAGCCCAGTGGTTAGGTCACTCACTGGGGAGGTGGAAGACCTGTGTTCAAGCCTCTGCAGTTCTCAGACAGAGTGGAGATTTGAACTTGGGTCCCACATCCTGGGTGAAAGCTCTAACCACTGGGCTATTTGGTCACCACCTTTTGCTTATTTTTTGTGAGAAGAACTGACCTGGCTTGGGCATCTAACTGCAGGAATCAGTTCACGGCTGTGAATCTTGAGCAGAGGGAGACACCTCCCTCCAGGTACCCAAGTCTACTTGAGGGGTGGGGCTTGGGTCACACCCCTCTCCTCAGCATTTCTTATTGGCTACTGTAGGTGGCTCAGCTGAACCCCATTCTTAGACCGTTGATTCTCCCATACATTATATAGGGACCATAGGTACCTACCTCAGGATTTTGCCTTCCACTAGGAGGCAGAGTGCCTCAAGTTAAGTGTTGCAATGCTGAGCCTAAGTCCCCTTTGTGGGTCTAGCTCCCTTTGAAACCTGATTAGGCATTTTTGAAAATCCCACTAAGTAGCTATTTGCATCTTCACATGCCTAGATATCTTTGAAAATCTGGTCCTAAGCAGCTAACTGCCATTTGTGCCTCTGAAATCCTCCCTCAAAATCCCATTGAATTTCAATCTCATTTGAATGCCTAATTCCCTTAGGTTCCTTTGAAAATCCCCATCCTGCAATGTTTATGTACATTTCATAGTTCTGGGAGGTGCCTGATTACACAGTAATGGGAACTGTATAAGAAGAACCAGGGTACAGAGGGTCATCGAATGAAGTCTTTGCAAGAGAATTCAATACATGAGGAAAATATAAGCAGCTTGGGAACTTGCAGACCCTAATTCTGACAAGGAAATTTTGCTCTGAAAGCAAGTAGGGGAAAGTGTTTTTCTGGGTAAGGAAGTTGATCATCTTCCCTAACTATGTGCTGTGAAGAATTTCTAAGCATTAGTCATGCATTAGATAAAATATACATTGCCATTTTCAGCTAAAAAATGCATCTGTAAATATGTGCATATTAGACCATCAGAACAGCCTATTATGATTACATCTTCCCAAACAGTTCACATCAATGAATAAATTAAGTAAAAAATCAGCTTGTTTGTTTTCATACCTTTGTGGTTTTCCATTTTTACTAGAGGAGGTTTTTGAAATCTATTTTTAGTAAGGAATTAGGCCGAGGGAAAGCAGATCTAGAGTGAAAGATATTGTTAAGTGGACACTTGGTCCAGGTTTAATAAATTATTGCAAGTGGCTAGATGGTCCTTTATTGCCTCACTGAAGTAAGAGATTCATTTTGGAAGAGAAGTAAAATCTTTTTCTATGTTTCAACATAGTGGAGTTAGTTATTGGTTGAGAAAGGTTTAATCATAAATGAGCAAATCTGAAGAAATCCTGGAGAGACAACAAAGGGATGGTCTCTGTTTAGAGTTCAGGCATAAAAAGAAAGAGGACCAAGACATTGTAACATTCAGGTTTTATTCCTTTCGCCACATATACTATGCTATTATAAGGATGCAGGTCTGTAGAGTGTGGGGTGGCTGACGTTCCTATGGTGCCAGCGGCATTGCAGAGCTTCCGCCAGGGAGCACTGTGGAGACTAGGCACCACAGGAAGTACCACCCAAGAAAGCCAGAGTGACAGTTGGTAGAGTGACAGCCCTCTGATTGGCCAACTACCCTATTTAACCCCAGAGGATGCCCCAGGACATTTTCTGGGCAACAACACAGACTTTGGGCCTGTTGTGACTCTAAACTTCTCCTTGTCTCCTGATCTCTAGCCTCTGATCCCAACCTGACTCTGATCCTGACTCTTGCCTCCTGACTCTTGCCTCGTTCTACCTTTGTTCTCCGGTCTCCAATGCCAACCTGACTCTGACCCTGATTCCTGCCTCCCGATTCCAGCTTTGTACTACCTCTCATCTCATATGTCTCCAACCACAGCCTGATTTTGACCCTGACTCTTGCGTATTGAAACCTGCTCTAGCAAATCCTCTGACCCCTACTCATGGATTATCATCCCTGACGTGGACTTTAGCCCAGCCTTGACCACTAGGCCAGACTGCCTACGCCTCAGTCCCTTACAACTGTCTCTTCCAGCATTTCCTGAAAGTAGTATTCTCAACGTTCCTAGACATCACTGTATACACAATCACACCATCATACTATACCACCCCTATTGGGGAGCTATCTATCATCACATCCCTTTTGTCACATTGATTTGAGATAGCAAAATTAAATATGAATACCATAAACCACATTCTATTGTACTCCATTGAAGCCTAAATATCTATAACAACATCAGCTTTTTATTTTTTTAACTTCCTTGGGAATTAAGGTATTTTCCTCTGGGTTGGGAAGGTTGTTCAATCATCCCTCCCCAATTGTACAGTCTTATATACACTTTACATGTGATATGATGTTGAAGCAAGTGCAAGTGTTTCTTGTGATGACAGGAGAGTGCCATGCACTTGGTTTTTCTGGGCATTTGTTGTTTTGAGAGTGTTTCAGTATCTATCAGTCGCTTATTGGCCTGTGTTCATTCTATGACCTGTTGATCAAGACTCAGCAGAGTATGTATTTCACATCCTCCATGTCCATGTTTGCCTTGTGTTTGTAGTGAGTGAATGTATTTGCAGTTTAGATTAGATACGTGCCCATCCACATTACATTATCTGTTCAACACATGTATCTTGCTTCCAAAGTGCATGAATTGTCCTGAGGAAATAATTTGATCCTGACAGTGTCACCAGGTTGTATTCTGGGAGGTCTTTAACTTGTTAGTCATAGTAGCAGTCAAGGTTGAATCCTCACTCTGTCACTCCAAGTGCAGAAAGTAGGGGCTTGCAAGGATTCTAAAAATTAATACTTGCCACTCCAGGCTTGTATTAAACTCCCAGGGTTACAGCTTTTCTCTGAGTTTGGCTCAGTAAATGCTGCTCGCTCTTGCTCTTGCTCTCTCTCTTACTCTCTCTCTCTCACACACACACACACACACACCTGCCTCCCTCTCCCAGGGAAGACCTGAGAAAGAAAACAAAGGAAATTAGCTGTTGCCACCAGCTAGTCAAACAGCATATGCACAAACCTCTTAGGACATCAAAAATCCAATCCTGTTCTTTAAAAAAAGGTAAATTTTATTAAAAACAAAAAGAAAGAAAATACATCTAGAACTTAGACTTTTGCTAGATTTTAAAAGAGCAATTCCAAAAATCAAGCATGCAAAATTGCTTTCTTGGGGTTCAGCTTAAAGGTTACAAGCAAACAAAAGCATCTGGGGTTAGCATAGAGGAGTCCACAAGCCAATAAGAAATAAAAGAAATAAACCTAATCACGTCTTTTTAGATGTTCCCTAATTTTACTTACATCTCTGAGGCTCTGGATAAGTCAGTTCGAGGTATAAACTGATAATCCGTAATCATACCTGGCTTAAAGCTGTTTACAGCATTGCTGCTCCATGTCCCTGCAGCCCAGAGAACAGCAGCAAAGGGAAAGTTTCTTTCCCAATTTTAAAAAGTTCTACCTTCCCATTGGCTCTTTTGGTCAGGTGCTCACTCCTTTTCTTTTACCTGTGGGCTTGTTAACCCTTTACAGGTAAAGCAAGCAGAGAACAGACCAAGAGGGATTTTACAGCTAACTGCGCGGTTTCATCAAAGGAGTTCTCCCCCATCCCGCTTCATGTATCACAGTAGCCTTTAGCCTGTGAATGTTAGTCTTGCCTTTTTGACTGTTACCTCCACCACTGCCAGTTGTGGCAATCTGGGCTATAGGCCCTAACATACTCAGGAGTCTGACTGAAGCATTGTTTGGGGCTGCTATTATGGTCATTAGTGAGACTGTTGCAGTACACCCTTTCCTGCCAAAGCCCCGAACACATGCCTGAATTAAAAGCCTTCTCCAAAGAGGCAGAAGAATCTGCATCAGAGTGCCTACCGGGCACAAAGAAACAGGAAAATGCAGTAGACACTAAACAAGCTAAATTGTGTGAACAAAGCCTGTCCACCAGAGATTTGCTGTTATTTGTGTTTTTACTACTTATCTATGGGTCAAGACAAAGGAGTTAATACTAGTGGTTAACCCTTAAAGATGGGACATACCTGATTGGTGGAGAATGTTGTACATTCTAGGATGGTGACAAGACAGCCCCACAAAGCATGTTATTTCAGCCATACCTTTAAACAGACTGGAAGCTTGGCACAACAGCAAAACCATAACAGGACCATGCTGCTGTGTAGAAGGGGAAACTGAGGCACGGTCGTCTTATGCATTGGTGGCTAAATGCCACATAAACTTTATACAGGGTAAAATGAATTTATTGTGGATTTGGACCTTTCGGAGCTGGGCATCTAAGTGTAAAGACAAGAAATTCTAAGTTGCTTTCCAGTTAAGTCTGCAGCTTTGGAGCGCGTGTTCACCCTGGAGCAGATTGGCATTAGGGACAGATGTCCCATTTTATAGGGCAGTCTGAATTTGGGTCTTTTTCTTAATATAGGCTCCTATTACCCCCTACTCCAGTCCAATTTTTCACATTTGCTGTCTGGTCACCCTAACTGGCGTGTCTGGCTCAACAAGACAGGGTGTTTGTAGTCCAAGCTGGCAAGGAAAGCAGGCAGAAGTAGACTTGGCACATCAGTTGGCAGCCCCCAGGGGGTTCTGTGATCCAACCCATCACAGTTCAGTCACTTTCCCTGCCACACGCTAAATTGTACACCTGCAATGTCATTAGCAAGCACTGGAGGTGTTTGGAGCTGCTAGCAGTGGCTTTTTAAAATGCTCTAGTGGTTACTTCTAGGCAAATTGTTTCCCATGTGTGAACATACAGGTGTAACTTCACGTGCAAACACTATTAAAGATATTCCTTTCAACTGGGTTTATCTTTGTTCTGTTGGAGATTGTGACCTTCCCATGAAAGCTAACAGCTGTACCTCTGTTCTAATAGTGTCCCAAGCATCTCACACTGGCATCGCATAGCACGATTGCCTCTTCAGGCACATCATAGTATTGCAGAAGGAATAGATCAGGGTCAGCAACCTTCAGAAGTGCTGTGCCGATCCTCATTATTCACTCTAATTTAAGGTTTCGCGTGCAGTGAAAACATTTTACCATTTTAGAAGGTCTATTTCTCTGAGTCTGTAATATATAACTAAACTATTGTTGTATGTAAAGTAAATAAGGTTTTTAAAATGTTTAAGAAGCTTCATTTAAAATTAAATTAAAATGCAGAGCCCCCCGGACCGGTAGCCAGGACCCAGGCAATGTGAGTGCCACTGAAAATCAGCTCACATGCCGACTTTGGCACGCGTGCCATAGGTTGCCTAGCCCTGGGATAGATGGTCACCAGCTTCTTGATATGTGTGATGGCTGCATCATGGTGAGGTAACCATGTTCCTACTGCCATCTTTGTCGAGTAGACACCTCAGGGGGTTGCATACATCTGAGAGGTTTGAAAGAAATGTTATCAGATAGTTTAGAAATATGGGCATCTGCTGTGTTGCTTTTACCATCTGGGGTCAGGTTGTAGGTCATGAGAGATCAGCAAGTGTCCCACATAGGTGTTATGTGCACAACATTGACACAGATAAGTTAGATAAAAACAGAAATACTCTTGCTGGAAGGTTGCAGCATAACACTAATATGTTTCTTAGAATTCAGAACAATAACACACAAGAACCCAGAAACTGAGAGAGAGAAAACAGACTGCTCCCTAAGGCAGTGAGGCAAAACTCACCCAGCTTGATTTAAGATGGCTCTTACCAGACTGACTCTAATTGCATGCTTTGCTACAAAGTCCCCTAGATTGCAAACAAGACCAGAAACTACCACCACCCTTGCTCCTAAAGTGATGGTTCACTATTCCAATGCAGTCCTCCATATATCACAGTAAGGTACTACAGTCCATCACAATTTCATTTTGTTTTTATTCAATTTTAGATACACTTCTCTGGCTCTTTCTATCAGACAAATGAGGTTGTGGTTGTGATTCACCACAGCTTTCATCATGCTGTCTCCGCATCTGTACATCAGCTATAACAGTGATGCCTGCAATCCTGTTAGTACATCTTATTGATGGCACGGATGTTCTTTCCCTGCAGGTTTGATTCCAAGCAGCGTTCCTAATCATCTATATCTAACTGCAAGATGTGGAGTGGTTGCTGCTATCCTTATTGAGTAGCACTTGCCAATATCCATCTTAGGCATCAGATACCAAGAATGCTTTTGTTTTTCCCAAGTCAAGTAGTATTTCATCAATTGTAGGCTTTGGCAGTGAATTCTTTTTAGGGCTTAGTTTAAATTGCTTTAGTCTATGCAAATATGCAGCTTGCCTTCTCAGTGGCTACCATGCTGCTTATCCAACTAGTGGGCTCTTTAAGTTAAGCAATGATACCTTTTTTTTCCATTTGCTTTACTGCCTTGTTATTTTATATTTTAATGTGTTAATCACGTATCAGCCGTTTTGTGCAATATGGCAATATATTGATCTATTTTATTGTTTATCTAGATTCTTAATTATACTTGTTGAAAAGATACTGTTCATATATGACCGTATTTGTAGGTTGAATATGCTTTTGGGGCCCTCCTATGATTGTGCATGGGTCTTACCTAGGAGAATTCAGCCCCTGCTGGACCTGCTGAATTAGTCACGGTTGGTATCCAGGGGGCTATAACCAGGTCCTGATCTGAGAGTGACTGAATTGCAAAATTCCACCCAGAAGAGCTAAAAGCCTGACCCCTGTAGGGGAGACACTCAGAGATACCCTGAGAAGGAATAGCAGCCTCATAACTAGCCCCATAACTGTGACACACGGTGCTCAAAAGGTCAATGTTCTGCCCCCCAGAGAAAAGTGCACAACAATGATTTGTGTGCACACATGCCATGGTAATAGACAGAAATGGGAGTAGAACTTGGCTCAAAAGGTTTATAGAAAAACTAGTATAGTTTCAGAGTTCTCCACAATTAACCAAGCACGGTTTCTGGGCTGAAGCAACAGTTCCAGCAGACTTTCAAGATATGCCAGTCACACAAGCAGCGTAGCTGGGTAGGAAACCAAATATTTCCTTATACTTGAAGGCTTCTGAATCCTTCTGGTAACTTTGCAACTTCTCTGCTAGAAGCCTTCAGCTGAAAGGGGGTTGAGATAACCACCAGAATCTATTTTACGTACACGTTTTCAGTGAAAAGTGACTGCTTGACTTCCCCCACCTGCTCCATAAGGCAGTTCACAGCTTTTTGTAACTGTTGCGTTTCAAGACCATGGTCCTATGACCTTGCTTTTAGAAGCCATTTTTCTTACAGGGCACTAACTGGCTTCTGTCTATGATGCATGAGACAGAAAATAGATATGTACATATTTATTCCAATACATAGGGATCAAATGTGGGTTTTACGCCCCACCAGTGACCCGTGTTAACATATATAGGTAGCACTGCTAGATTCCCTTGATGCTTGTACTGTGGCTTAAGGGAAGGAAAGCCATTTTTCCTCACATCACCTATCCACTCCCAGCATGTATACAATTACTGGTGAGTTACTTGCGACCTGACAACTCTACTGACCTCAGTGGGTGTTTGGAGTGTGCACGCAGTAGGGAATGGATGCCAGTTGTAACACCTGGGTCATTTCCCCTTCTTTTTCGAGTAGGGAAAGGGGATCTTTAATTTCCACTCATGATGACCAAAGATAGGAAAAAAGGGACTCTGTCTTAACATCTCATCCACAGAATGGCGTCTTCATGCTCCCTGAGATGCAGTAATACAAACCACATTCTCTGCTGTTTATTTCATACTCTTGCATTATTATCTTTCCACATGCTTAATATTGTTATCTCCATGCTTAGCTAATGGAATCATAGAACTGTAGAAATTAGAGCTGAAAATGACTTATTAGGTTATCTGGTCCCTCCCATATCAATGCAAGATTTTTCCCTGCACAAATTTATGTAGTGCTTTGTCTAAACTACCTTCTAATGACCCCTGCTAATGAGTCTTCACTGCTCCCTTGATACACACTATACTGTCTAGAAGATCTTGCTGTCCTGTTTTTTTCCTCATGAGCATCCTAAATTTTCCTTTGCTTAATTGCCTGCCATTATTCATAGCCGTTCCTCATTTTCTAGAAACTGTGCATAGGGAATAAGTAATGTACTCAGCTGCTATTGGTGTTCAATAGAAATTATGGATGTGCCCTTGGAAATGTATGTTTAGATTTATATTTGTAATTGTATTGCTATTGACTAAGCAAAAAATTGTGTTCCTCAAGAGATGTCTGAGTATATAAGTTTGGCAAAGGCTGCCCCTCAGGACTCATGTGCCAGATCATCTGGTGATAGATCACCAGCAAAGCCACTCCTTAGCCACTATTGCAGTCTTTGGACTTTGGTTGGCGCAGCCTTCCCACTCCATAGGAGGAAAGACTGATAGGTCTGTGTTGTAACTGGCCCTGCCACTCTCTTGATTCTTCCTCAGAAACAAATATCAATTCTAGGTGGCACAGAAGGACTCCCACAGATAATATCCGTGTTGTGTGCAGGGGCTCTGGCCCCCTTGCTTTGGCTTTAGGAATCCTGTCTGAAGTACCACACTTGGAACAGAAGCTATTTTGGCTTTCAGGCAGTATCTTTCCTGCAAGTTGATCAATCAGCCAGTTTAGCATAACTCGGGCAAGTATCTTTCCTGTCGCAGCAAGGAGCGAGATGCCATGATGGTTATCACAAGAAGCATGATTGCCTTTCCTTTTGTAAAAGAGAATAATGTTGGCATCTTTAAGTTCCTGTGGCACAGCCCCCTGTTCCCAAAAGCTTAAGTAGAGGCCAGTGAGCTTCCTGATCGGCTCACGGCCCCCATATTTTAAAAGCTCCACAGGAATACCATCTGGTATCTTTGCCATTGGACATTTGCTTAACAGCTTTCCATACTTCAACTATGCTCAGCAGAATTGAGAGTTGGTCTTGAATTAGAAGTTATTCAAGATCATCAAGTGCTGATGCTGACATGGTGGAAGGGAAGTTCAGAACCTTCTTTCAGTGTTCAGCCCATCTTTTCAGAATTTGTCCACAATAAGTCAGCAGTAATGACTCATCTGTATTCCAGACAGGGCTGGTAGCAATAGGTTGCAAGCCATACACTATGTTCAATTAATTAAAAAACTGTTTGGAGTCTTTTTGGTCTACTGCTGATTCAAGCTGCCCAGCTTTCATTTTTCACCAACTATCCTTCATGTGGCAAAACTTTGCTTGCACATTATATTTTATATGTGAATAAGCCATCTTTTTAGTAGATGAGTTGTTATTGTTTATCCATAATGTGTGAAGAGCATGCAGGATCTCAGGAATTGCTTTTACTCAACATCATTTTCATCAAACCGGGCTTGCTGCTTCCTCTTTACAAAACCGAGGAGTTCTTTAGATGCATCAAACACTGTTTCCTTAAAAGATGACTAGGCAGAGTCAGTCTTTATTATGTCTAACTGAGAAAGTGTCATGAACTTCACATTTTTTAACAAGCCTTGTTCACATGAGCTCAGTCTTCAGCATGTGCACATTGAGCTTGGATGTTGGAGACTGAGGACATCAGAGCTGTTTTAATTGGAGGATCAGTGTCATTTTACATCTCACAAGCCAATGATCAGACCACATGCACACCCCTTGCATTGCATGGGTGATGTTGATGTCCCAGGTGTTCACTTATTCCTTTAGGTATCCAATCATGTAGGTCTACAATGACATAGTCAAATGCCAATGACCAGAATGGGGATGCATCCAAGTTGTTTTGCTCTTCACTGCTGGTTAGAATATTGTGTTTGTGATAACTAGCTGGCTCTCCATGCACTTTGTGAGGAGTAGTATACCATTTGAGTTCTCTTTCCTGACACCATGTTACTAATTACTTTAGGCCAAGCTTTGTGAGTGCAGACAACTGTGGTGTTAGTCTCCTAAGAGAATTAAGTTGTCACAGCAATGAGCTGTCTTTATGGTGTGGTTGAAGTCTTTGTAGAATTTTTCTTTGACATTGTCAGAATATGTCAGCATGGGTGCATCTGTGCTAAAGACTGCTATGTGATGTGCAGATGTCAAGCTGAGGAGGACAGTCAGGTGTTCATTTATTCGTTTAGGTACCCAATCAAGTATGGATGCAATAGACGTCTGAATAGCAAAGCCCACCCCAATAGTTGCCTCTCTTCTATGGACTTGCCTATCCATTAGAAAGTGTATCCTGCACTGAACTCTTCAAGGTGGGACTCGCCTGGGAGACGTGTTTCACTCAGTGCCACTATATCAGTGTTTTATTTGCCAAGTTCTCTTCCAATGGTTAGTGTGCCTTTCAAGCACACCAGAATCATCAGAAAAAATGCAGACATTCCTTGGGTGCAAAGTTCAGTGTTCTTTGAGTATGATGTTGCTTTTTACTACACAGTTGGATGACCAGCTAGTCTTGGCCTACTAGCAAGTAGATAATGGAGTGAGTGATGTCTAGGGATCCTCTTCTCACTCTTCCCTGGATTAAGGAAAGCAGCGCTATCCCTAAAAAGGGCTGTTCTGTCACATGAGAAGATATAGACACTGATATTGCTTCAGGTCAACAATGAATGACCATCACTCTCACACCTTCTGTGTGCAGATTTGTGAGTAGGCCCCCCTGCACCATCCTCTGCCCAGTGGAGTAGCCAGGTGGAGGGAAAATGGGGAGCAATAAAAAAAAAAGGCGCCACCCGCTACGGTGCTTTTACTCACCCGGCGGTGCTCTGGGTCTTCGGTGGGCCCTTCACTCGCTCCAGGTGTCTTTGGTGGCACTGAAGTTCCCACCGCCGAAGTGCTACTGAAGACCCGGAGCGAGTGAAGGTCCCACCGCTGAAGTGCTGCTGAAGGCCCGGAGTGCTGCTGGGTGAGTAAAATTAAAGCGCCGCAGTGGGTGGTACCTTTTTTTTTATCGCTCCCCTGGGTGAGTAAAAAGGCGCCAAGAAATTAACAAGGCGCCACTTGTGCTCAGTGGGGGAATGGCCGCTCCCTCGCTCTCCCCATAGCTACGCCACTGCCTCTGCCTATTCCCATCACCACTTGCCCATCACTTTAGGACTTTCAAAGAACGGAACAAGTGAAGAGAAAGCAAGGAGTAAGGATCGTAGACCTGCACAGAGTTGTTTAAAATGGTACTGGGATAGATGACTTGTGCCTTCTTGTACAGGAGGGGATGACAATCTAAAGGGAAGGGTACGTGATCTCCCTATGTGTCTCCTATTCCCATTGACATCACTCACCCACCCTGCACCCAGCTCAGGGCTGCCATGTTCCCTCTACCCCACGTTACCTGCGGGGGAGCTCTAGGTCCTTCTCTCCCTGCGCCTCCCCCAACATGTTTGGCTGCTCTGCCTGGCAGCTGGACAGGGAGTGAGGCGGAGCTGCTTCTGCCTGAGAGAGCCAGGCTGGGAGGCAGCAGTGGCTCCTCTCTGTCTGGGCCCTGCTTCCTGGGAGAGGGGCAAGCATGCTGGGGTGGGGAGGAGGCCGCCACTACCTCCCAGCCATGCTCTGTCAGGCAGAAGTGGCTCCATGCCACTCCCCATTCAGCTGCCAGGGAGAGTGGCCAAATGTGCTGGGGTAGGGAGGTGCAGGAAGAGAAGGACAGAGCTCTCCTCCCTCCCCATCCCCAGCAGGCCAATCTGGGGAGAGGCACTTGACTCACCCACTCCCCACATGTCTCCTCTACTAGGATGTGCATGACTAGTCTCACACTCTCCTTTTTGTTGGCCATTTTTTCCACTGATGCAAAGACTGCAATGGGTGGGCTGACAAACAACGATGCAGCACTTTGTGATGCGCAGGTGAAACAATTGAGACAATCACGTGCAGAACCATCAACGGCTGAAGTAACCACAGCCCACTGCCTGGGCTCTGCAGCAGTGCTGAAGCTTGCTTGCTAACACCACTGAAAACTGAAGCAGAAAGTGCATGGTCCATGGGTAGCAGGCCAGACAGCCCCAGTTTGAATCTGGATTATGCCTTCTTCTAGACCAAATGCCTACTGGGGCTAAGAAGTCTGGTCTGCCCCAGCAATAGACCTCTTTTTGTTGGTCCCCACCCTTTGACCTATCCAGCTGGGGTGGCCCTACCAGTTGTGAAACTCCTGCCAGCATAGGTCTTGGGCTCACTGGAGTTTGCAGTCCTTCCCACAGTGTCAAGATGCAGTCCCAGGGAAGGAAAACTATTTACTGCTTCTTAAATACTAATACATTTACAAATATAACCCACATTTCCAAAGCTGCATACACAATTTACATGAAATGCCAGCAGCAGCTGAATAGATCACTTATTTCCTATGCACTGTCTGTCTCTCAGACCTATGCAGCTGAAACTTATTCTGCTATTTTGCAAGCACCTACTGTGCACAGAAGATTGTCATTTCTAGGACCTCTTTGGCTATTTCCAAGGAATATACGTGCTCTGTGTTTCACTGGTTGCTCATTATACTTTTCCCAGCAATGGTCCACTGTCCAGTTTTACAATACTGGACAACACTGAATATTTCCAGTTGCTAGCTAAATTTTCAAAATAAGCAATGGACCATAAATGAAAAGTATATTTAGAATTGTTTTCTCCCACTGCTGATTTAGGGGAAACAGATTTGTGAAAGAAGGTTAGAAAAACAATATGTACAGATCTTGGCCAGAGAATGACTATAGGCATCTTCTTCCAGGGATAGAGGAAGATGTGATTACAACTTACATAGCACTTAGCCCTGGTCTACACTATGAGTTTAGGTTGAATTTAGCAGTTTTAGAGCGATTTAACCCTGCACCCGTCCACACAACAAAGCCATTTAAAGGGCTCTTAAAATCGATTTCTGTACTCCTCCCCGACCAGGGGATTAGTGCTGAAATCAACATCGTCAGGTCGAATTTGGGGTAGTGTGGATGCAATTTGACAGTATTGGCCTCCGGAAGCTATCCCAGAGTGCTCCATTGTGACCGCTCTTGCCAGCACTCTCAACTCAGATGCACTGGGCAGGTAGACAGGAAAAGCCCCGGGAACCTTTGAATTTCATTTCCTGTTTGACAAGCATGGCGAGCAGATCAGCACAGGTGACCATGCAGTCCCAGAATCGCAAAAGAGCTCCAGCATGGACTGAATGGAAGGTACTGGATCTCATCACTGTTTGGGGAGATGAATCCGTGCTATCAGAACTCCATTCCAAAAGATGAAATGCTAAAATATTTGAAAAAATCTCCAAGGGCATGATGGACAGAGGCTACAACAGGGACCTGCAGCAGTGCTGCGTGAAAATTAAGGAGCTCAGGCAAGCCTACTAAAAAAACAAAGGGAAATAGCCACTCCTGGTCAGAGCCCCAGACATGCCCTTCTATGATGAGCTGCATGCAATTCTAGGGGGGCCCTCTACTACTACCCCACCCTTGTCTATGGACACCTGCAAGTGGGGAGTCTCATGCAACAGGGATGAGGGTTTGGGGGATGAGGAAGATGAGGAGGTGGAGGAGAAGGAGAATAGCACACAGCGCACAAGTGGAGAAACCATTCTCCCCAACAGCCAGGAACTGTTTATCACCCTGGAGCCAATACCCTCTCAACCCTCCCAAGGCTCATGGACCATGAAGCTGGAGAAGGCACCTCTGGTGACTGTACCTTTGTAAATATAATGCATGGTTTAAAAGCAAACGTGTTTAATGATTAACTTACCCTGAAGATTTGGGATGCATTCGCAGCCAGTACAGCCCCTTCTTTTAAATGGCCAACCCAATGGGTCCTTGGTATGGGAAAGGAGGGCGCTACTATTTGAAACCATTCCTACATGTTATGAAGGTTGAAGAAGCTGAAAGACTGTGGCTTACCATGGCTGCCTACAAGGCGAATTCTGTGATACTGAGGCTACTGGGGGATCAAACTGATATGCTCTGGTGTCTGGTGGAGCTGCAGAAAAGGCAGCAGGATCACAGACTGCCACTGTTGCCCCTGTGTAACCACCCGCCCTCCTTTCCAAGTTCTATAGCTTCCTCTCCCAGATGCCCAAGAAGGTGGGGGGTCCCTCCAGGCTCCCAACCACTCCACCCCAGAGGACTCCCCAAGCAACAGAAGGCTGGCATTCAATTAGTTTTGAAGTGCAGTGTGGCCTTGTCCTTCCCTCCTCCCCTCATCCACCACCTTACCCAGTGCTTCCCTCCTCTCCCCCTTTCCTGCACTACCTTGGCAGTTATCCCCCTATTTGTGTGATGAATTAATAAAGAATGCATGATTTTGAAACAATAATAACTTTACTGCCTCTGCAAGTGGTGATCGAAGGGGGGAGGGGCAGTTGGCTTACAGGGAAGTAGAGTGAACCAAGAGGGCTAGTTTTCATTAAGAAGAAACAAACAGGACTGTCACACCATAGCCTGGCCGTCATGAAACTGGTTTTAAAAGCTTCTCTGATGCACAGCATGTCCTGCTGTGCTCTTCTAATCACCCTAGTGTCTGGCTGCATGTAATCAGTAGCCAGGCAATTTGCCTCAACCTCCCACCCCACCATAAACATCTCCCCCTTACTCTCACAGATATTGTGGCCCACACAGCAAGTGGCAATAACAATTGGAATATTGGTTTCGCTAAGGTCTAACACGGTCAGTAAACTGCAACAGCACACTTTTAAACGTCCAAATGCACATTCTACCACCATTCTGCACTTGCTCAGCCTATAGTTGAACAGCTCCTTACTACTGTCCAGGGTGCCTGTGTATGATTTCATGAGTGAAGGAACAATAATCCACACCATGTAGAGTCAAGCACCGGAGTTTATTACACACAGCACTGGCGAAGTGTCACTTTGCAAAAAAGCAGTAATTAGTACTTAACAAATTCATAAGTTTACCCTTGCATTTCTGCAGGCTAGGACTGACATACATCTGAGAGGGGAGGGTGTCATAACTCATGTCAATCATATTAGGCCTCTCCTCAAACTTGGTCTAGGATCTGAGGGGTATTGTACCACTATCTCCTCCCTGCATTAGGGAGTAACCGTGAGGTCCTTCTCAATGCTTCCTGTGTCTGTAACTCACAATAAGGACACCCAATTACATTCAGAGTTATACAGACTCCGCTCACTGACTTGAAACACACAAGGTTATCTGTTTACCCCAGCTTCCTCTGAGCTATATATTGTTCTCTGTTAGGCAGCCCCCATAACCAAGCCAAGCTGTGGAGTCCAGGCCTATATGAAAAGTTCTCAGGAGAAACTGTAATTAAGATCTTACATCCATAGCTAATGGATTCTGACCCTTCAATGAGCCATGGCATTAAGGGGTAGGCTGGGTCCCCAAGGATAATTATAGGCATTTCAACATCCCCAACAGTTATTTTCTGATCTGGGAAGTAAGTACTTTCCTGCAGCTGTTCAAACAGACCACAGTTTCTGAAAATGCGAGTGTTATGCACCTTTCCCAACCATCCCACATTGATGTCAGTGAAACACCTCTGTGATCCACCAGTGTTTGCAGCACCATTGAGAAGTACCCCTTGTGGTTTATGTACTGGCTGCCAAGGTGGTCTGCAGGGCCAGCTTTAGGCCAATTCAACTAATTCCCCTGAATCAAGCCCCGCCCCAAGGGGGCCCCATGCCCAAGCCCTGGTACTGCGTACTGGCAAGAGCTGGTGTGCTGTACCAGGGTGGCCCAGCTTCCCCAGGGGGCAGTTTAAAGGTTCTGGGGCTCCCAGCAGGGGCTGGAGCTCCAGGCCTTTTAAATTGCCACCAGACCCCAACTGCTGGAGCCCTGGGTAGGGCTGCAGGGCTCTGGGGGCCTTTTAAAAAGTCCAGGGCTCCCGTTGCTTCTACTGCCCCGGCCCTTTAAATAGCCCCTGGAGTCCTGCTGCTTCCCCAGGGCTCCTGCAGCTATTTAAAGGGCCGGGGTGGTAGAAGCAGGGGAGCTCTGGGCCCTTTAAATAGCCCCCAGAGCTCTGGGGTAGCGTGGGGTCTCCAGCTGCCCCAGTCCTTTAAATAGCTCCCGGAGCCCTGCCGCTTCCCCAGGGCTCCCTCAGCTATTTACAGGGCCGAGGCAGTGGACACAGGGGAACCCGAGGCCCTTTCAATAGTCCCTGAGCCCTGGGCTGCTGCTGCTGCTACCCCAGTAGAGGAGGAAGAAGGAGGGGTCACTCACTGTACAGGGTGGGCTCTCCCCTCTGTACCCACACCCTCTTCCCACACCAGCCCCACACTCTCTGCCCTGTCTCCAGCCAGCCCCTGTCTCCAGCCAGCCCTGTACCCCCTGCCCTGCCCGCACCAGCCCCTGCCTCCAGCCAGCCCCGCACCCCCTGCCCTGTCTCCAGGAGCGGCGCCAGGGTTTTTGGCGCTGTAGGCGGGGGTCCTTCCACGCTCCCCGTTGTTGGTAGCAATTCTGTGGCGGGGGGGGTCCTTCCGTGGCTCCCGGTCTTCAGGGCACTTCAGTGGCGGGTCCCAGAGCGAGTGAAGGACCCGCCACAGAATTGCTGCCGAAGACCTGGAGCGTGGAAGGACTCCCCGTCGCCGAATTGCCAAAAAAATACCGCCGCCCCAAATCCTAGCACCCTAGGCGACCACCTAAGTCACCTAAATGGAAGTGCTGGCCCTGCCTGTCTCCAGCCAACCTCTGCCGCACCCCCCTGCCTGAAGCCAGCCAGTCCCACACTTCTCTGTCTCCAGCCCTGCCAACTCCTGCCACACCCCCCTGTGGCCCTGCCTGAAGCCAGACAGCCCACCCCACACACCCCTGTCTCCAGAGCCCCGCACCCATTGCCCTGCCTGCAGCCAGACCCTACCTCCAGTCAGCCCCTGCCTTGCCTCCAGCCAGCCCCATGTCCACTGCTGCCCTGCAGTTCCCAGGGCAGTAACCCTGCACACCTGCTTCAATGAGGGGGGCAGGGAACAGCTAGGACCCACACATGTGCACACTCAAGGGTGACCAGACAGCAAGTGTGAAAAATTGGAACGGGGGTGAGGGGTAATAGGATCCTATATAAGTAAAAGACCCAAAAATTGAGACTGACCCTATAAAATAGGGACATCTGGTCACCCTAGCACACCACCAGGGAGTGGGGGGGACCCACACATGTGAAACGGAGCTCATTTCTAGTTCAGGCCCATCTTTTTAAAAAAAGAACTTTAGGTAGGGTTAACATATATCCGTATTTTTCCGGACATGTCAGGCTTTTTGGTTCTTAAATCGCCATTCGGATGTATGGTAACCCTATTGGTACAAAAAATACATACTGTGGCACATCCCTTAAATCAGAACTTTTCATAGGGAACCGGTTGCTTTTTTTTACAATTTTTTTTTTAAGTCATCCCTGCCGGGGCCCCGCTGAAAATGTTTGAATTGGGCCCTGCACTTCCTAAAGCCAGCCCTGGTGGTCCGGTCTCAAGATAGGGATATGCATTCCATCTATCACCCCACTACGGTTAGGGAATCTCATTGCAGCAAAGCCATCTACTATGACCTGCACATTTCCCAGAGTCACTACCCTTGATAGCAGCAGCTCAGTGATTGCTTTGGCTGCTTGCATCACAGCAGCCCCCACAGTAGATTTGCCCACTCCAAATTGATTCTCGACTTACCAGTAGCTGGCTGGCATTGCAAGCTTCCAGAGGACTATTGCCACTCGCTTCTTACCTGTGAAGGCTGCTCTCATCTTAGTATTCTTGTGCTTCAGGGCAGGGGAAACCAAGTCACAAAGTTCCATGAAAGTGCCCTTACGCATGTGAAAGTTTTGCAGCCACTGGGAATCATCCCAGACCTGCAACACTATGCGGTCCCACCAGTCTGTGCTTGTTTCCCGGGCCCAGAATAGGCATTCCACAGCATAAACCTGCCCCATTAACACCATGATGTGCACATTGCCAGGACCTATGCTTTGAGAGAAGTCTGTGTCTATGTCCTCATCACTATCGTGATCACGCTGTCATCACCTCCTCGCCTGCTTTTGCAGGTTCTGGTTCTGCACATACTGCAGGATAATGCACAAGGTGTTTACAATGCTCACAACAGCAGCTGTGAGCTGAGCGGGCTCCATGCTTGCCGTGGTATGGCATCTGCAGGAGAGCAGAGTTGCAGCACAAGCGGTGGATGACAACGGATGCCACGAGAATAGATATTTATACCGAATGACGAGAGGACCTGTGAGGTGGATTCATGGCACCAAGAGAGCAGAGTTGCAGCGGAAGTGGTGGAGGATGACAGTTAGCACCGCACCCATTTCCCGAGGAAGAACACACATTCGCGGGAGTCTGTGACAGACAATATGGAGAAATTCACTATCGAGACACGAGCAGGAGAGCAGACTTGCAGCAGAAGCGGTGGATGACGACGGGATGCCACGAGAACAGATATTTATAAAGAACGAGAGGACCTGAGAGATCAATTCATGGCAACAGGAAAGCGCAGTTGCAGCGGAAGCGGTAGTTGGATGATGACTGTTAGCAGTCCTACTGCACCATCTGCTGAAAGCAGTGTGGCTCTGCACAGAAAAAAGGCGAGAAAAGATTGTCTGCCTTTGTTTTCATGGAGGGAGGGGCGACTGAGAAGATGCACCCAAAACCACTCGCGACAATGCTTTTGCCGCATCGGGCACTGGGAGCTCAACCCAGAATTCCAATGAGCAGCGGAGATGGCGGGAACTGTGGGATAGCTACCCACAATGCAACGCTCTGAAAATCGACTCTAGCCATGGTACTGTGGACGCACTCCGCCGACTTAATGTGCTTAGTGAGGACACACACAATTGACTTATAAAATCGCTTCCTAAAAATCAACTTCTATAAGTTCAACCTAATTTCGTAGTGTAGACATACCCTTAGACCATCTTGTCTGTGGAAAAGCAGGTCATTAAATGAAGTGCTGGTTACCCCAGATGCTGTACTAATGGGGGTCCTTTGGGCATCTCACTCAGACTGCCAAAGTCCAAGCAGTCAGCCCTAAAATTTCTCTGAAATGTAGGATCAGGATCTATACAGGTAATATAGAAGTGTTCATGTGTTTAAAGAGTATAACCATCAAGAAGCAAGAGGAATTTTGGGAGATGATTGGGTCGGAATGAGAAATGGCTAATAATAATGGGAGGTGGCTCAGCAGAAGAAAATTTAGGATGCTCATCAGGGAAAAAAGTGTCAACAGAAAGACTAGACTTCTAGACAGTGCAGTGGAGCACTGGAGGCTAATATGCTTTTTTTTTTTAAAGCCTCCTCTTCAGTGTCCATAGCTCTGCTGGCCCTAGTTTTCTCCTTCATGTCCTTTTGCTTCCCTTAACAATATTTTACAATTCCTAGCTTTTGATTTATAGTCATTATTATTAACTTTCCCTTTTTTCCAATTGTTACATTTTTTTATAACTCCCTTCCCCTGTAAACCAAATCAGTTTTTTATAAACAATTCAGCCTTCTTTCTTGCTTATGGGTTGTGGCTTTTGGGGCATCTAATAAAATGTTCTTAAACAATTCCCAATTGTGATTCCATTTTTCTGATTAAATTCTTCCTCCCAGCTGATTTAGCTCAATTGGTTGCAGCTTTGTTAAATTGGCTCTTCTAAAGCACCAAGTACTGGTCTGGATTTCATTCTGTTCAAACATTACAAATCTGATCAAATCATGATCACTTGTATCTGAGCTACCATTAACCTTTAGGTCTGTGATCAGTTCCATTTATCTGTCAAGATGAGGTCTAATATAGAATTCCCCCATGTTGGATACAACACTTTCTCTGAGTTGGGAAATAGTCATCTAGAATAGCTAGAAATTCCAAAGACATTATAATTCTGTCAGCATAAGACCTCCACCGTCTGCCACTCAAATTGAAGTCCCCCATGGTCATGCAGTTTTTTTTCCTACACATTATAAATAGGTGCATAAAAAGCCAGTCATCTTGTTCTGATGGTCTGTAGAAGATACCAACTAATACCCCATTTTGTACTTGAGCTATTAAGAAATATATCTATGAGCATTCAAGATAATTTTCTTCCAAGTTATCAGTGATACAGAAACAGGTAATGCCATTTTTTATTTAGTGGGCCACTTATCTTCCCGTTTTGCTCACTCAATCCTTCCTAAATCAGTTCTACCCATTGATTTTAACATTCCAATCATGTGAATCATCTCACCAGGTTTGACTAATACCAACTAGATTGAATTTGTGCTCATAAATGAGCAATTCCAATTCTTCTTGTTTGTATCCCAGTCTCCTAACATTGGTGTATAGGCAATGAAATAATTTCTTCTCTTTGTGTCCTGTGGGTTCTTCATTAATTTTGTTTTCAATATCTCAGATTTGTGCTAAAGAAGCTCTCATATCCTCCCTCTTTTTACCCTTTCCTTTTGTTATTAATTTAATGCCCTCCTAACTACTCTAGCCAGCCCATCCCTGAGTAGATTGGTTCCCTCGCTATGGAAGTGGACGCCATCCAAGCTGTACCACTCCCTATAACCATAAAAGGTGAAGAAATGTTGCACAAAACCAAAACCTTTCACTCTGCACCACTTACCTAGCCAGTGATTCACTTCCAGGATCTTCTGCCTTCTGTCTTCCTTCACTCATGGAACAGGAAGGATCTCAGGGATGATAGCTTGGACATTCTCCTTTTTCAGCATACTTTTGAGTTCCCTGAAGTCATCTATTATCTGTGAGATATCCTGCAACATAGCATCACTAGGGCCAATGTGAATCATCACCAATGGATCCTTTTCCATAGACTTCAGAAGCCTAGCCAGTCTTAGAGTGATATCTCATCTCTGGGAAGGCGACATACTATCCTGTTGTTCTCCTGACCCTTGCGAAATGTTCTTTCAAATCTTCTGAGTATTGAATCTCCAGCAAGGATCATCTGTCTTCCTTGGGTGGTTGGAGAACTCTTTGTGGGACAAGCTTGATTTTTTTTTTTTTACAAGTTGGGCCAAGATGCCATCCACAGGTGTGCCCCATACATCTCTCTCTTCCTTAGGACCAGCTTGAGAGGTATCTTCCACAGGTTCCACATTGAGATCCTGACATTGATTGGAAATAGAATTCCTTCCAGTCCTCTTCTCTCTGGTGGCCAGAGCCGGCCCACCCTCATCTGTCTCCAGCCATGTAGAATTCTTCCAGGACCACCTGCCTCTGGGGGTTATGAACTGCCAGACCTCCTCTCAGACTTCTCTCTGTCTGACTCCTTGGTGGCCAGCTCTTTTCTTCCTTAAATCTGGGAGGCACAGAGCCAGGCTGGGAAATGAGGACTTGCATATCTGCTGCCTAGTTGTTCAATAGCAGTGCAGATGCCTGCAGGAAAAGGCTGCTAAACCCTTTGAGTCTCAGGGATAACTGGGAGAAAAGAGACTAGCTGAGGACGAAGCTGTGTAAAGCCCTGCAGCTGTCATACTTCAAGGAGTGAGCTGGTTTAAGGGAGGAGGTAATAACTACCTGAGTTACTCAGGCTCCAACGAAGCAGTCCTGGAGCCAATATTCCACAAGAGGAACAGGGAACTGAAGAGTTGCTCAGGAGGGTGGATAGCCTTTTCTGTGGGTTAACTTGGGACTTCTTGTTAATTCTTGTTGTTCATTTGGTGATTTTCAGTAACCTGGAAGGGAACTGAATTTTTAAGTGACCTCGCAAGAGAGCTAGGCCACAGGACACCAACAGGAGGAGGCAACCAATGGACAGGCATAATAACCCTGCACCTAGTCCCAAGGGGGCCCCAGCAGGTGAGACACCAGCATATGTGTGAGGGCTTGTCATGGTATGAACCCCCACTCTGAACCTTAGCGTCCAAAAGATGGGGTACCAGCATGAACCCCCTAAACTTAATTACTCACTTAGAAATGATAGAGCTGCCACCACCCAAAAATATAGTGTTTTGGGGCACTTTCTGGCCCCCAAACCCTTCCCTGGAGACCCCAAGACCCAAAACCCCTTGGGTCTCACAACAAAGGGACAAATACCATTCCCCTCTTTTCTTACCTCCAGCATTCTCCCCTTCCTGGGTAACTGGGGGTTGAGATCCCTGTGCTTCAATCCTTGAATCTTATAAAAACAGAGATAGGAAATTCACCTTCCTCCTCTCTCCCTTCCCAACTCTCCCTGAGGAAGCAGTAATCCTAACCAAGAGAGAAATCAAGGCTTTTCCTCCCCCCCCCTTCTTCTCCCTCCCACAAATTCCGGTGAGTGCAAGACTCCCTTCCCTTTTGGGTCTTACACAAGATAACCAAATCATTTTTTCAGGTTCTAAAAAAGAAGCTTTTATTAAAGAAGGAAAAAAGTAAAGTTGGTCTCTGTAAAATCAGATGGAAATGTTTTAAAGGTGCTTTTCAGCTTATGACACCAGGGAGAATCCTCCCCACATCAGTTGCAAGAAAGAGATACAATCCTTTCCAGCAAAATTACACATTTGCCAAAAATAAAGAAAAAAAAAAAACAAAACAAAAGACTAACACCTATTTCTAACTGGTACTTACTATACGAGACTGCTGTTTCAGAACTTGGAGATACTTGCTTAATGTCTGCGTCCTCTTCAGACCGAGATGACAAAGAAAAACCCAGCAGCAAACAAAGGTTCCCTCCACTGAGATTTGAAGTATTTGTCATCCTGATTGGTCCTCTGGTCAGGTGTTAGCCAGGTTTAGTGGACTTGTTAACCCTTTACTATCTGTTTATGACAGGGCTGCTCTGGGGCGGAGCCCCATGACACAGTGCTAGGAGGTTAGATCTTGCTGTTCAGGTCAGTGGTGAGAAAGATGTGGGAAGTATGCCCCATTCTTTCCAATAAGCACTGCTCAAGAATAACAAAGGTCTAGGTAAATCATCATTGTGATGGACAGAGAAGTACTGAAAAGACTTCTTGTTCCAATGTGAGCTGAGAGAGCCAATTTGAGAAATAGCACGCATACTGTATGTGCTGTGTGTTTAAGTAAGTGGTAAATGCCATTTATTTCACGTGAGTTAGTGGCTGTTCGGTGTTTTTGAAACATGCCACAGTAGATCAGTGGTCTCCAAAGTGGGGGGTACGCGAGGATCCTTCGGGGTGTGCAGCAGGAGGAACACTTTTTTTTTTTTTTTTGCTTCGGTGCAGCAGGGGGTGAGTGCTCAAAAAAGTTTGGGGACCACTGTAGTAGATGCCTGTTGCCTGTTTGTATACATCGTTGATGTGTTGAATTAGGAATTGCTCATTGTCAACATTGCAGTGTATCAGCTTGACTCTCTCACTCTTTACCAACATTGAAAAGTATAAATTAGAATCTGTGAAGGAGAAATGAGTTTAAACCCAATACTAGAATGTGAACTTAATTCTCAACTCTCTTTTCTGGTGGTAAAGCATCATGTAAATCATGTGTAGCAATTTCCTCCCCCACCCTCATATTGTGCCAGGGCATCTGCTGGGAACTAAAATGGGGAAGGCAAACCTGGCAAATGAAAAAACTGTAAATGTAAACTGTTTTAAAGTGCTATAGCTCCACCAATTGAGCAAGAATGACTTGTGTGCTAGCCAACCTAACTAGATGATCTTTTGGTGTTACCCTTATCTTTCTGCCCACTTCTTCCTCCTATTAAACCCATTTATTATATTTTCCTTTACAGTTAGGCACTTCAGGGAAGGACCTCAGTCTTACCATGGCTTTGTCTTGCGTAGGAAAAATAGTCATGTTTAGACGGGCTTTAGATACCACGTGTGATCAATGAAGAGGGAATAGGGGATAGCTCCCTTTTATGGACACCTAGCCAGTGTCAATCAGTCAAAGAAACTAACAAAAAAACTTCTTCAGTGGAGTTTAGCTCTTCAAGACTTTGATTTTGAAATACAACACATTTCAGGAGCCTCAAACAGGGGGGCTGATGCACTCTCCTGGGAAGGTTTCCCAGAATCAACCGGGTAAAAATATGCCTGCATTCTAAGTCACTGTAGTTCTTGAAATGTAAAAAGCACTGTTTAGTTCTTCATGTAATTATTAGTGAAATTAGAGATGCATGTATCTTGTTAACTCTGTTTCCTAAACCTCCAGGAAGAAATCCCAGCTGGTGTGGACCCAACCTGAACCAGGCTGGCCAGCACCATCTGTGATTTGGGGGACATGTGATAAATGAAGGGAGGGGGTAGCTCCCTTTTATGAACATCAGCCAGCCAATTAGCTATAAAGTCCCTCTTGGCGGCTGTTCTCTGCTTGCTTTACCTGTAAAGGGTTAAAAAAGATCCCCAGGTAAAGGAAAGGGAGTGGTCATGTGATCAAAAGAGCCAATGGGAGGGCTAGAACTTTTTTAAATGGGGGCAAAAACTTGCCCTTTGTGTCTGTTGTGTTCTCCAGGAAAGAGGGGAACAGGGAGCAGTTATGCTATGAAAAGTTTTAAGCCAGATATGATCATAAATCATCAGATCATACTTAGAACTACTTATTTGGAATTCCCAGATGTGTAAATAGATCAGGAATGTTTAGAAAGATGTGACTAGGTTTATTTCTGTTTATTTCTTGGCATGTGGACTCCTCTTTGCTAACCCCAAATACCTTTTTGTTTTGCCTATAACCTTTAAGCTGGACCTCAAGAAGGTTATTCTTGATGTTTAAATTTTGTAAGTGGGTTTTTTTCAATCTAGCAAAAGCCTGAGTTCCAGATGTATTTTCTTTCTTTTTGTTTTTAATAAAATTTATCTTTTTTAAGAACAGGATTGGATTTTTGATATCCTAAGAGGTTTGTGCCTATGTTGTTTAATTAGCTGGTGCAACAGCTGATTTACTTTGTTTGTTTTTCTTTCTCAGATCTTCCCGGAGGAGGAGGTGAAAGGGCTTGAGAGTACCCCATAGGAAGGAATTCCCACGTGTGCCTTTCTGGTTTCAAAGGGTTTTTTTTGCATTTTGGTGCTGGCAGCATCTACCCATCCAAGGTCAGAAAGAAACTGTAACCTTGGGAGCTAATATAAGCCTGGAGTGGCCAGTATTCATTTTTAGAATCCTTGCGGGCTCCCACCTTCTGCACTTGAAGGCCCACAGTGGGGAATCAGCCTTGACACCATGTATTCGCTAATCTCAACCTAAACTTGACCTTTTTTTGGGTAGATGTTGGGTAGCACCTTGCAGCTGGATTTTAGCAGGTCAAGTTGTAGCCAAGGCTCCTGATGACCAAATATAGCCTAGGTTAGAACATCAACAGCTACACCAGAGCTCCTACACAAGGAAAAGGGTCAAGTTTAGGTCAAGATTAACAAGCATCTTATTAACTAAGACTAGCCTAAACACAACAACTTTCTCTAGTCTAGACAATGGGTAAAATTTTTGACAGCATATTAATGATTTAGTAGCCCAAGTCCCATTGACTGTCAATGAAACATAGGCTATGTAGTGCCTGAGTAACTGCTGAAAATGAGACAGGCTCCTAAGTCACTTGGGCATTTCTGAAAATTGTACCCAAGTCTATATGTATATTCCACATGTAGAACAATGGGCCCTAATCCTTCATGGGGCCTCTAGGCATTATTGAAATAAAAATAATTAATAATGTGCTATGCGCCTTCACAGTGTGCTTGCATACCCTGCCAAACTTCATGGAGTTAGCGGGTAGGCAACTGACAAAGCCAAAAGAGATGTCTGTTATGATGGTGGGAAGTAAATATGGAGTCATGAGACTTGAAGAAAGACTTGGAAGTGTTAAAGGTTTAGTTTACTTGTGGAAACAGAGGGGGACACTACGAGGATTTGAGCAGGTGACGCACATAGTAAGGAACTTTCTGTTTTGCTAATAATAAATATAGGCTTTGTCAGCCATGCTGATCCAACAATCCTGATTCCCCACCTCCACCTCTCATAATTATTAAACCCAGCCTCCTGATTCCCAGCTGGTCAGAAGACTTCACACACAAGGTCCATGTGATAGAGCTAGTAGAGTTCCTAAAGGGGAATAGATCTACAGCTTAAGGGGTTAAACAGACAAAGAAGTAGTTGCCTAATTTACTGTGTGGCCAGGAACCCCTTACTCCAGTTGTTTACATTTACTTTTTTTAGCATCATCTTCTTCTGAATTGGAGAGAAGTTAGTGAGAAGGAAGAATAATCTGTTACTTCTTCAGCAGAAAATATTAAGAACTGTAGAGACAGCTATTGCTGCCAAGAAAAGTAAAAAGGAAACCTTTATTTGGCACAGAAAATTCCATGCTATCCCGTGTAATCCTAGCAAAGAGCTGCATTAATGATTTTAATACTGTCTTATCTGAACAGAGGATAGAACATAAGAATGGCCATAGTGGGTCAGACTAATGGTCCATCTAGGCCAGAATCCTGTCTTCTGACTGCCCAGTGCTAGAGGCTTCAGAGGCAGTGACAGAACAGGGCAATTTATCAAGTGATCCATCCCTTGTCATCCAGTCCCAGCTTCTAACAGTCAGAGGTTTAAGGACACCCAGAACACGGGGCCTCATCCTTGCCCATCTTGGCTAATAGCCATTGATAGACCTATCATCCATGCATTTATCTAATTCTTTTTTGAGTCCAGTTATACTTTTGGCTTTCACAACATCCCTTGGCAACAAGTTCCACAAATTGGCTGTATTGCGTGAAAAAGTAGTTCTTTATGTTTGTTTGAAACCAGCTGCCTATTCATTTCATTCGGTGACCCCTAATTCTTGTGTTATGTGAAGGGATAATTAATACTTCCTTATTCACTTTCTCCACATCAGTCACAATTTTATAGATCTCTGTCATATCCCCTCTTCGTTTTCTCTTTTCCAAGCTGAGAAGTCCTAGTCTTTTGAATATCTCTTCATACAGAAGCTGTTCCATACCCTTAATCATCTTTATTGCCTTTCTCTATATCTTTTCCAATTTTAATATATCTTTTTTGAGATGCAGTGACCAGAATTGCATGCAGTATTCAAGGTGTGGGCATACCATGGATTTACAGAGTGGCATTATGATATTTACTGTCTTATCGATCCCTTTCCTAATGGTTCCTAACATTCTGTTAGCTTTTTTGACTACTGCTGCTGCACATTGAGCAGATGTTTTCAGAGAACCTGATGGCTCCAAGATCTCTTTCTTGAGTGGTAAAGGCTAATTTAGACCCCATCATTTTGTATGCATCGCTGGAATTACGTTTTCCAATGTGCATTACTTTGCATTTATCAACACTGAATTTTGGCTACCATTTTCTTGCTCAGTCATCTAATTTTGTAAGATCCCTTTGGAACTCTTTACAATCTGCTTTGGACTTAACTATCTTGAGTAATTTTGTATCATCTGCAAACTTTGCTACCTCACTGTTTACCCTTTTCCAGATCACTTATGAATGTGTTGAACAGTATTGGTCCCAGTACAGATCCTTAGGTCCCACTATTTACCTCTCTCCACTGTGAAAACTGATCATTTATTCCTACCCTTTGTTTTCTATGTTTTAACCAGTTACTATTCCATGAGAGGACCTTCCCTCTTATCCCATGACTGCTTATTTTGCTTAAGTGTCTTTGGTGAGGAAGCTTGTCAAAGGTTTTCTGACATTCCAAATACACTACATCCACTGGATCACCATTGTCCACATGTTTGACACCCTCAAAGAATTCTAATAGATGGGTGAGGCATGATTTCCCTTTACAAAAAGCCTTGTTGACTCTTCCTCAACAAATCATGTTAATCTGTGTGTCTGATAATTCTGTTCTTTATTACAGTTTCAACCAGTTTGCCTGGTGCTGAAATTAGGCTTACCAGCCTGTAATTGTCAGGATCACCTTTGGTGCCTTTTTCAAAAATTGGCGTCACATGAGCTACTGTCCAGATAGTCTCTGAATATCATTGTCTCATCCATGCATTGAGACCTTGCTTTTCTGTCTAACTGGCCCTGCATGTGGAACTGGAAGCATTTTAGAAAATGTTAGCGTGGAGGGTCCTGGACTTCAATCTCTTTCCTAACAGGCTAAATTTGGCCTCCAGGTCCTCTCTCCTACCTTTGCCTATGCTGCATTCAGTGCAACAAACTGGATAACCCCCACTCTGCTTCTCGATTTCTGCCTGCATTACTTTTACTCTCACAAGGTGGGAGATGGGGGGCTGGAAGGGGAGGGGGCATTCTTGGCCTAAATTTAGAAAATGTTTACTAGGTTTATTTGGCTTTCACACTCCCACACTATAAACTCCCTCTCACAACTCTCCTGTTTGCTTCGGCTGTGCTGCTAGATGGGTCATTTGTGACTGTTGTTTCATTGGAGTTGTTTAGGCATTAGTTAACTGAGCGTTGTGCCCTGGCGTAAGGTTTTTTTTCTTTGTTTATATTTAAAATATCTATTTAACTTGTCAGACAAATGCATAACTAAATATAGGCATGGATAAATTGGCAGCATGCAGCCAGTAATTGTTGAGAGCAGTCACTGAATAGAAGACACAGAGGAAAAGCATAACACTTGTTGCAGATTAATGACTGTTTACATAGTGCTTCTGATAGAAGTGTTGGCAGCAACTCCCTTGTTAAAGGTGGGGTTGTGGTTTCCCCTCATAACAGGACTAAAATTCCTTTGTTTTATATTTCAGCAAATGAATTCCCCCCTTGAGTTTGGCACAATAACTTTTCTACAGACAAGTGAATTTTTAATTATTTTACTTGGTCTGGCAAATAAAGCTAAGCAAGGATACAATTGCTAAACTGGGCAAGGTGAAACAGCTGATGAGGTCATGAGGGAAGAGGTGGGGTTGAGCTAGGAAGGGTCTAGAGTGAGCAAAGCAAAGGGGAGAGGAACAGGACTCTAATGAAGCACCCGGGGTTCTTCATAGTAGAGTTCTTCTCTTGACTTCTCCCCCACTTCAAACCCTATTTCATGGTCCCACACACACAGTCATGTTTCCCACAGATCCTCAGCCAAAGCCCTCTACAGTCCCTATGCCCCACATGCTGCCCTATACCCTCCACAACACCCTTCCGCAAATTCTCCCCCACTCACGTCCCCAGTAAATACCACTCTGTCTATCCATACAATATTGTTTGTAAACACTGATATGTAGTAATGTGTGTATCTCAACAATTTAAAAGCTACATGTGGTAGGAGAGTAGGAGGAACATGATGGGGACCTGAGATGTGAGACAGAAAGGATGAGCAGAGTTTTGTGTGTAAGGAGGGGAGCATGTGGCAATCTGAATTGTGCACAATGAGCCATGGACCAGATGCAGCTCCTCATGGGGATTTGGGGAAGGAAGCCCTCTCTGGAGAACAGCACTGAGGGTGGTATGAGAGAAATTATGGCAGCTGTCAGTGGTATAGAGAGGATAATAGATATTTTATCAATAACTTTCACTGCTGCTAGACAGACTTCTTTAAAAGCCTAGGAAATTCTCAGGATTAAAAAAAAAAAGCCATTCAGAAACCATTAAGATTGCTCACATGACTATTCCACAAACACAACTACATGCAAGCCAGAAAAATTCTAGTTACATCCTTAACCCTCCCTTTCAATCTATAGCCATGACTAAGGCTAAGATTTTGTCATGGTTATTTTTAGTATAAGTCACATACAGGTCACAGGTAATAAACAAAAATTCAGAGAAACCATGACCTGTCTGTGACTTTTGCTGCTGCGGTTCCATGATTTCCCCTTCCATCATGATGGCTAGGAGCTGTGGGGAGCAGCAGCTGGAAGTTGTAGGCAGGAGGGCCTTCTACCCAGGGCTGCCAGAAGCTGAGGGGATGACCATATTCCCCAAAGAGAAAATAGGACACCAGCCACTTGCCTGAGACTCCCCGCTCCCCTCCTGCTAGGCTGTCATCTATCCCAGGGACTCTGAGGAGGATCCTCTCAGGAGTCTGTCGCCTATTGCTGGAATCTTGCAGGAAGCTCCCTGTCACTGCTGTTGCCTGTTGCTGGAACGCTGCCAGGGCCCTACTGGCTGTCAGCTCAAGTCCGTCAGCCCCTTGGACTGAAGCAGAGAATGTCAGTGACTTCCATGACCTCTGTTACATAACCATAGCCTTAACCATGACTTCACCTTCACAATCTTTCACCCACACCCACCTCCCAAACACCTCCTCCCTTCACAAACAATGCAAACCTTTCAGCTTAGTTTTAGATGAGCTCAGGCTGGAGAAGAGTGGTCCCTAGCCATTTGGTGCCCTATGCATCCCCCCCGCCCATGGGGGGTGATCCCAGGCCTTTATGGGGGGGCACGGCCGCCCAGAGTGGGGGCAAGTGGGGCAATTTGCCCCAGGCCCCGGGACCCACAGGAGCCTCCACGAGAGTTTTTCGGGGGGCCTGGAGCGGGGTCCTTCACTTGCTCTGGGGGCCCCAGAAAATACTGACGAGGCCTGGGCCCCCAGAGCTTCTTCTGCTCCGGATTTTCGGCGGCAGGGTGTCCTTCCACCCCAGGGCAGAAGGACCCTCCGTTGCCGCATTACCACCGAAGTGGGACCCACTGCCAAAGTGCCGGGTCTTCGGCAGCATTTTGGCAGTGGGGGTCCCCCATCGCGGGTCTTCGGGGCACTTAGGCGGCGGGTCCCGGAGCGGAAGGACCCCCCCACCAAATTACCGCCAAAGCGGGGGGCCCCCACTGCCGAAGACCCCAGGGCCCCTGAATCCTCTAGGTGGCCCTGTGGGGTAGGGGGGGGCGGAGAGGCTGGCCACAGTCCTCTGTGTGGGGCGGGCAGGAGGAGGCGTGGGGGGCAGAGGGGAATGACCCTCCAGCACAAGCCGGCGGAGCAGCTGGGATCCAGCAGTGTGGAGGAGCTGAGGCCAGGTTGCTCCACTTAAACAGCCACCCAGTGAGTGAAGGGCAGGCCCGACCCCTGCTGCAGTCCTTTGGGGAAGGGGTGGAGTGGGGGGGGGGCTGGGGGAAGATGGGGGCCATAGGTAAGAGGTGAAGGAGTGGCTGGAGCAGCACGCAGCTGTGTAAGGCACCAGGAAATTTGGTGCCTCAAATTTCTTGGTGCCATATGCAACTGCATACATTGTGTATGGGTAAGAATGCCCCTGGGCTGGAGTGTATGTGAGCTGCAGTGTTCCAGTAAGAAGATGTATTACTGATTTGTCAATGCTTGGAAATGTTTTCTAGACGTAATAAAAGTGAACTATTTGATAAAGAAATTAAAGTGGGCCCTTTATTATTAACAGCATGACAAAATGGGAATTTTGCTGAAATTAAAACTGCAGGATCAGGACTCAAATTTCCATTAACTTCGTACAGTTGAGTGTGCGCTTTGGATATGATTGAAGAAAATAAGGACATCTCTGATTTATAAGTTTCCAATAGATTTGCCTTGTACAACTCAACACTTTGGCTCATAATAGAAAAAGATAAATTGTTGACTTGGCAGGATCTTACATCTGTCTGGGTATGTTCAGGGTAGTTGGAGATCCTGAAAGCTGCATCATTTATATTAGACACTGCACAACGGGCCTGATTTTTAAAGCCGGTATGCATAATTGCATAAGCAATTGCATGCATCTCACTATGCATGCAAACACCATGGTAGATTGTGCAAATCAGATGGGGTGGCAAAAACGCTGGAGCCAGCCCTGCTTCTCAGTACCCTTCTGGCTCTGTCAATCTGTTTCTTCACTTCGTCAGGTGGGTATTGCAGTTTTAAGAACGCTTGGTAGAGATTCTGTAGGTGTTTGTATGTAGGCTGTTATGGGAAGGAGGATATTTGGCATTCATTTTTATATTACCCTTACATTTTAGCCCTTTTTCATTTTCACTGCTTATTCTCTCATCTCTGCTACTTTTTCTATCTTAGGTAAAATAGGCAAAACTATCAAATGTTCATTGCTTCTTATAAAACAAATTGCTTGATTTGTTTGTTCATTAGCTAGTATAGTATTGCTTGTGACATTGACATATTTTGCCTCTACTTTTGACTCTGGCTTTTGATAATAATTTTGGAAAAACTCTTTAATCAAAAGTGTGGAAGAGGCATGAGCAGCCAGTTCCAAAAGGATGCATATCATGCTGCAAGTGCTGTCTCTTGTGCTGTTCCCGTATCTGGTACAAAATCTGCTACTAATGCCATTACACAAAAAGCATCAGTTAATGGGGTGGGAGGGGGGGAAGAAAAAGAATGTGGGCTTTAAGAAACCATAATTGGCTGTATGCACTCCGGATGTGGCTACAATGAGAGCTATGACAGGGATGAATCTGGCACTAGAAGAATACATTTGCCACTGCAAAATGTTCCTCTTAGGTCCAGATAGGTTTGTATTTAAATTAACCCACTTGTCCATCCCAAGAAAGAAACATCTATAATTCATGCTGTCACATTGTTCTAAAGAGAGTAACAACAGTGGGTCTTTACTTTGCAGCATTCTTAACAACAAAGAAAAAAGGAAGTGTTGATTTATTTTGCAGAGTAGAAAGAATTAAGAAGGGTTAAGGCAACAGTTCAGCCACATGAACGTTTTCTTTATTTTCTCCGTGCAAGGTAGCAGCTAAAATATAGTTCTTTGATTTTTATAGCCAATTTCTAAGTAAATGCAGAGCTCACTACCAGACCCCGTAAGCTCTGTTAGACATCTGATACAAAAACATGCCATAGGGCTATAAGCAAAGTGCTTAAGGCATGCAGCAAATCAGAGAGTAGTAGAGGGTTTTGTAAGTAGAGGGGATGAATTTGAGGTCAGAATCCTTGTCAGTGACAGGCCAGAGTCAGCTCTGATAGCAGTCATGGCATGTGTTTCCTGAAGGAGCTGAAAGGGCTTTCATCAGCTGGGAGGGGAGGTTTGGCATTTGTCACAGCAGGGGATGTGATGTGAAAAAGGCTGTTAGTTGTGTGGGGCAAAGTGCTTGTCACTGGGATATATATGCACAGGTATATATATGCTAGCAAGCAAGCTAGAGATAACGAGGTTAGTTCAGTCAGGGAGGGTGAGGCCCTGTTCTAGCAGTAGAGGTGTGAAAAGCCAAGCACTGAGGTACAACCGCATCTGCTCTAACCCCTCAGACAGAGACCAACACCTACAAAATCTCCACCAAGCATTCTCAAAACTACAATACCCGCACGGAGGAAATTAGGAAACAGATCAACAGAGCCAGACATGTACCACAGAAGCTCCTAATGCAAGACAAACCCAAGAAAGAAACCAACAGGAACTTCCACTGGCCATCACTACAGCCCCCAGCTAAAACCCTCCAAGCATCATCAGGCTACAACGCCATCCTGGACATGATCCACACTTTCACGGATCTTGGGTGGCAGGCAAATCCTTGCCCACAGCAACCGCCACTGAAAGATTCTCAACCAGCAACTGCCAACCGTACCATAGTAACTCTAGCTCAGGAACAATCCATGCAACAAAACCCGATGCCAACTCCTTGCCACATCTCTACACCAGCAAACACCATCATAGGACCTAACAATCAGCCATACCATCAGCTGTTCCTTCACCTGAACGTCCACAATGTTTAATATCGCCATCATAAGCCACAATGCCCCTCTGATATATGTCATCGCCAAACTGGACAGTCATTACGGAAAGGATAAATGGACACAAATCAGATATCAGGATGCAATATACAAAAACTGTAGGAGAGCACTTCGAACTCCTGGGGCCACCTCATGCAACCTTAAGGGTGGTATCCTGCCAGCAAAAAAACTTCAGGACCAGACTTCAAAGAGAAACTGCTGAGCTTCAGTTCAATGCAAATTGACACTATCAAGCTCATGGACTCAAACAGAAGACTGTGAATGGCTTGCATTACAGAACAGTTTCTCTCCCTTGGTTTTCACACCTCTACTGCTTAGAACCAGGGCCTCACCTCCCTGACTGAACTAACCTCGTTATCTCTAGCTTGCTTGCTAGTCAATATATACCTGCCCTGGTAAATTTCACTACCCTGCGTCTGACGAAGTGGGTATTCACCCACGCAACTCACGCTCCAAAACGTCTGTTAGTCTATAAGAGGTGCCACGGATTCTCTGCTGCTTTTTAAGAGTGTAAAAATGGTAATTCATAAACACCAACCTGGTAACTGGAGCTGTGGTGTGACAGTATGTATCTGGATGCGTGTAGAAATATATGCATTGTGGACTCAAAAAAAAAGAACCATTTAGAATGTGAAGGAATATCTAGCTTTCAATTATTTTAAATGTCAATTTATCCTTTTCTTTGGAGAAAGCCCTTGAACAGTAAACCAGGAGTTCTCAAACTCAGGGTGTGGGACCTCAAGGGTTGTCAAAGGTACTACATGGGGGTCATATCGACTGTCAGCAGCTACCCCAGACCCTGCTTTGCACCCAGTATTTTACATGGTTTATATATTAAAAAGGTGTTTTGATTTATAGAGGGTTGCACTCAGAGCTTTGCTAATGTGAAAGGGGTCACAGTACAAAAAGTTGAGACTCACTGATGTAAACTAATATAAACAGCTTCACCTGGGTTAACAGATAAAAACTTTGATGCACTGCAGACTACAGTTGAAGAGAGATTAAATCTAGAACAACTATGCAGGAGCAACAGCAGTCTGAGGGTATATGTCTCACATCAGGGATTATTCCAAATTTACATAACTGGTTTTATAAAACAGATTGTATAAAGTCGAGTGCACGCGCCACAATCTAGCACATAATTCGGCGGTTGTGCGTCCAGGTCGCGAGGCATAGCGTATATTTCCGAAGGTTGGCACTTGTGAGTAGCTATGTCAGTAGCTATCCCGATAGTTCCTGCAGCTCTCCCCGCCCCTTAGAATCCCTAGGTTGACGAAGCCAGTGGCTTGAGGGAGAAAAATCATTGTCTGTTACGGATGGTTCTGGGTAAATGTCGTCAGTTCATTCCTTCCTCCGGAAGCAACGGCAATCAGTTTTGCGCCCTTTTCCTGGATTGCCGGGCAAGGCGCCTAACCACGTCAACATGAGCCCGTTCAGCTTTTTTTTTTTACAGTCACGTATGTGTACTGGATGCCGCAGACGAGTCCGATACTCGGCAGCGCTACACAGCAGCATCATTGTTGTTTTGCATATAGAGAGACATGTTATCGTCATTCGTGTACCTTCTGCTGCGGCAGTAATTGGCAATGAATGAGGTTATACTGCCTTCTGTACTGTCTGCTGTATCATGGGTGCCCCTGGCTGAGATCGGCCGGAGGCGCAAAAGCAAAACTGGGGAAATGATTCCCCGAGGTCAATCCCTCCTTTATGGTTCTAAAATAGAGACAGTCCTGCTAGAATATGGGGCAAGTGTACTAGAGCAACCAGTGTAATCAGAGAGCACAGCTGCCTGTGTCAGATCCTGCAGCAATGATGAGCTACATGCCACTCACGGGGATGCCCCTAGCAACATTCCACCTGTTTGCTCTCTCTCCCGCAACCTTCCTGGGACTATAACGTGCAGTGTCCCCCGCATTTGGTCATGGAAGCTAATAAAGAGATGAGGAATAAGAAACACTGACTTTTTAGCGAGATAAAATGGGGGAGGCCAGCTTTCGGTTGCTATGACAGTCCGAGAGGACATTAAGTGATGCGAGGGAGTAAGCCCAGCTTTCCGCTGCTGATGACAGTCCAGCAGGACAGGAACATCTTTCTTTACCTTAGGAAAGGTGAGGGGCTGATGGAGCTCAGCCCCCAGTTGCTATGATGAAGAGGTACCAGCCGTTCTGTCCATCTACTGGAATGACCGCGGGTCATCCTATGTTACCAGGCGCCCCAGCCAGGCCTCACCTGAACCACCCAGGAGCACTCATGGGTTGATAACAAGGACGGTTACCAGTCCTACTGCACCGTCTGCCACGGGCAGGGAGAGCGAGTGGATACTGCGCTCACTGCTGCAGCATCGGATCTACCACAGCATTCAGTAGACATAGGGTGACATTGAAAGAGTCAAGAACGATATTCTTTCCCTTTTCTTTACGTGGGGTGGGGAGTAAATGATGAGCTATTATCCCTGAACCACGCGCAGCAGTGTTTGAACCTACAGGCATGGAGCTCAGCCAAGAATGCAAAACTTTTCGGAGCTGTTGTGGACTGTGGGATAGCTGGGTCCTCAGTACCCCTCCTCCCCATGAGCGTCCATATTTGATTCTCTGGTCTTCCCGTTACGCCTTTGCACGCAATACTGTGTAGCCTGAGTTCTTTCCAAATGCTTTTGGCATTTTCGTCTTCTGTAAAGGACTTTTGATAGAACAGTTTGTTTTCCATACAGCGATCAGATCCAGTATCCTCCGTACGCTGATGCTGGAGCTCTTTTTGGATTTGGGACTGCATTGCCACCTGTGCTGATCAGAGCTCCATGCTGGGCAACAGGAAATGAAATCAAAATTTTCGTGGGGCTTTTCCTGTTACCTGGCCACTGCATCAGAGTTCAGATGCTGTCCGAGCGTCACAATGGTGCACTGTGGGGATACCCGCCGGAGCCAATACCGTCGATTTATGGCCACACTAACCCTAATTGCTATGGTAATACCAATTTTAAGCGCTACTCTCTCGTCGGAGGAGTACAGAAACCAATTTAAAGAGCCCTTTATAGCGCATGTAAAGGGCCTCGTAGTGTGACGGGTACAGCGTTAAATCGTTTAAAGCTGCTAAAATCGGTTTAAATGCGTAGTGTACACCCAGTCCCTGAGCTGGTGAACAGTAAAACCTATAGAGCAGCTTGGAAAACCTGAAACTAGTTGTAAGCGGGGGAATGGTCCCCGCTATTGTGGGAACTTTCCTGGCTTCTGCACTACCCCGGTGAAGTGGGCTGGCAAAAGGATCTGATCCTCGCTCCCACTTCCTTACTCAGAGCGCCTCCTGCCCTTGAGGACTCTCCTCCACTCTCCTGTCTGGCAGAGTCTTCGACCCCAACAAGGCTGGCCCAGGATTTCTGGGGGCTCAACCCCAACCCTGCTGTGGTCACCTAGGACAGGGGCTAGGGTGTCTCACCATCGGGATACTCTCTTTGCACGTACACCTCCCTGACCCATTGATCACATCATACAATTAAAGAAATAAGGTTATTTAATTAACAAATTAATTTAAAAAAAAATAAGGAAATGGAAAGGTTAAGGAAACACATCAACCTGCTCAGTGGCAGGGAACATCACGAACAGTCTCTCTGGAATGTCAGGGCAGTTCACAGTCTATTTATTGTAGGTCCTAGGCCTCCTTCTCAGGCCCTGGCTGTGCTGCAGGGACGCTGCGGTTGGACACTTGCTCTGGTGGTGGCCACACACTCTCAGGCTCTGGTGGCAGGACCTTTCCCCCAGCGGTCATCCCCGCCCTGTCAGGGTTATGAATCCCCTCCAAGTCTGGCTTGCAGGGCCTTCTTGGCGAGGTGTCTCCTGTGCCGAGTCCACTGTTCAGGTCCCCCTCGCTTTCCCCAGCAGCTCACTATACCAGCTCCGGACTGCTCCAGCGCCCAGCTCCACAACTGCCTCAGCATGGCTGCTTGCTGCTGCTGCTCTGCCTTCAGCTCCCTGGGCTGCTTCTCTGGCCTCTCTGGCTCCAGTTGTTACAGCTCTGCTCCAGGGCAGGTCTGCTCTGCAGGCTGCTTCTGTGACTCTGCTCTCAGCTCTCACCTGCTTCCTGGGCTGCTTGTCTGGCCCCTCTGGCTCTGGTTGCTACAGCTCTCCTCCCAGTGCAGGTCTGCTCTCTCTGGTCTGTGCTATGGCTTTGGGGCTGCAGCTCTGCTTCCATCAGCTCAGCTTGGAGCCCCTGCTCTCTCCTTAGCTCGGCCTCTCTGACTCAGACAATTCCAGCTCACAGGGAGGACAGGACACCCCTGGCCTCCTGACTCCTTGATTAGCCTGCCCGCCCTGTCAATCAGGCTGACCTGGAGCATTGACCTCTCCACATTGTTCCTGGAGACTGTCAGTCTCAGGGTCCTGATTTCCCATCGATCTCTCCCTTTTTAGTGCTGGGAGCTAGCAACCAAACCCCCCCCTGAATGTTAGTAAGGGGGCAACAGTCGCCTTACACTAGCTTAGAAACTGTAAACAGACACTTGAGTGTTAAATGTCATTATCACAAAACCCCTGAGGCAAAGAGAGAGAACTCCCAGGCTAAGAGGGATATATTTCAGCCTACATGCACAAACTGTGGAAACAGTCATATCCCAAGAGATGAGGCATGGGTCTGCCAGAGTCATACAGTGTACTGTATGCTCGAACATGGATATTTTTTCAGCTGTTTGCTGCACCAAAGCAGTCAGGGCATTAACTTACAGATAATCAAGAACCATTTTTTCTGGGGTCTTGTGATGACATAGAGCCTGCCTGGAGCATGAAATTGAATATTTGTGGCAAGACAATTGACTCAGGAGTTGGTGTCACAGTCATCTCAGAAGGGACTTACAATCCTCTTCAACACCTCCCAGAGCTGAAGTCACCTGACCTAGGTCTGACTAGCCCTGCAGATATTAAATTGCATGGGCCAGTTCACCACAGAAATAACTTGCAAAGACAAAAAGCTTTACATTCAGAGTGTGTGATCAAAGACAAATGACTTGCTCAGCTGTAGTGTGGCAGCCATGATGGGCCTACTGAGAAAGGTAGAAAAACGTGATGGAGAATTTGCTGATACTGGACTTTTGAAAGGAGATCCAGTACAAATCAATGTAAGAGACAATGGCAAATCATCCAGTATATAAACACCCCTACCAGACAGACTTTGGAAGAGTCCCGCTACAGATTTATGCAAATTCAGATGAGATTATTACCTGGTCATTGTGGACTATTTTTCCAGGTATATAGAAATAATGTACCTGAAAGATATCATGTTTGAATGTTATCCAGAAACTGAAGTGCATTTTTGCTCACTTTGGTATTCCAGAACAACTAGTGATGGACAATGGACCATAATTCACTGCAGCAGAATTTTGTTCATATTACTAGCAGCTCACATTACCCACAAACAAAAAGAGAGGCTGAGAGCTGTACATGTACAAGAAAATCCTGAAAAAAGGAAGATCCATTCCTTGCTCTTGTGAGTTACAGATGCACACCAGTAACAGCTACTGGGTACAGTCCTGCACAACTTCTGATGGGAAGACACATCAGAATTACTATTCCAACTTTGAAAAAGAATCTTGATCCTAAGTGGCCAGAACTGAAGAAAGTAGCCAAATTGGATAAAAAGGCAGAAAGAGCATATGAAAACTACTGCAATGGATAACAGTCGGAGAACTGTCAGGTCTAGAACCTGGTGACCATGTTTGTATCAAACTGGATGGAGAAAAAGGATGGACAACTCCATCTGTTGTAAAGAAAAGGAATTCAGTGCCCAGATCCTCTGTGGTTGAGACCACCAGTGGAGAGTTCAACAAAACCTATCAACACTGTTCTTCAGACAGAACAATCAACAATGCAAACTCTACAGATGGCGGATGCAGAACATACAGAATATGACCCAGAGATTCCAAACTAACCACAGCCAACCATTGCAACTAATGGGCAGCCCAGATGACCAAGTTGTTATGTGCTCGGGTTGTGTAATTAGAAAACCTGCACAATTCAGACTGATACATGCCGAACTTCAGAGGCAGTGTGATAGTGTAAATGTTGTAAATGGGAAGAATGTAGAACACGTAGGAGGAGATGAAATGGAATGCTAAACTGCATTATATGGTTCAGCCACTAGGTGGCACTGTGTAAAATACCTTATTTAAGCTAACCTAAGCCATACCAGGCCACAGGATTGAAGGATCTGATGATGAACACATCTGCTGTGTTTAAGCAAGCACTGTATCCAGTGATACAAAGGGAACATAATAGTGGGTTGGAGGGCTTGTGGGGTTTTTTGTGGCTGGTATTTGCCAGTTTTAGCATAATTGTATCTCTGACTCCCTTTGTAGACCAGCTCAAAGGATGTCTCCTTGGGCCTTGGTCCTATAGCCATCACCTCTCTCTAGGCAGGGACCCAAATCCTTCTCCCCCCAGACAAGGTTTTAAGTTTTCAGACCCCCTGCAATTCACTGTGATTTCCCCAGCAGGTCTGGCCTCAGCTCAGTACCTGCAGTTTCACTGTCTCAAGGGCTAAAGCAGTGGTTTACAAGAGATCAATCAGCCTTACACAGAGCACACTACATTTATTTTAGGACAAAAGCATTAAAGAGAAAACATAATAAAACAACAAAGGGTCCAAATGCATACTTAAGTTTACCAGAGCTCCATCATCTTTCCTCTGGAGACCCTTGCATGTTTCAGTCCTTCAAATCCTTCAGCATGTTTTTTTCTCTTGGTTAAAGATTCGTGTCAGTTTGCTGAATCAAAATCAGGGGCTCATCAGTCAGTTCAGGCTGACCCTTTATACCCCCAAGCTCTTTCTTTCCCTCCTGGTCCTCTTGAACATGCTCTGAACCTGTATATCAGATTCACTCTAGAGGGTGGATCTTCTCTGGAGTTGTCTGCCTATTCCAGGGACTGCAGTAATTACACACACACACACACACACACAGAGCCCAATTTTAACTCCTGGATTGAGCTTTGTGAACCCTTCTTGACGAACCTGCATACAATCTCTGGCTCACTGATGCAGGTAAAATGCTGCAATAGTCTCAAGACATGGCTGGTTACCGTCTCTGTCACAGTATTTTGTATGAATTTTTGTTTTTGTCTGTTTTACTGAGAACCATACAAAACAACAGGAACAAAAGGAAATTGGCCAAGTTGAGTCCTAGTTCAAGCGGATGGAATTTTATTGTTCTTTAATTGCCAGCAGTGTGTTCAGTCCTATGGGAGCCCCAAAATTTCAGACAATCCTTGCTTGAAGAATTTGTACTTACTAAATTCAGTAGAGCTGGATCAGGCCCTAAAAGAAGGACAAGAAAGGATTAATTTGGGAAATCCTGAGGCAGGAGTAAACTCTAGGTGTTTCGGGGGTTGGAAGGGAGACCGAGATTTGTTTGTTTTTTTACTAGTACTGTAATTCATAATTTGTTGGCACCCTGAAGCAGTGAGTCTTTCGGAGGGACTGAAAGAGGAAAGGGTGGTAACAGCTTGGTTAACCAGAATTGGGAACGCTTTCTAGCAGGGCCAGTGCAAGGATGTTTCACGCCCTAGGCGAAACTTTCACCTTGTGCCCCCCCACCCCCGCACCTCCGCCCTGATGCCCCCACCAGGTAGCTCCACCCCTCCGCCCTGAGGCACCCTCCCCTTGTGGCAGCTCCCCACCCCCCATCCTCTGCCCTGAGGCACCCCCTCCGCCCCAGCTCACCCCTGCTCCGCGTATGAGCACGAGCACCCCGAGCATGCCAATCAGCTTAGGCACCACAAGCCTGGGAGGCAGGAGAAGTGAAGCAGCCACGTCGTGCTCGGGGAGGAGGCAGGGCAGGGGTGAACTGGGGCGGGGAGTTCCCCTGCGTGCCGCCCCCCCCCTTACTTGCTGCAGGCAGCCCTCCCCATGCTCCCCTGCCCCAGCTCCATCTGCCTAAATGCCGGCAGCGACCGGGACAGCAGAAGATCCAGCTGCTGCAGTCGCTGCCGAAGAAGATGGCGCCCCCCCAAATCCCAGTGCCCTAGGCGACCGCCTAGGTCACCTAAGTCGTTGCACCGGCCCTGCTTTCTAGTCATATGCACAGCCTGGATAAGGCATGGAGGTGGAAGTGTAAGAAGAAAATGAATAGGAACCACTGGGCAATTGGCAGTCCCTGGCAATATAAACACAATGGGAATAGGCTGTCATCACACTCACTATGATTTCTGATAATGGGGTCCCATGTAAACCAAGGGCTGAAGTATTTCAGTGTGCAGCAAACAAGGGTAATTTCCTATTGGGTTTGTGTGTGTGTGTGTGTTGTTGACGTGCCTCGAGGCACGAGCCAGCACCAGGACTCCAATGTGCTGAGTGCTGTATAAACACATAGCGAGTATTCCTGTCCTGAAAAGCTTACAATCTAAATAGACAAACCAGACAAAGAGTGTAAGAAAGAGATCCAACATACAAGCAGGAGATTGGAAGTTGTGGCACAGAGAGATTAAATGATGTGTCCAAGGACAGACAGAGAGCCTGTGGCAGAGCCTGAAATAGGATCCAGACTTTCTGTGTTCCAGTCCAGTCCCTTTACTACAAAACCATTCTTACTCCAAACATATTGTAGCAGTGACATCCTGAGAAGGTAGAGGGCTGCATACAGATTAAATGTAACTGAAAGGAATAATGGGGTATATGACTAACTGAATTTGGTGAGGATTGAATATTGTTTAAAATATAATGTGGATTCTATATAGAATTTTCTCCCTTTCTCTGGAGTTCCATGATTATCTGTATGTCAAGCATAAAACTTTGTTTATTATAAGTACACAGCTGTCATTGTCTACGTGTTTAATGGTACATATGCATCCTCTTGTCTTTCCACCTCCCCCACAACTTTTATCTGACTTCTCTTTTAATAACAAAATACAAATATTTCAAGCACACAATAGACCAGTAGTTCCTTAAACAAAAAGTACATTATAGCTCAAAGATAAGAGACCGGAAATGCAGCATTTCTTGAAAATATATTATAGAATCACAACTGAATCACAGTTCCTTTTCTTTCTTCTTTCCCAGTTGCTGTATGTCAGAAATGTAGGTTTAGGGGTTATGGGCCAAATTCCTCTCCAGTGTAAATTCACTGACCAATTGTTGAGTAGACCTGAGAGGGCTGATTGTGGATTCACCGAAGTCTCATTTAGGAGTAACTCCATTGAAGTCAATAATATGCCTCAGCCATACAAAAAGGAAGTGAAAAAAGGAACTTGAACACTGTTTTGAGATAGTTGCTAAAATAATAATATATTTGCAGTACTTATAAGCTGCTACCAAGTTGTGCGACATTCTTAAAAGCAAAGACTTTTATAGAATTCTTTTAATTTGTGGTATTTGCTTGCAGATTTTGAAAAGTATATTTGTGCAGAGCCAACAGCATGATGGGTGCTTTCCAGATCAAAATGAAATCAGGCCCTTATCCTGCAGAGTTTCCATTATAAATAGATGTATAGATGAGGAACAGGAAGAGGAAGCAACATATGCAAGTGACTAGGCAGTGATATTTTTTAAGCATATGTCTTGTTAATTCCATAATTGTTTCTTAACATTTGGGAAAGAGTAGGATTAATAGGCTTTGTGCTGGAAGTTGGCGGGTCTGGCAATCTGGGTGGGGCTTTTAATGAAAAAAATGTTTTTTAATTGTTTCCTCTAAGTTTATGAAAACTTTTTCATTTTAAGACTAACTGAAATGGACTAACATCAAGAAATTGAACTGTGCACCAACTGTGGACCAGTATTAAATAGTGTCACAGTAGGTGACAGCCTTTGCCCTTGCAAACTGAAGCACAGCATCACAGAGATCTGAAGACTAGGCAGTGGCATTTTCAAGCAATAAAATAACAAGCGATGTTAGTCTGTCGTCGACTATCATCAATCAAAGATATGTTTTAATGAGCCTGAGCTTCAAAAAACTGTGCTCACCACTCGGACTGTGACTTGTAGCGTGAGCAGAATCCTCAAAGTGATTCGCACATCAGGAAAAGTGTCCTTCAGCTCTGCATCATGAATGACTGGAAGAGCTTGGAGTGCTTCCTGTGCTGCAGAATGTAAGGGATGTTGTCCAATTTGACATAGAGATCTTTATCATTGACATCCAAACATTCCCCATTTGTCAGCATCCGATGAAGGTCCATACAATTGTTCAAGAGTGTTTTCCTGTCCGCCAGCAGCTTACTAAGGTTGTACAAAAAAACCCATGTCTTTTCACAGTGTGTCATATGTCCAAACCTTTCTTCGACGGACACTTGAGCAGTGTCAAGGAGCGAGCAAAAAAACTCTGTGAATTTTTCTTCCAAGCTTTCCATCACCTCATCTCTGCAGTCATAACCAAACTGTCTCTTCTTCCAATGGATACAAGTTTCCTTGAAGACAGATTCAACTCCTAAGTTTTCTGCCATGTCTTTGACAGCAACATTCTATTTTCCCCTTTGTCACTTACAACAAAAACTGTAGTCTGAGTCCGGTGCCCCCCAAGCCCGGCATGCCAGGTGGTCATCTGGGTGACCTGCCCCTAAATCCAGCCCTGCTTACACACTGAGTGGGAAGAAGATGGAGCTGTAGCACAAAAAGTAACCAAAAGGAGGGTTTAGGATGATGTAACCTCCCTTCGTTAGATTGAGCTCATAGAACTTAACTCTATAGTGATCCACTGCCACTCCTAAAAATATAACATGCAGTATTTAGTTTGCATGATATTATTCAAAACATGCACCTGTAGCATGAGAGATATAGAGAACAGGAATTGCAAAAATAACTTGTGCATCATCAGTCTCTCAAAGGAGAGAAGTGATAGAAATCAGGCCAACTTACTCAATGGATGTCCTGAAAGACAAGACCTGCCAAAGTGAGAGCGGACACGGACTCCACGACTTGGAGACGCCAAGTAGCTCCATGGGATCATAACAAGCCTTCCCAATATGCCAGATAAAACTGAAGTGCTGGAAGTGATCCCAAAAATTAATAATTTTTCCTAGGCCAAGAAGTGTTTTTTATTTTTCTAAGTTGATTTTGTACAAATCTGAACTGATAATTGCCATGTTCCTTTAACTCTCAATTTCCGGACACTTAACTAGTTTATTGCGTGAGACACAACTTTAGCTGGGAGACTTCCTGTAATTAACTATAGTGGTAGAACATCTTATATTTTTAAAGATTGTGCCAATAAAAGCATTAGCTCAGTCAACACAATCTAGGGTTCAGCATCGTTTTAGACTGAAATATAAGGTAGAGATTCAGTCCTGATAATCCAGAAATGGTGTCACATATTAAGCTCTTTTTGTTTTCTTCTGGCTTCATATACAGATTGCAAAACTCATAGCCAAAATTATTTGTTCCCTATTAAATCATCATATATCTAACAGCTGTCCAATTGAATTTGAGATATATAGCGATGAGCCATTTTAATTCATGTTTGTTCCACTCAGTTCACACAATCTGTACCCATAGACACAGCCTTGTCTGCGACATCCAGACCCCAGACCACAAAATAAATTGTCACTTATGCCCCCCTACACAGCAAAATTTGTTATATCAGGAACTGTTCTAACAAGAGATGGTTGAGAAAGGGGACATTTTTGTAGGGAAAAAATTGAAATCTTTTTTTATCAGTTCTTGTTCTAACACAATCATCCAATGTACAACCAAAGATAGTTTGTCCTGATGTACATAAGCAAGACCAAGCTGCGTTACAGTACATTAGGTGGAAAGGAATTAAAACGTTATATCAATCTTGTAGGCATGATAAATTCATCTGTGTACATAGGCCCTTGCACCTCACTTTAGTCTACCTCCTCTCAGGCTATATCCTTTGGCCCATGTAAAAGCTGCAGAAGGGCCCTGTTCATAACAGAAGTAGTTTGGTTCTACTTCAGAGAGCCAAAACCAGCATCCACATCCTCTCTGCACCATAAAGTTATGGTACATAGCCCAGGTCTACACTAGCCGGGGGCATCAACCTAAGATATGTATCCTAGGTAGATTTACCTGGCTGTGAGGACGGCGGCGAGTTGACCGCTGCTGCTCCCCCATCAACTCTGTTTCTGCCTCTTGTGAGCTGGAGTTCCAGAATCAACAGGGAGCGCGATCGGGGATCACGATAAATCGACCCCCAATAGATCGATCACTACCCGCCCCAGTTTGCAGAAGGTTTGAGGGAGAACTATTACTACTCAGATCCACCAGCCAAACTCCTTTGCAGAGGGGGAACATGGCAAAGGTCAAGGGTATTGCAAAATCCTTCCTCCCTGCCTCCTGTTCTTACTGACTTCCCTTGTATGCCGTCTATTTACTTGGGTTATACACTAGAGAGAAGGCTAAGATCTTAGAGGAGGAGACACTCTAATGTCCCACTAAAGACTGTCAGACAGCGCTTTCCAAATACCCAAGAGAGAGTGTCACTTTCACTATCTCAACATAAAGTTGGGCCTTATTATGAAGCAGTAAAGTTACAACGGGTAATCTATAGTGAAAAGATCTTACCCCTATAACTGCAACAGTACATGTGCATTGAACAGTAATGCTGCTGGCTAGCTGGAATCTTGAGCTCCAGAGTAAGAAATAAGAATTAATACAGTTTCAGTGTTGCCTTTCTAAGATCACGTCACTTGTTTTCTATGCTGACAGTGCTTTTCCCTGAGGAATGGAGTGGCTCAGGGAGTCAGCATTGCCTGGTCTTTTCAAGAAAAGTAAGGCCAATTTTCCTTAGTGTTCACAGACCATATACAGCCATTACTCCTTAATGTTTTAGCAATGCTAAAGTTATTGTAGCCCCTGAAATGTAGTGGTCTCCCTGATTGTTGCTCCTCAAATACTCTACATGCTTCTGATGAAGTGGGTATTCACCCACGAAAGCTCATGCTCCAAAACATCTGTTAGTCTATAAGGTGCCACAGGATTCTCTGCTGCTCTTTCAAATACTCTGACACCTTTCCTTTGGGACCAATGGGCCCTGGGTTCCTGATAACTAGTACATCCACTCTGTGGCTGTGTATACCAATAATTTATCCCAAAGGTCACAGGGATGTGAATCAACTAAGATAGTAAATCAAACCCACACAAGAATAATAAGCATTCATTTCCTAGAACAGGGAATGGAGTAACTAAGGAAGGGGAGGGGAAGAGGAGAAAGACTTAGGGATGATGACTAAACAGATCAGATATGCGTGTGCAGCTGTCAGTGGTAATGGCCACCACCTTCTGTGACGTCCTAGTTCAAGGGGCTTAGGTCAGTCCTTGGCCTGAGCTGTAGTGACTTAAATCAAATCAACAAAAAGATGGATTCCATAAACATAACATTGAGTCAATAAGCCCTTGCCCTCCAGGGCTTTCATCTCCAGCTCCCCACCCGTGTACTCCAGAAGGTTCCAAGACTCCCAGAGACAATCTGGTGCTAGTTTCCCTGGTCATCTGGCAACAAGCTGTTGCTTCCTTGAAGTCCCAAACTCTTCTGTCCCCTCATCGTCTGTGTCTCATTCTTTATACTCAGGCTTGTTGTCATCAGCTACAGCAGCTGAGGATGTCTCTTTTCAGAGCGGACATTTCTCGCAGCTGAGCCCACTTGAGGGTGGTTACTGTGTACAGGCAGGGAGGGTTCTTAAACCCTTCTTACCTGTGTTTGGTGGAGGGGATGTAGACCACTTCACAGCAATTTACATCAAAGTCAATAGATCTAGAGCTTGCAGGTCCAAGTGGAGAATTTGGTTTAATTGGAGGCAGAAATGCTGAGAAAGGATGGTCTAGTGTTTAGAGAAGTAGGCTGAGATGTGCTGAGTCACAGACTTCCTATGTGACCATAGTCAAGTCACTTAGTTTCTTTGTGCCTCAACACACTGTCTTCATTGATGACTGGGATACAGGAGTACAGAGTATGCTAATAAAACTTAAGGATGATCCCAAGCTGGGAGGGACTGCTATCACCTTGGAGGTCAGGATTAGAATTCAAAATGGCCTTGACAAACGGGAGAATTGGTCAGAAATCAACAAGATGAAAGTCAATAAAGACAAGTGCAAAGTACTACACTTAGGAAAGAAAAATCGAATGCACAAATACTCAGCGGGGAATGACTGGCTCAGTGACAGTACTGCTGAAAAGGATCCGGGTTACAGTGAATATGAGTCCAACAATATGATGCAGTTGTGAAAAAGGCTAATATCATTCTGGGGTGTATTAACCAGGGTGTTGTATTTAAGACAGTACTCTGCACTGGTGAGGCCTCAGCTGGAGTGCTGTATCCTGTTCTGGCCACCACACTTTAGGAAAGATATAGACAATTTGGACAGAGTCCAGAGGAGAACAGTAAAAACGATAAAAGGTTTAGAAAACCTGACCTATGAGGAAAGGAAGACTGAGGGGGGAATTGATACCTGTCTTCAAATATGTTAAGGGATAGCTGTTATAAAGAGGATGGTGATCAATTTTTCTCCATCCACTGAAGGCAATGGGCCTAATCTGCAGCAAGGGAGTTTTAGGTTAGATATTAGGAAAAACTTTCCAACTAAGTTATTAAGCTCTGGCATAGGCTTCTGAGGGAGGCTGTGGAAGCCCCATCACTGGCATTTTTAAAAAAAGATTGAACACACACCTGTCAGGGATGCTCTGGGTTTACTTGGTCCTGGCTGCACAGGGGGCTGGACTTGATGACCTACTGAAGTCCTGTCCAGCCTTACATTTCTACGGTTTGTAAATAGGGGCAATATTTCCCCCCCTCCAAGGGATGTTGTATAGATAAATACCTTACAAAGTGTGAGGTGGTCAGATGTTATGGCAGGGGTGGGCAAACTATGGCCCACGGGCCGGAACCAACCAGCCAGCTGTTTTAATCTGGTCCTCGAGCTCCCGCTAGGGAGCAGGATCTGGGACTTGCCCGGCTCCAGCCGGGGAGCAGGATTGAGGGCTGCTCCATGCTGCTCCTGGAAGCAGCGGCATGGCATTCCTCTGGCTCCTTTGCATAGGGGCAGCCAGGGAGTGCTGCTCTGCCTCCACCCCAAGCACCAGCCCAGCATCTCCCATTGGCCAGGAACTGCAGCCAATGGGAGCTGCAGGAGTGGTGTCTGCAGACAGGGTGGGGTGCACAACCGCCTGTCCATACCTCCATGTAGGAGCCAGAGAAGGGACATGCTGCTGCTTCCAGGAGCTGCTTAAGGTAAGTGCCACCCAGAGCCTGCACTCCTGAGCCTCTCGGTCCTAGTCCAGAGCAACCTCCCACACCCCAAACCTCTCATCCCCAGCCTGCACCCCTAGCCGGAGCCCTCACCCGCCATGCCCCAAACCCCTGTCCCAGACCGGATCCCCCTCCTGCCCTCTGAACACCTCTGTCCTGGCCCAGAACACCCTCCTGCATCCCAAACCCCTTATCCTCAGCCCCACCCCAGATCCCGCACCCCCAGCAGGAGCCTGCACCCCTTTCTGCACCCCAACCCCCTGCCCCAGCCCTGACCCCCTTTCACCCTCCAAACCCCTCGATCCCAGCCCAGAGCACTCTCCTACACCCCAAACGCCTCATCCCCAGAGCCCACCCACAACCGGAGCCATCACACCCCCCACCCCCCGAGGTACCTCCCTCCCACACCCTGAACTCCTCATTTCTGGCCCCACTCCAGATCCCACATCCCCAACTAGAGCCCTCACCCGCTCCCACACCCCAACCCCAATTCTGTAAGCATTCATGGCCTGCAATACTATTTCTGTTCCCAGATGTGGCCCTTGGGCCAAAAATTTTCCCACCCCTGCGCCATGATAATGAGGGCTGTACAAATACCAAATCAGTCCTAAAGATTATATTGGGCCATAGGAATGGGAACTAAGGGTGCAGGGGGTGCTGCAGCATCCCCAGGTTTTGTGCACGGTCCCAGCCACCAACTCCTTGCCCAGGGTCCCAGTGCTGCTGGCTCAGTGGCTGGGGCTCTGCTTCTGGCCCTCTGCCAGGCTCCAGGCTGGCCTCTGCTCCCAACCCCCCGCCCCATGCCTGGGACTCTGCTCTCAGCCCTGCACCCCAGGGTTCCAGCTGCAGAGCCCTGGGCTTCACTCCTGGCCCCACACTCGGGACTCCACTCCCAGTTCCAGCTGTGGTCCCAGCCCGCATGCCCCCAACCCTCCCGGAGTCATGGCTCGGTCCTGGTCCCACCTCTGGGGACAGGGGGCAAAGATGGGCATACAGGTGGTATGAAGTAAAAAGTTTGGGGACCACTGGCTTTCAGGCCCCCCCACACACACACTGTAAAAAGTGTTCCAGCGCCACTGTCTTGGGCTGCAAATTAGACATTCTTTTGCAAATGACATGGGCACACAAATGGGCTACACAATTCTAGATTACATACACAGAGGCATCAGCAAACAGGGAAGTAATAGTCCCATTCTATACATTTCTTGGGCAAAAACACCTAGAATGTTGTATTAAATTCTGAACACAATAGTACCATACTTTCAGAGTTTAAGGCCAGAAGGGACCATTAGATCACCTAATCTGACCACCTGTATTTCATAGTATATCATATCTCCCAGTGATTCCTGTACTGAGCCCACTAACTTATGCTTGGCTAAAGCATATTGTCCAGAAAGGCAGCCAGTCGTGATTTGAAGACCTCAAGAGTTGGAGAATTCCTCCACTTCCTTTGGTACTTCGTTCCAATGGTTAATCACCCTCACTGTTAGAAATTTGTGCTTGATTTCTAATTTGTATTTGTCTGGCTTTGGCTTCCAGTTATTGGTTCTTGTTCTGCCTTTCTCTGCTAGATTAAAGATCCCTTTAGTACCCTGTATTTTCTCCTCTCCAGGGTACTTATACACTGTGACCAAGTCACCTCTCAATCACCTTTTTGATAAGCTAAACAGATTGAGCTCTTGAAGTGTCTCACAGTGAGGCATGTTTTCCGGCCCTCAAATCATTTTTGGGGCTTCTCTCTGCACCCTCTCCAACTTTCCAACATCCGTTATAAATGTGGCTATCAGAACTGTACTTGATATTCTAATATCTCACCAACGCCCTACAAAGAGGTAAAATCTCTGTTCCCACTGACTGGTCCCCTGAAGGATGCTGACAAATTGAAGGGAGTTCAAGTGAAGAGTGACAAACATATCAGAGGGCTGGAGTGATGTAATTAGATGGAAGTATTATGGCCCCAGTTCAGCAAAATGTTTAAGCATGTCCTTAGTTATAAATACAGTCACAAGTCAATCCCCATCTAACAAAGCACTTAGGTTACGGTTAAACATGTTTAGTTGCTTTCCTGCTTCAGGCAACAAGAGCCACACAAATGGAACTTGGCTAAGAAATGCCTATAGAGGGAAGGGAAAATAACAGGCGACAAATAGTTGGAGGTTGTTCTCACCAGCAATGGAGAGTAATCCAATTCATGTGACACATGAAGTTAGAACTAGTGGTAATGGAATGACATTAAGAAAAGGACAATTGAGGCTGAACATCAGGAAGAACTTCCCAACAGCAAGATGTTTCAGGCTGGGGAAGAGTTTCCCACAGTAAGTAGGAGACCTATTTCAATGGAATATCCTTGGTTTATAGGGTCTTTAAAAGGGCTGCTGACTGTTTTGATGGCAGCAGATGCAACCTTAGGAAACATCCCAAAGTCTCAATTTTGCTAATTCTTCCAATTTTAACATTTTGCTCTCCAGAACCAGAGCAATTGTCCCCACAAATCTCTTTATCATTATGCTGTATTGACAGGCTGCAATGTATTTAGCCTTCTAAACCTGAACAAAAATTAGTCTTGCAAAGTCCTGTACTGCCTGTGGTTTGGCATGTTGCTAATAAGCTGACACTGCTCATTTAGGTCTATATTTGCATCTGGCCTGAGGAAGTGGGCTGGGCACTAGAAACACACAGAGAGATACTTCCCCTGAGGCCATGGAGCAGTGGTAGAGTCATTCTGCAGGTGCTGCTTCAGCCATTATGCTGCAGAGACCACCTCCACCCTAATATTTCTCCTCTGTGAAAGAATAGGTGGACCTACATAACAGCAAATTCTCCAGATCCAACCTCCTTTTGCCTGGCCGCCACTTACCTCCTGATGGTGGTGCACAAGGAGCCATCACAGGGCTGAGAATCACATAAGAAAGTTAGCTAATACCTATTCCTAGTTTAGTGCATTTCCTTCTTTTTAACCATGATGGCTTGTTTCTCATCCACCCTTTGTCCTATATCTGTTATCTGCTATGAATATTTTTGCGTTCTTTTGAGTTATAAAAGCACCAGAGAAAACACTTATCAGCAAACAGGTTGTTATGTTCTGTCATGGGAAAAGAATGTCCACTGTATATTAAACTTCAAAAGTGGAGTGTTAAGTGGTAAAATATAATTAAGGAGATAGGAACAGCAATTCCTAGGCCGGACAGCATATGAATTCTGGGTTGACGAGAAATTGTAAAGGGACAAGATGGGCGAGGTAATATCTTTTATTGGACCAACTTCTGTTGGTGAGAGAGACAAGCTTTAAAGCTTACAGATTTGAAGAAGAGCTCTGTGTAAGCTCAAAAGCTTGTCTCTTTCACCAACAGAAGTTGGTGCAATAAATATATCACCTCACCCACCTTGTCTCTCTAATTTTCCAGGACCAACACAGATACAACATCACAGCAAATGAGAAATTATAAATTATATAAAACTATGGAAGTCCCTGATTATCTATCCTTTTGCAGTGGACTCAATCTAGCTTAAATACAGTGATCAGTGAAAGAATTGCTCAATGAAAATATAATGATTGGTGTACATTGCCAAAGTTGCATGGGGTTTGTAAAGACTTCACTCTGTGGTCACAGAGACTTTGTTGTTGGCAAGTATATCATGTAGACCATACATGCAACAGCAGTGATAGGACTCAGAAGGACTGTCAGCTCCAAAAATATAGACAATTTACTAATTGAGCTAAAAGAGAGTGATTAGTTAACCCATGTTCATCATATTATAGCTTACACTGTCAGTAGGCCAGTGCCTAGAATGTGATATGATCACATGTACTTGAGCAGATCCTCTATTCTCTCCAACCAAGGCACTAATGCACACTTGTCATGATATCACAGATTGTAGCCAACAGCATCCTATTACAGTCAATGGAAGTCCTGTGGCTAAAATGCTGTGCAGCACTTACAATTTTGCTCCTGTTTATACACTTTTTTTTTCTGTGACAAGTTCCTGTATTGTTGCTTCTGGAGACTGAAGCCTTCTGTTCACAGAAGAGATACATCACAGACTGCAGCAGTCCAAGCTTCCCCAATCTGCTTTCTGTGTGCTTCAACCCTGACCTGGAGGTGAGAAGGAAGCTCATTTTCTACGTCCACTTCCTTCTGGTTTCTCTGCCAACAAGGATGCCATTTATGGTGAAGGTTTGTTCTTATGGATACCTGTCCACTTTCAATTGCATTGACATCACCTGTTCATTTCATATAAGCCGCTGAACAGCCATCAGGTAGTAGCATCTGTCAATCACCACCAACCTGATCTTGTCTGCAGGGTAAAGTGTGCGAGAGTGGTGCGATTTGTAAAGCACTGTTGCACTCAACATTAACATGGGCAAGGTACTTTTTAGAGCAGTGATACTCAGACTGTGGCTTGTGAGCTGCAAGTGGCTCTTTAATGTGTCTGCTGCAATTCTTTGCAGCACAGGATATTGAAACACAGTGTGATTTAATTATTAACCAATCTAAGTTATTAACCAATCAGGATGCTTTTATTATGTTATTAACCAATAGCTCAAGTTATTAACTTATGTGTTGTGAGAATAACTTATATATAAACTAAATATTTCCCAGTCATACTGTTTCAATATGTAAATGAAATGTACAATATGTAAATGTAAATATAGTAAATGAAACAATGAATTCACACTTCGGTGGCACTTTTGGGTAACGTTGATCACTAATTTGGCTCCTGCTGAACCATTGAGGTCTGAGTGTCACTGTTTTAGTGTATGTCTGCGCTGCAATAGCAGATCCTTGGCACAGCCCTAGCTGACACCTGTCATCTGCCTCAGCCTCGTGGGGCTCAGGCTGCAGGGCTATAAATTGCAATGTAGACATTTGGGCTGAAGCCTGGAATCTGAGACCCTGGGTGGAGGGAGACTGGGGTGCGGGAACAATTTGTATAGTGGGGGTGCTGAGAGCGATTGAACCAAACTGTAAACCCTGTATACGATGGAAACCACTTCAAGCCAGGGGGTGGGGAAGCACCCCCAGCACTCCTACTTCCAGCACCTATAGAGGGAGGGTCTCAGAGTCCAGGCTTCAGCCTAGCCCGAGCATCTGCACTGCTATTTTTAGTCCTGCAGCCCAAATGCTGCAAACCCAAGTCAGCTGACCCAGAATCTGAGACTCAATGCTATTGTGTTTTTTATCGCAGTGTAGACGTATCCTTAGAGTGTGCCAGCAGGGTCTACACAGGGCACATTAGTGCACTTTACAAATCACATCCATCTAGTGTGCTTTGCCAGTGCTGTGTAGACAACAACTGGCTTTCAACTGGTGACCTAGTGGTGAAGAGTTCTCCACCCACTCTCTGTCCTTTGAGCCATCCTGTCCTCTAGCTGTTTTAACTCCTTGGTCCTTGAGCAGACCACTTCCCTGTAGATACACCTAAGGGACAGGCTTTTAAGCTGTTATACATGCACCCAGAAAGGCCACCTTTCCAATGCAAAATGCATCAAGCACTCCAGAAAAAAAATTCTATTTCTATATATGCTGATTCAGCACAGCTGGGGACATGCAGCAGCAGGCCTTTCTTTTTGATTATGAAAGACTATTATGCTCCATATTGTGTTCAGGTGGATGTGGTGCAAGTTCCTGTGTAAGGAAAAATCCTTAAATTTGAAGCAATTGTGTTGTAATGTTCAATATTTCCTGTTTTGAAGCTGTAAAAAGAACATGCAATATAATCAACTTCCAATTCTTCAAATCCTACAAAAACTCATCATGTGTAAGTAGTTGCTCCGTAAAAGAATTTGAGTCAGAAAAAAACAATAACCACATCCTAAGTAATGGCAGCTTTTTGAAAACTTTTCAGGGCATCAGATAGCAGCCGTCACAGGCTAAAGAGCAGCCTATTTCACCATTAAAAGGCCTGACCCAAATCCCAATGATATCTTCATTCTGCACCTGATTGAAAGCCCACTGAAATCAGCAGAAAAGCTTTGTTAGGCTTTGGCATAGGCCCTTCGTGAGAACTGCATTTCAGATTCATTTTCTAAATCAAATTGTACAAGCCGTATAGCTGATAGAAGAAGACATAATGCTCTGAAGCAGACAATCACACGCTGAAGGCAAAGAGAGAGAGAGAAAGAAAGAACCAAAGAAAGGTCTCCATTGGTTTACAAGCAATATGTTCTACTGGATTTCACATGTGGGTGTTTCAATACATTAACCATTGAGGGCCTGTTGTCCTATTGATATTCTAGCTATAAGACTAGCTAGGGTGAGGGCTCAAGCATGCAAACCCTCCAGTTATTTGTAAAACCACCCTGCAACATCCTTCCGCTCCTGTTAACCAAAGATCTTAGCTTGAAGCTGAGATTCAAGGTGGATACCGGTAGCTAAGAAAGCACCTTCAATATAAAACAGATACTGGAAGTCAGCATATTTGAATCTCACATTTAAATAAACAAGCATACTTAGAGGTGTTATTGGTCACCATGGTTTTTTTTACCTTTGAAAGGAAAAAATAAAAATTAAACTAATGAAGTATTAAGGTGAGAGTTTAAATGCACAAAACATAAGAAATTCAAAGTTATCATTCCCACAATGTTTATAACCCACCCATTTTATATATTTGTTTTTATCACAGAGCTAGATTATGAAACTATAACTTTGAATGCTCGGACTTTTGCACATTATAATTCAGGGGTGGGCAAACTTTTTGGCCCAAGGAACACATCTGGGAATAGAAATTGTATTGTGGTCCATGAATGCTCACAAAATTGGGGTTGGGTGCAGGAGGGGGTGTGGGCTCTGGGATGGGGCCAAAAATGAGTAGTTCATGGTGCAGGAGAGGGCTCCAGGCTGGGGCAGGGGAGTCAGGGTACAGGGAGATTGAGGGCTCCGGCTAGGGATGTGGGCTTTGGGGTGGGGCTGGGGATAAGGGGTTTGGGGCGTAGGAGGGCTGGGACTGAGGCGTTCAGAGGGTGAGAGGAGGATCACGGCTGGGGTAGGGGGTTGGGGCACGGGGAGAGGCTCAAGGGTGCAGACTCAGGGCAGTGCTTACCTCAATGGCTCCCAGAAGCAGCGGCATGTCCGTTCTTCAGCTCCTATGTGGAGGCATGGCCAAGTGGCTCTGCACACTGCCCCTGCCCCTGCAGCTTCCATTGGTTGCGGTTCCCAACATGCAGAGCAGAGACCCCTGGCTGCCTCTACGCATAGGAGCCGGAGCGGGGCCTGCCGCTGCTTCCAGGAGCTGTGTGGAGCAGACCCCGATCCTGCCCCCCAGCTGGAGCACGTAAGCGGGGCAAGCCTCAGACCCCGCTCCCCAGTGGCAGCTCAAGGGCTGGATTAAAATAGTTGGTAGGCTGTAGTTTGCCCAGCCCTGTTTTAATTCATAACCACATCATTGTCTTAACTTACTTTCCTATTTAGTTCTGTAGAAAGATTGAATGCTTATTCATCAATGCTCTATTATTTCTAAATGCCACCATTATATATATACACACAGATATGTGTCAATTCACCCAAACTTGTCAAAGACAAGTGCTCCACTCCCACTGCTTCCTGGAAGTCACTTGGTGCTGGGTTTAGTCCAAGTGCAAAGTTTCCAGGAATTAAAGCATTGGTTGCCACAAGTGCCCTCCTGAAGTATTTTGCTTCAGACAACCCTGTTAATCTCACCATCAATGCACAGTCATAGAATTACACACATGTGGTCTAGTCAGACTCTTGATTTTCTTCCTTCCCAGTCCTACCCAGTCTGAACAACCTACTTCTTGCCCTACTTTCTTTCCCTAGGTCTCTTTCTTCTCTGGCCAGCCATCCTCAATGTTTACATCTCTACTTTTTGCCGCTGGCACATTGGTCTCTAGTATGACCTTCTCAGTGCTGCTCACCCACCTGGTCCACAGTCCTAGAGTCCTCCACAAGGCAGTCTGGTATTGCATTCAGTACACCTGTCAAGCACTCCCAAACATTTACCTTGGTTAGTTCTAGAGAATGTGCTGCAGTGCATACAGAAACCGCATGTTTTCTTTCTAAGCACTGCTTGGGGCAGGATGCTTTCCAGCCCCAAATGGGTTCTCCCCCAAACCCAACTGCCAGTATACCCCATCACACCTCTTCTTCATGTATTCTTTTGAAAAAACCTGGATACTTCCATGTCTCTGCTTTCCCAACATCTAACAAGGGTAGGGCTATAGATGGAAATAAACTAGTGTAGGCTCAACCTGAATTAGATGAAGTGATGTTAACAGGCAGGAAAAACAACTAGATTGGAATAAGCAGGGGTGTGAGTGCCCTTTCCATTGGCATGGTACTGTGTGCTAACCTTTCCCAGTTGAGTAAGCAGTCTTGAGTCAATCTATTACTGCTCCTGAGTTACAAGGTAACAACTGTGGCAAATAGTGCCATCTGCATTATCAGTTTGGCTAGGGGCTACTCCTGCCTGGTGTAAATCTCAGCACATAGTTATAATTACATGGCTCTGGTTTCAAGTTTAGCGTACTGCAGTGCTCTCTGGGAACATCTTTGAAAAACACCTGGAAGTTTTTGCAAGCAAAGAATGCACCATTTCTTGAGTGATGGAAGCCATTGTCTGCACATAACACCAGCACTTTGTGCTCCATACTGACTACCTATTTGCTCCTGGGTGCTGTTCAAGATGTTAGTTATCATCAATAAACATTTCTAAAATAGGAGAGCACGGACTGTGAAATTTTAAATGTCATGCTAAAATAGGTCACTTGAACGAAGCCTAGTAAAACATATAGCTAATTTCCAAACACACACACTGTTATAGCTGTTGTGGAAGAACTGCTAGACATAGACACATTTTATGTGTATTAGTGACTTGATTTCCTACTTAGGTCTGATTTAATCAAAGTCAGTGAAAAAGATGAATTGATCTCCCTCACAGTATGAATATAATTATTATAATGAACTCTTCTAATTTTTAGGCAACTTAACTTAGACATGTAGTTTGTGGCAGTTAATTCTTTGGCCCTCACCAAATATAGTAATAAGAACTAAATGGTACACCAGAATTCAATATGAATCAGCTCACTTCTGCATTATCAGTTTTAAGATCTAACAAGCACACTTATTTATCTTTCAGTTCAATGGCACCATCTTACAAGACACATGAAATTATTCCAGGAAATATACATGTCAAAACCATTTTATTGTCAAAAAGGTGCTTACTTTTGTGATACTTGTACCATCTTCTTTCTGAAAACCAATTTAAATTAATTACTTCTGGGATTGTTTTAATTCTGGAAGGTGATCAAAAAGAAAAGTCATGAGAATAAAAAGTTTTCTCATGCACACGCAAGTTTTTACATTAACCAATTTGTTTTCCATCTCTCAGAAAAATAAAAATGATGTACAATTACATTATCAGACATTTGTAGTCTAAAAAAATGAACATAATAAGAATAAAATACCACTGTAAAGTTGGTAGAAAAAATTCATATTTAGTTTTGATCATTTCTTTTTAGAAAAATCATGATGCATAAATGTTAAATATGTTATAAAATAATTTAAAACAAGTGATAAAATGAAAATATTGTGTATGAATCTTTTTCTCCAATATTAAAATATTTTTTAAAAGCAAGGAAATTTCTAAAAAAAAAAATCTCATTTGAAGTAAGCTTACATAAGCACTATATAGACAATAGTTCCACCAATGCAGACTCTAAAACCAAAGACCCCGCTCTTATAAAGGGGTTCACCAACATAGACACTCATACCAGTGTGCATTCTTATAGACATTAAACCATTCTGAAATCAACGTTCTGCAAAAATTATTCTGAAACCTAAATTGACCAGTGTGACAGCTAGTGTTTTTCAGAATATTTACATTTTACATTTGTCTAATATGTAGTGTGACATTATTGGTGTAATTTTTTCTCGGAAAGATTACCCTGGTTCATCAAGTTACTTTAAGTTAGCATTAATCTGTAGTTTTCACTGCATTATAAACAGAGTGTGTGGTGTCTTATGTAAAAATGAGAGCGTTTTTATATTTGGCAAATTATATTGACATATGACATTTTTATGTGTATGTTTAATTTTAGAACTTGTTAATAGTCTTTGCTGCAAGTGTTGCATGAAATGTAAACTCATGGTTTGATTGTGGGTCAGAGCTAAGGCTGTTGTGAGTGTTTTCATTTTTATTTCTGTTACTTGTATTGTGATGCTAATTGAGTTATATAATTAAATATCTTTCTTGGAGTCATTACTTCAGTTTTCTGTTTTATTTGACTTGCCAGTTCTGCAAAGTTATCTGCCAGTATAGAGTTCTCTATGCCTGGGTGTAGACCAATTAAAGGAATAGTTGAAAGTGTAACTGAACATTTCTTGCCCATTTACTAGGTGAAGATAACTCACTTTCAGTTCCCAACAGTTAAATTTTCTTCTGCTCCTGGCATTCATCGCATTGTTGAACGCCATGCTCTGTTTCTGCCAACCCTCATCCACATAATATATACCTTATATATTTTTGATGCTGAGTGGTGACCATTTTCAGCTATAAATTTAATTAACTGTGAGGCTGCTTTGAGCTTTTGGAACGGATACTCTTTATTGTTTAAATCCAAATAAATGTACATCAGTCTGGAAAGAGTAAAAAATGAACTCCCTAAGCATCCTGGGACAGCCCCAGCACTGGGTCCCAGTCACCACCTTTTCATGCTTGCTATCCTTATATTTGGACAGCTTCCCTCAGGATTTAAGTGGTTCATGGCTTGAACCCAGTGATTTGTGCCTGACTTTACAAAACGGTTGCAGGACCCTCCAAAGTGGTTCCTCCTCCTGTCTCCAACTCCCTGTAATCTAATATAAGAGATGAGGTAGGAAGCCTGTAGCTTCAAAACCCTATTACCACCCTACCATAGAGCTGTTCTGTTATATAGCAGAGTTCAAATACTCAGACAAACCTCTGCAAGTTTTCGTTCTCCATTATTGTTTCAGGGCAGCCTAATGACCCCATATGCTGAGTCTGTTCTTCTGGTTCCCTCCACGTTTGCATGTTGTCAGCATGGATGTGCTTAGGATGCCGTTTCACCTCTCCACATGCTAGTGCTAAGCAGTCAATATTGCAAACAGCTCTCCAAGACTATACGGTCAGTGTGGTTTAGCCTTTCCTGCCTTCTTACCGCGACATTGCCAACTGGCTTTCCTCAGTAAGACAGCAGATTGATTGAGCCCATATCTCCAGGTTGCTTGAACCAGCAGGCCACTCAAATAGCTAGATCTGTTGCACAAAGGTAACCTTGAATATGTCCACCCCCAGCTTACTCTCTGTGCAGAACAGCCTAGCCTAAAATGCCCCTTATTGAGCTTGTCAATAGTTCTCCTCAATCATGGCAGCTGGTTTGATCTAGCAGCTCTTGCTCTCAGCCTGCCAATGACAGGGGACAATTCAAATGACAGTAATCCAGGAGCACTGAGGAAGAAGTAGCAAAGAGTCCTGTGGCATCTTATAGACTAACAGACGTATTGGAGCATAAGCTTTCGTGGGTGAATACCCACTTCGTCAGATGAAGGCAAGCCTGAGTCCAGCCTGCTTCCCAGTGAGGGATTAAGTGGAGACAGGAGAACCCAAGCCCATGGCTGTCCCCTTTATCCCTGCCTCCTGGGTATGCATGGCTCTTCTGCATGAGCCCCAGCCACCCGAGCCTGACAGCCAGAGCTCTTTTTTTTATTCTTTTAAAGCACACAGCTCAGGCATCCCTTGACACATTTCTGTGCCTCCCTTGGGAGGCCCACCCCATAGTTTGAGAACCACTGCTTTAGACAATGGCTCCAGGATTTTGTAATATTCCTAAGGGGAAGCACTCAAGATTTCATTCAGGTGATGACCTGCAATGGTTTGGTTCAGTTATTTAATAAGAGGAAATTCACTTGTACGACAGGTACAGACATGATCCTAATCCAAGAGACAATCCTTCCAACCACCTTGTTCTTCTGGAGTCTAGTCTGGGAGTTCCTACAGAGCAGTGCTCAACACATGATCCTTTCTCTGCAGGGGTGGATGTGCTGCAGATGTCATATAAGAAAATGTTCCTGATAGACATGGCAGAGTTTTCTCCTCCCTGCTGCTTAATATCCTTTGTGCTAGTTAATTTATAATTAAACAAATAATACACCCAGAAGGAGTCATCCAGTGCCTGATATTAATTGTCACATTGATGGGAAAAAAGTTTAAATCTTGACTTGAGTTGATATCTAGTTTAGTTTTGACTTTATTTTCAGTCATTCAAATAGCTTGTTGAAAGTAATCCCCAAGAAGTCATTAATAATATATAACAGATTACTTACTGAATCCAGTAAACTCTAATTTGTAATAGTCACTTAAATGAGCTTGCTCAGAAATAGAGGTTCCGCTGTTTATTCAAGAAACAGATCCATTTTGTCCTATCACACTCCTTCACCTATTAACTCTACTGTGCCAGGTGAGAGATCATCTCCTTTTCAAGCTGATGTGATCTTGGTAGGTCAGACCAAGCAACTGGACAGGTTTTTCACCTACATTGTTTTTCTCTGTCTGCACCTAGCATGGATGCTATCAAATGCCATCATTTTTCTGCAAGGCACAGAGGCATTTTATTACTAATCATAGAAACACAGAAATGTAGGGCTAGAAGGCATTTTGTGTTCTTGTAGAGTTTAACCCTTGTGGGGAAAGAGGAGTTATTTTTATTTTGCTGTCTAGGACCTCAGTTGCCCTACAGATAAACCTTGCTTTTGTGTGATTATTTCCAAGATCCTAACCCAGTTTCAATATTTATTTATTTTTACAAGCAGGTCTGTCTGTGTTTGGCTGCAGTATGTCACACCCACAAGCAGGGAGTGCCTGCTGGTAGAATAAGAGAGAGAGGTTGGAATCTCTACCTGAGACATGGGACTGAAAGCAGTACATCCATGCGGGGACAGTACCTGGGACAGCAGGCACATGCTAGGAGAAGAGAACATTATGGTAAGGAAATGATTTTTTTCCTTTCACAAACCAGTGTTTCAGCTGGCGCCAGGCCATGACGGTAGAATGCCACACCAAATGTTGTACTTCTTGCCTGGGCAGCAAAGGACCCCTCCCCATTTCTGTAACTAAACTGACTCTTTTACAGTATAGCCAACTCCAAGCATTCAGAAGTTATGAGTCACGCCCCCTAAAGGCTTTACAATCATGAGATTTTAAAATGTATATAAATGTTGGGTTCTTTTTGTGTGCCTCCTGGCTAACTTTAGGGTAAACTCTGGTCATATTTTCAAGCTCTTTCACAACATTGAGAACTAGAAATTTCCATTAAAAAATAAAAGAAGGAAAGAAAAAGCTGGGATTTGTGTATTCATGAGAATCCAGGAACTGGGGTTTTAAGAAACATACCAATTATTGTAATTCTCCCAGAAGTCTCACAGCTTGTGACCTGAAAACCCTGCTTTCTGAGAAAAGAATTGTGCCAGCTATTGGGAATCTTAATCATGAAAATCTCTGACACATTAAATTGCTAATTTGGCAGAGCTTTATTTCGATACCCTGAGAAAGCAGTGATGCTCGGGGACCGCTGGAAGTTGCATTTGATTTCAGCAGGGTTTCTCCTTTTGAGCTGGAGGAAAAGCAGCCAAAGGTAGATGTCTCTAGAACAGGGGTGGGCAAATGTTTTGGCCCAAAGGCCACATCGGGGTTGCACAACTGTATGGAGGGCCAGGTAGAGAAGACTGTGCCGCCCCAAACAGCTTGGCCCCTCTCCTACCCCCTCTCCACCTCCTCCCACTTCCTGCCCCCTGACTGCCCTCCTCAGAGCCCCCAACCCATCCAACCCCCCCACTCCTTGTCCCCTGCCCGACCCCTTCTGGGACCCCTACTCCCTATCCAACCCCCTGCCCCCTGTCCCCTGACTGCTCCTGTGGTAATCTAGCCGTCCAGTCCCAGACCTGGACTTTAGTGTCCACCAGTCTGGTCCTGTCCCAAACCTGGACTTTTGCGTCCAAAGTTTGGGGGCTTACCTGAAACTCCCCCAAGCTCACTCCGCTTGGATATTCTCGCTGCACCAGATCGAGGAATTAACTCTATGGGGCTGATCCCCCCTTTCCTCCCTCTTGGGTCCCCAACCCTCCCTTGGTGGGACACCCAGATTCCCTCCTTGGATGCTAAAAGCAGGAAAATACCCTTCCCCCTTCCTTATCAGGCTTTGCCTCGCGGCTAAACCTGTTGTTTTGACCCAAGAAACCAGCTTTTCTGCTTTCCCTCAGGACAATGGAGATGCAAAATACCATCAGCTGAGGCTCTTGGCCCCCCCTTGCTCCAGGAATGAGGGAAAAAACTGTACCACCAGAGAACAAAGAGGAGGGAATTTTTCTTTTTTTCGAGGGGTCTCTTTTCCCCGTTAGTCTGCTCTTTTCCCTGGGACCCCAAATAGGAAAATAGCCCACAGCTGGGCTTTTCCCTGTGCCTCCCCAGAAAAGAAACTTTCACAAGGTTTACAAGAAAACTTATTAGAAAAAAAAAAAGAAAGAAAATATAAAAACAATCATCTTGGCATAAGAAACTCAATACAGGCTCTTTCTTATAGAAAATATTAAAGAAACCAGTCTTATTTAAAAGACTAGCCAATTAAAACCAGCACAACAAATTAACCATACAGGTAAATACACCCAAGACCTTAGCTGAATTACTTTGCGTTCCTGTACTTACATCATGTTATAGAAGTATTAGGAGAGAATTAGATAAGACTTGTCTCATAGCTAGAAAACAACAAAGACCCCGAGTATACAAATTCCCGCCCCTGACTTTAAACAATCCAGTTCTCTGATTGGTCCTCTTGGTTCAGGTGTTCGGTTAAAACCCTTTTCAGGGTAAAAGAAACTTAAACTTACCTACCTATCCATTATGAACAGGTCCAACCACTATCCACACCCCTGGCCCCTGACAGGCCCCCCGGGACGTCCCACTTCCAACCTTCCCTGTTTCCCCAACCCCTGAACCAGCCCCCCCGAACCTCCACCCCATCCACTGCCCCCTCCTCCTGACTGCCTCCCCAGAACTCCCCACCCCCCTTAACCCAACCCCCCCACTCCCCGCCCCTTACCAGCAGCAGGAGCTTGGCAGCCGCGACACCCAGCCAGAGCCAGCTGCGCTCCCCGCACTGCCCAGTGGGAGTGGCAGGCCAGAGCGCAGCCCTCATGGCTGCAGGGGAGGAGGGACAGCATGGGAGGGGCCAGGGACTAGGCTCCCTGCCTGGGAGCTCAGAGGCCAGAAAGAACAGTCCACAGGTCGTAGTTTGCCCATGTCTGCACTAGAAGAAGACACCCAAATTAAGATGTTGCAACTGAAGATTTATTACAAATTGGTTTAAAGAATAGATTACTGTAATGCACTCTGCAAGCGGCTAATCCACTAGGAAAGTAACAGCAGAGTTGGAGGTCGCTACCTACAAGTTTGGTAGTATGCTCCCCAGACAGCTTGTTAGATCAGTTTTCTAAACATCAAACTGGCTTCTTCATTCCTTATGCAACTCTATCCCTATATATATCATCTATAGCCCTGCCCGGTTTGGTCATGGCAATCTCAGAAATCCCCTCTAGCTACATATGCTATCACAAGAGCAGAGATTATCTAGGTTGAGGAAAGAACTAGATAAGTTCATAGAGGGTTGGTCCATCAATGGCTATTAGCCAGGATGGGCAGGGATGGTATCCCTAGACTCTTTTTGCCAGAAGATGGGAATGGTGACAGGGGATAGATCACATGATGATTACCTGTTCTGTTCATTCCCTTTGAAGCACTTGGCATTGACTACTGTTGGAAGACAGGATACTGGGCTAGATGGACCTTTGGTCTGACCCAGTATGGCCATTCTTATGTAGGTCTGTTGAGCTAACTGTCCCTACGCTGAAATACCCAGAAGCTGGTGATGGGGCATTTTTAGTTGAGGCTTCTCAGGTCCAGAACTCCCTCCTGCCAGTGTGTTAGAGCCTGATGACTTTCAGAGCATGGTGTAAAGATTTATATCATCTCTCAGGCTTTTGCTTGAGGAAAGTGGGGATGAGTGTGGTAATGTGACTGTGGTATTATAAGGGAGATTGTGACCTGCCCTTATGACATCCCACTGGGGAGGAAAGAGAAACTAGTCTCAGTTTTCTCTCTGATTTGCCCTTAAGATAACACAACTACATGCTATCCTCTTCTCAGGATGGGCTGTAATGTTCCAGTTTAGACCTAAGTGTGTTATTTTTTCAAAATTACTCAGTCCTCAGAGATTGTGGATGCATCCTATTATACATTTAGAAATGAAAGAGAGATAATTTCAAGTGAATTATGCAGATGGATTTCAAATTAAACCAAAAGAGAGGCTGCTGGGTCTATCTAATAGTGAAAACAAATTGTCATCAAAGTGGCCGGGGTCCTCTGTTCTTTTTTGACTAATATGTGTGCAGAATGAGTTGTGAAACAGTTAGTTTATGGGAAAACAAGTATATAGAATGCTGTATCATAACTATCTATTCAAACACTGGCTTGACACTTATACATAACAGGAAGAGGATATTCGCCATATCAGTACAGAATCTCTTTAAAATATAGGTGTTATATTTATTACCAATGGAAATTTATGAACAGTGAGAACCCTTGTGAATATGTGTCGACATTCTGGGTTTTTGTGTAAGGTAGTGAATCAAACAAGTGTTCTAGGGTTCTGTCATGCAACTGCTAGAGAGCACCATCCACTGCCATTAAAGATAGCAAGACCTGAGGATGCTCGCCTCCTTACAGGATCGATGCTGTAACTACAGCTAGGTGAAACCCAGGATTCCATTCTGCAAGGGTCCATGCAGACATTTTCTCTACAATTAGGTTCAACACTCCAGAGTTTTGAGCTGAGATCCTGTCCCCTGATCCTGCCTCTTTATACCAGTCAAAAGGCTTAGAGCAGAGCAAAGTAAAGGGGCCCTAAAATACCCAGTTCCCCCGGGGGAGGTTCCCCCTGGCACAGCACTGTGAAAGCTGTCTGTCTTCCAAAGACCTACCCTTGGGTGTATGCCAGGGTGAGGCTTGGGGGAAATTAGAAGGGCATTTCAGTGATGATGCCACAGCACACACAGCTGCTGAGATTCCACTGCACTGCAGCCCTAGGGGTTGCCCCAGGACAAAGTTGTGCCAGAGGCATCTCCGCTAACTTATAGGTACTTTTCCCCTCTGCTTTATGGGCCAGGGGTTCTATGCTGTGCTTCTTGGAGGTGCAGTCCAAAATCTCACCACTGATTTGCATATCGTGCTCATCTCACACAAACCCTCTTTGTCAGCCCTATTTTTATTTGCAGCTGTAAAAAAAAACAAACAAAAAAAACCCTGATTTTTAATTAGCTGTTGTCTTCATCATTTTTCTCGGTACTCAGTTATCCCCAGATATCAGCCATCCATATTCATCTTTATGATTGATTGATTGATAGATATGGAGTAATACATTAAGGTCCAAATGTTCAGACTGGCCTTAATCAATTTTTCAGTCAAAATTCTACAACTGCAATCATTTCCTGCTGAAATCTATTTATCTGCTTCCATTCATCGTATAGTGTGCCCGTGTGAAGCTTGGGGAGATATAACAGACAATAAACCATGAATTAGAACCAGCCCTCAGAATATGAAATCCTTTCAACCCAAACTTCCTCACTAGCTCAGCTCTCTTTCCTAGGAAAAGCTAGGGAGAAAAGGTAGGCTATGCAGAGTGACCAGAATATCAACCAGTCTGGGCTCTGGCAGACCAATGGGAACCAAAATGCTTGTTACTGAACATTCCTCCAATCTCCTTTGAATCAAGGCAGGGGGATTGTTAGCCTCTCAGCTAATCTCATCAGCCATAGTGAGGGCCTCATGCACTGAAACCAACAACAGCTTGAATTGTATCCAGAAACAAACTGGAAGACAACACTGACCCTGGAGCACTGATATAAATAATGTGCTCTCTTCAGGATGTGCCGGGAAACAAATGAGCAGCCACATTCTGCAGTCTGAGTGATGCTAGTAGGTGGCTCCATGTCGAACACAGCAATCCAGTCTGCAGCTGATAGCAATATGAACTACTGTAGCAAAAATCGCAGAGAAAAAAGTATTACAAACTTCTGTCAAGATAGTGATAAAAAATATGTATATTCATAGCCACCACCACAGGCAGCTGGGGGGCTCAGCAAGACACCAAAGTTGCAATCATGAACAAGATTTGTGCACACCTACTCAGCTAAGGGTGCTGATATAATCTCCAGCATTTCATAGGGCGGTTTCCCCACAGCCAGCCAGCATCAGCTCAGAAAAAGCTGAGATAAGCTTAGGGTTTGCTATTTCTATGGGGAAATCAACCAGAACAGCTACTGCAGAATAGCTCCCCATATGTACACTTTTCTGAAATAAGACATTTTATCCCAGAATAAAATGGGGGTGGGGAGGAAGGTGTCACATGCTTCAGTAGATGAGATGTATATCAGCTTCAGTTAGGCTTCTGATACTATCTCTCATGACCATCTCATAAGCAAACAAAGAAATATAGCCTAGACAAACCTCCCATAAGGTGGGTGCACAACTTGTTGAAAAACTGTACTCAGAGAGGAGTTATCAATGTTTCACAATCAAGTTGGAAGTATATAGTCAGAGGGGTCCCTGAGGGATCTGTTCTGGATCTGGTTCTATTCAGTAGCTTCATAAATTATTTGGATAATGGCATAGCGAGTACATTTATCAAGTTTGAAGATGTTGCCCAGTTGGGCAAGTGCTTTGGAGGACAGGAATAGAATTCGAAATGGTCTGAAATAAATAGGATGAAATTCAGTAAGGACAAATGCAAGGTACTACACTTGGCAAGGAATAATCAATTGCACAAGCACAAAATGGGAAATGACTGCCTAGGAAGGTGTACTGCAGAAAAGGATGGGTGGGGGGGTTACGTTATTGACATGAACTGTAACCATATAGATCGTTGTTGTGTAGGGGGAGATTTTGGCAAACCAGTAAAGTGCCTGAAACCACTATGGCTTATTGCTAAAAGCAGCCAACTCAGCAGGCCATAAAGTGACCATTTAGCAAACTCAGCTTGACCAAGGCAGGAAGGGAGGGGGGTTTGGGTGCCACAGAAGGAGCAGCTTGACCCCAAGTCCTTCCTGATAAGAATTGTGTTGAAGTTGCTGATACATGCATTTTAGAAGAGCAGGGATGTCTGTTGGGGCCTCAAGGCTGCAAACTCTTGGAAAACCCCATATCTAGTTAATCAATAATCAGAAGGGAGCCTCTTGCTTGACCATTGAAACTACTTGCTTAACAAGTTTTCTTTAAGGACATGGCATTCTATTACTAATGTATAAATAATGAGGGAAAAGTTTGAGGTAGTGGAACTCTTCAGGACTGGACTCTCCCTCTGGATGCATCTTGTGTTCCCCACGAGCACATGGGCTGCTGCTTTGTCACTCGAGAGCCACACTCTGCTTTGGTAATTATCAAGAGTTGGGAGTGTTTTACTAATCTGTTGCAGATGTGTGTAAGTACTTGAGACTAGGTAAGGTTTAGCTTTAAGTGAAAGCACTCTCGTGTTGTCCTGTTTGTGTGCCAGTCTTCTATCGGTCGGATAGCTGTGTCTCCCCTGATTTATTTCCTGACACCACTTCGCACAGAGTAAAAGTTACCAAGAGCTTTGGATTGAAAGAACCCCGAGTAACAGTTGCAACCACTGTTATATATTTGCACCAAATCTTGTACAAAGGAGGTCCAGTAAGGTGTCTAGGGAAAGGTTATGATCTGATGGTTATGATTATGCTATCTGTATGCATGTATCAATTTTGTAGATGAAATTATGATTATTGGCTATGTACTTGTATCTCAATGTGTTTGATTCTACATGGCATTAGTGAAGCATTTGGTCACCTTCTTGAGAAAGAAATTTGCAGATTAAGTGCCCAATCAAGCAACACTTAACTGACAATGGACTTTGAGAGACTCCAATCCACATGAGAAGTCTTCCTGGTAATGTTCAAGGTAGCATGTGATCAATGGCTGCTCTCCCTGTAAAAACTGAGTCATGCATGGACATGTGACTTGTCCATGTGACTCCAAACTCCATCTTGCTGCTGTGATTTTCCACAGTAAGAACAAAAGGGTGTCCTTTCACATGGCAGAGAATATAAAAGGCCCTGGGAACCCCTCCATTTTGTCTTCAGTCCTGCTTCATACCTCTGGAGGAACTTTCCTACAAACTGAAGCTCTGAACAAAAGACTGAATGACCCGTCCAAGCTGTGAATGTACTCCAGAGACTTGATTTAAGCCTACAGTTTATTTCATCACTGCTATAAGCCTGAACCAAGAACTTTGCCATTACTGTATGTAATTGATTCCATTTAACCAATTTTAGCTCTCATCCTATTTTTTTCTTTTATGAATAAACCTTTAGATTTTAGATTCTAAAGGCTTGGCAACAGCGTGATTTGTGGGTAAGATCTGACTTGTATATTGACCTGGGTCTGGGTCTTGGTCCTTTGGGATTGGGAGATCCTTTTTTCTTTTACTGAGGCATTGGTTTTCATAACCATTCATCCCCATAACAAGTGGCACTGGTGGTGGTACTGGGAAACTGGAGTGTCTTAGGGAATTGCTTGTACAGACCTCCCTAGGTTGTGCAAACCCCACTTACAGAAATCCGGACTTAGTAAGTAAGTTCCCTAAGTTGTTTGTTTGTTTGTTTGTTTTTGCATAATTGTCGGAGATACATTCCCGACTTACGCAAAACTCGAAGTACGCAAGGCGTTCCGGAATGGGAGCTTCTGTATGACTTATGGTTAGCCAGTGGGGTGAGACCAAAGTCCTCTCTGTTTGGCTGGTTTGGTGTGCCTTAGAGGTGGAGAACCACAAGCCTGGGGCTGTGACAGCCCTGCTCTAAGCAATTTGTCCTGAATTAATGCTCTCAGTTGTGTGCTGCCAGAGGCAGCATCATTACAGGGGGCATAGTGGATCACAAACTAATTATGAGTCAACAATGTAACACTGTTGCAAAAAAGCGAACATCATTCTGGGATGTATTAGCAAGAGTGTTTTAAGCAAGACACAAGAAGTCATTCTTCCACCCTACTCAGCACTGATAAAACCTTAACTGGAGTATTGTGTCCAGTTCTGGACACCACAGTTTTAGAAAGACGTGGACAAATTAGATAAAGTCCAGAGGAGAGCAACAAAAAGTATTCAAGGTCTAGAAAACATGACCTATGAGGAAAAATTGAAAAAACTGGTTTTGTTTACTCTGTAGAAGAGGCCACTGAAGGAGTACTTAGTCTTCAAGTGCATAAAGGATTGTTTCATTGTTACAAAGAGGAGGGTGATAAATTGATCTCCTTAACCACTGAGGACGGGTCAAGAAGTAATGGGCTTACATTGCAGCACAGGAAATTTAGGTTAGATGTTAGGAAAAAATTTCTGTCAGAGACAAATTGCTTAGGGAGGTTGTGGACTCTCCATTACTGGAGGTTTTTAAGAACAGGCTAGACAAAACCACCTATCAGGGATGGTCCAGGTAATACTTAGTCCTGCCTCAGTGCAGGGGACTTGACTAGATGACCTATTGAGGTCCCTTCCAGCCCTACATTTCTATGATTCTATGAGTCATACTTGGTGTAGCTCAAGTTCATTGCACACACCAGAGGCTCCTTGCATCCCTCCTTTTCCCTCTACAGCCCCTCACCCCCATCCTTATGCCAAAGGCTCTGTGTCCTCCCCATTTCCCCCTCTGACACACACCAGAGGCTCTGGGTTCCGCACAGGTCCCTGTACCCCATTCTACCCTCCCCCCATACCAGGTTCTCTGTGCATCCCCTTCCCCATATCATTGTCTCTCCATCCTCCGCACTATGCTAGGGGTTCTGTGTGTTCCCCATGACTTGCTCTCCCCATGCCAGGGGCTCTCTGTCCCTCCCCCATTTTCCCTTTTCACCCCCATATCAGAATCCTCCTTTCTCCCCCTGCCAGGGATTTTTGTGTCCCTTACATTCTCGCCTCCCTGCTTACCTTGGTCCCCTTTTGTCCCCCTCCATGCCAGGGACTCTGCCCACCTATCCATCGTTTCCTTCCCTTCTTTCCCTCCGCTCCTTTTTTTTTCCTGTTGGGAAATAAGACATTCAAGGAGTCAACCTGTTAAACTTTATTGGGAGGATGGGCAGAGTTGAGATGGGAGGTACTGTTGTGCTGAAGTGTGTTAATTTCTGCAATCAACTGGTTCTCTGATATATAGAAGAGAAAGTTGAAGTTGCTGTATCTGGTAACCCTATGTCAGAGGCTCCGCATATGTCCCTCAGTTCTCCCTTCCAGGTTTCTGATTTTCATCAAAATCTGTAGGGGTCTGCCTGTTGATGCCGAGAATGTTCATGGTAATCATGGTAATCACCTGTGGCATTCAAAAGTTATTGTAATAAATTGAAACAGACAGACAAATGTTTGAAGGTAGGACCTCGCTTTGTTCAGCCAATTAGTGCGCTTCTAACACTGAGTAATTCTGGAATAAAATTACTTTAATTCTGGAATAGAGAGTTCACAGCTCTTCTAGAATAGCTATTGCTGAGTAGTTTGTTCCCTCTGTAGATAAACCCTAACCTGGCATCACAAGTATTTAAGTTACTTCAATGCATAAATTGTGGGGCAGAATTTAACCCTCAATTATTGTTACTTGTGGAAATGGAAACCAGTGTCTGAAAATCTGCTAGAAAGTGTTTGCAGGAGAGTGAATTTGTTTGTGATGATTCCTGTATCTGATGCCCGGTTCTACACACAATAAGGTCAGTGCAGTATGTAAGTCTTTATGCAGTTTAAATCGATAGTAGAACTTCTATATATCGAGTACGATATTGCATGAAAATAGATTCTGCTAGGGCATTATTCTTTAAGCAATTTAAAAAGCCCTATTAAAAGCCAATTTATAGCATTTTAGTTTGGCAGTTTCAAAAGCTCCTTGGTTACCATTATACAGTATATGACTCCACATGGATTTAAATTTTAATTCCAGCATATGAAATTGCCCCTGTGTGTCCGTCTGCAGTGTCACGTAGTCTGGATTGCTCTAAATACTTTACAGTAACATTCCCCTGTATTTGAACTATTGTTGCTCTCAGTCAAAAGCTGAAGGCAAACAGCATACTTCAGAATACTAAAAATAAAAATTTCCCAGCAAAGAAGAAAAAGCCTGTGTGAAGAAGTGGAATGCTTTCCAGTGAAAAGCAATCAGGAGGCTGTGCTATTACTTGTTGGGAAAAGAGAATTATTTACAAGCTATAATCAAAGAATAAGAGACAAAAGGGCTAGAGGCATCAGCTTCTTTTTCCATTAGCTTCTTTTACACAGGCCAAAGAAAACACAAATATAACGTCAATTAGTGAAAGGGTAGCATTAGACCCAGATGTCTGAATACAGGTAGATGTAACAAGCAGCAGGTAAAAAACATACTGAATCTGATAACAAAAAGGGAGTGCCTGACCTGAGGGGCTTCTAGTGCATTTCTATCTGTTTGACCCTGCTAAACTGGTTAGCTGTTCCCCTGGGAACAAAAGCAACCCAAATTCTGAAAATAACCCTCCAAAATTCCATGGAACTGCCAGCTAGAAAGCTGCTACTCAGAAGTGTTAGAGCTCTTAAGTTAGTGCTTTACAGGTTCTCTGAACAATCACACACACACACACACCTAATTTTTTAGTACTATCCAGGAAATTGAACAACATGATTCCCATTAATTTCAATGAAAGGGAGATGGTGAAAGATTCTCTGGGGATGGATTCATGTAGTTACATATTGAAAGAAAACAGTGGGGCATGTCGCAGACACGTTAATAGTGAGGTCTAAGTCATTCTTTTCTGTGGAAAATATCCCATTGGGAAAGTAAGGTGCTGTCACAGAACTCCACAACCTTCACCTGTGCGTTTACCACTGTCCTCAGCAAGGGTGGTTTGTAGTCATTGACTAGAGCAGAGCATGTGATATGGCCTTTGAGTCCTATGTAGCCTGAAAATCAGAGAAGAAACCAAGCTCTAAGCTTGTAGAATTAATGGCAACTGCAGAGCATGCCAGCCACTCTTCTCCGCTTCCCAGGGCTCCCACCCTTTTCCTGAGGCCATTGGCTCCCAGGTGTGTCTGCTCTGCACCCACTGCTAGAAAGAAATGTTACCATTAACTTCTGATTCTTTTGTAGTAGTATTTTCACCAAGTTGCTAGGGCATCATCCTATACACTGCAGCAACTCCCCACCACCAGCCGCACCTCAGGCAAGCACAACCCAAACTTGCAGTATTCCAGTTGTGCAGGACTTTCACAGCACACTTTCATAGGTTCAAGGCAAATATGCCACAGAGCTCCATTCCCCTCTTCTGCTAGTTTCTGGGCCTTTCTGATCCCCTTTCACTCTCTTCTGAGCTGCTCAACGGTGAGGAGCATCTGGACTCCAGTCAAGAATATATAGTAATAATTAGGGTTGCCAGTTTTGTTTGGATGTATTCCTGGAAGTTTCATCACATGACATAATCTTTTATTGCTGGAGACTCCAGGACAATTCTGGAAGTTTGGCAACCTTATGTTGATTTACTGATTTTTTGTTATTAAATACAGTCATACGCTGCCTTGGGTGCTTTCACTATGATTGGAAAAACACAGTGTGAAAAAAGCATATGTAACAGGCTGCCCATAAAAACACAACTAGTAATTACTCACCTATAGTGACCAAAGCCCCTCCTTGTTTCAGACCTTATATTCTTCAGACCATTCACCCTTAAAGCCCCTAAAGGGGGAAGGAAGGGTGCTCCAGTATTGAAGGGCTGCCTTCTCAATCAGGCCCCACTCTATTCAGACTTTGTATAAGCTATAACAACTGGCCGAAACTCCAGCAGGAAACCAACAAGCAGCTGGAGCACTAGATTAATAAGATGCCTGTTAAAAGGATCGATCAGCTGGTAAAGAGGCTGATGAATGAATGGAACTGACGGCATTCAGCACTTGGCAGAATCAGGCTCTGGAAGCCAATGCCTCGCATAAGATCGATGGAGGGGAATCTGTGGTAATTGGCAGAGGTGTTAGATAACTGTAAAGCAGCAGTGTGGCCTCTCCAGATGTTTCCACATATCACAAAGGGGTTTCCAAAACCTGCACACCTCACGCATATGTCACCCAGTCGAGCTCTAAACCACTGTTATCCCACTCCCCAACAAACATGAATGATACAGTCTATTTACAATGTAAGCTCTCTAGGCCAGAGATTGTGTTTTGCTCTGTGCACCTAACACAAGAGCGCCCCAGTCTCAGATGTGGTTTCTAGTTGCTACTGTAATATAAATGATGACTAATAATGCTTATGTCACTGAAGGCCATTGTAAAGGTTTTCCATTATTTGGGTGAGCTAACTGCAGCACAGCCACCGTCTCAGATGTGGAGACGCATAGCCAGCAAAAGTATGCTGCTTGCATAGAGATTTGCTAAACAAAAAAGCAAAAATGACCAATCAACTACGTCAAGATGACTGTGAACATTTCCGGGAAGACATTTCTTTTAAAACAGCATAAACCCTTCCCACAGCAAGATCACCAACAAACATGTCTGAATAGTTAATTCTCTTCTCGTCACACAAACACTTTTTCAGTTCTTGGGCCCTTAACAGGCGTGCTGAACTACCCCCGAGTTTCACAGGAGCTATACCAGTATATCTGACAGTGGCACTGCGACTCTTGTTAGCTTTGCAGTTCTCTTGTCGGCTGTATCTTTAAAATAATTGTCAGACGTAGCTCATATATTAATACAAATCAAGACATTAAACTGGAACACATGTAATGAAAATGTTGCACCCAGATGATCGTTCCCTTCGTATAGAAGTGTGACAGCCATTATCTTTACATACGTCATTTACAGGAGTAGATTGGTATGCTACATTATATCAGTTGAAATTATATGATCTATTTAAAATGTGGGAAGTGGAATGTAACAACACCCCAAGAATAGTAATAATGCAAACAGAAGCAAGTATGCAAATCAGGGATCCTTTCTCACTGCTTGCATTGTTTGGTATTTTGTGAGCACCATCTCTCCTGACAACAGCCAGGGTCAGCTCCAGGCACCAGCGATGGAAGCAGGTGCCTGGAATGGCCAATAAAAAGGGGCGGCACTCCGTCTGTTGTTGGGGTGGCACGTCCGGGTCTGCAGTGGAAGCTCAATTTCTTCGCTCAATCAGGCTTTTCTTTTTTCTTTTTTTTTTTCTTTGCCATTTGGGGCAGCAAAAAAGCTGGAGCCGGCCCTGACAACAGCTCATGTCTGAAGCAGCCTGAAGATCTTCTTTTTATCGCTCAGGTCACATTCTGGGTTACCACACAATAGTGCTTTGGACTGATTTTTGTTTTGGATTAAGAGATCATTTTTCATTTATCCAAATGACTTATTTCCAAAACATTGCTGGTTCCCCTTTGTTCTTGTCAATGCTACTGATTTATTGCGAAGAAAGTACTATGTATCCAATGTTCAAGCACTCACTTCATTATGCCAAAATGTTATAACATTTTTATGAAAACTAAAGAATCTGTTTACATCTTTTTCAGAAACTAAATCAACTTTCAGTAATGACCTTCAGTTCTTCAGTCTTCCTCACTGACCAGCAATACTTCTCCACCATCACTGAATTCTCACACCCACAATCCCAGCCATCTAGTCAACTACATGGGAATCCCTCTAGCACCTCCATCCTTCCCCTCCCCACCCCAACATCCTCCACCCTCTCTGTGCAGAATTTTAGACTTTTTCAAAGGGAAGAACAGCAAACGCTGATGTGACGACCCCTTCTCTATCCTGCTTTTCTCCTTTCTTCATGCTCACGCTGATGGTTTCTCACCTCCTAACCCAGTAGTTCTCAAAATTTTGTACTGGTGACCCCTTTCACATAGCAAGCCTCTGAGTGCGACCCCCCCCCTTATCAATTAAAAACATATTTTTATATATTTAGCACCATTATAAATGCTGGAGGCAAGCAGGGTTTGGGGTGGAGGCTGCAACTCGTGACCCCCCATGCAATAACCTCACGACCCCTGAGGGGTCCCGACCCTCAGTTTGAGAACCTCTGTCCTAACCCCATCCTTCTGCAGCTCATTTCTCTGCTTGTCCACACCCTTCTACCACTCCTTTTCTTTCCTACTTTCTATCTCACTTCTCATCAGTTTCCCTCCTCTCACATTGCCCCCAGTGTCATCTCTTAACTAATTACCTCAACTGCTTTCACATCCAAACCCATTGAATACACTGTCTACAACTGTTGGCTTGAGTTCCCCATATCCAACTTCATCCTGACTTTCTCAAAATAGGCTTCCATCCTCTCCACGCCACTGCACCTGCTCTCATCATGGTCTCTAACAGCCTCTTCATGGCTAAATCTGTACTCCATTTTCATCCTTTCCAGCTGCATTTAACATCTTTGTTCATATCTTCCTTGGGTTTCACCATCCTGTCCTCCCGTGGTTCTCCTCCTAACTCTGCTCATTCTTTCAGTGTCTCTTTTGGTAAGTCCTTCTCTCCTGTCCCATGTGCATCTTTCAGGATCTCTGCCACTCTATCTAGTTGTGCATATATCGGCCTGTGTAAATTCATGTTCTTACTACTGTTTTCTTCATTCTCCATCCCCTAGTCCTTCCAAGTGCTTGTTACACCCTTTGGCTGCATGTCGTTTGATTAGATTTTAAGCTGTTCAAAGAAGGTACTATCTTTTTCTCTTTGTACAAGCACCCAAAGGTGTCCCACTGGGACCTCCATGTGCTACGGTAATGTAGATAATTAGTAATGATTATATTTAAAGGAAATGATCACTAGGTAGACAGTAGTATTAGCTGTTATGCACTGTAAGCTCTGTACTGCAGTCACAGTGTCGGCAATGCTATCTGAAGCATCATATATTCTGCCTGATATCATTTCTCTTAGCATATTGTTTAGGCTTTACAGAGTTTGTTGCTGTCTCTACAGAGGGATGAAGATCAAATGCTTCTGGGAGACCAAGGTACGCTACCCCCCTTGACACTAAGGGGTCTTGTGCTCTGGCTTCAGGCAATACTGTATATTGTTCTGCAGTCTTAGGCTTTGTTTTCATGGCAGACTTAACACTGGTTCAGCTGTGAGTTTTCCCCTTAAGAATCTCCACATTCATACATCCAAATGCCTTGATCTGTGCCATGCGGCGAGGCAGCCAGCATGCCCTGAGATATAAGATGGGCCTAAAATAGCTTATTCTGCATATCGCTAGCCCAGCATAACTGCAGTGAAAATGGTCAGCCACAGCCACTCACCTGAATCAATACATGATGGTCCTCCAGTCCCTTTCTTCAAGCCCCCTAGGCACCCATTCCTTGTGCACTGACTTGCCATCTGCTTGTGCTCTAACCCCAAACCAGGAGTGGTCTCCTTTAATATGCCTCTGCTGAGACTTCTCAGTCCCACACTGCTTGCAGCTGTTCCACCTTCACCCATCTCCGGTGTTTATCCAGCAGAATAATGCCCAGTACAGAGCCCATGTATCAGCAGGCAGTCACCTGGCCAGAGGCTGACACCAGATTCTTGATGCTGCTTGGGGCAGAAGCAAACAAAAAGCATGACTTTAACTCCTCTGAGAGGTCCCCCAAAATGTATGATAGATTATCTCAGCAGCTGCTGGCTGATCATGGAATCAAGTGGATTGGACAGCAATGCAGGGAGAAGATAAAGGGGCTCAAGATGAGGTACTAGAAAGCTGTGGATAACTATAAGAAATCTGGTGCTGCCCTGATGTCCTGTCTATCTCATGATTAAATGGATCATGTTCTGAGCAGCGCCCTGAGCACAGAGACCCACTTCAGCATGGACACATCTGTGGAGCTGGGACAGGTGTGCATTCAGCACTTGGATGTCAGCAAAGCTGGTGCCCTCCATCTCACCAAACAGCCACCCAGAGCTTGGGGGGACACCAGCCTCAGAGAGAACTGTTCCTTGATCCAGACCAGAAAGAGCACAGCCACGTGGAGGGGAATCCAGAGAGGAATCTGCATCTGAGCCAGGTAATATGGTTATTATTATGAGGGATATTGCAAAATATTTGGGCAGGTTTTACCCTATAATCCCAGCAGCTGCTTCAGTTGCAGGTAGACATTGTGCCATTACGCTTATCCACACCTCTCCATCCCCAGCTTCCTTACCTCCCAACAATGCTACTTAAAATGGAGGACAAGGAAAAGACCTACAAACTGGCATCTTAGAGTAGCTGAATGCAGAAGCAATTTTTTACTGGAAAAGCACTTACTAGAAAAAGAAAAAGCCAAGGCAAAATGTAATTTCCCGTAACTCAGTTCTTAAAGGCACTACTTTCCAAATACCTCCCAGTCCCAGTAGGCAGAAGCTGATTTATTGCTGATCTTATGTGGGTTCATTTTTCATTCTGTAAATATTCCAGGAGGTCTCCGAGATTGCTTGGAGAGCAAGCTTCCCACTCTTGTAACTTGCAATCCTTCTCCAGTCACTTATCTTTTCAGCTGCCACAAGGAGAAAGATTTCCCTTGAACACACAAAAGGTCTCCTCCCCAAGGCCTGAAATAAGTGGCCCTTCTATTCTGGAACCTGAAGCTGCATGACATGTAAGGCTGCACCAATCGGAAATGGGATTAATATAATCACCATTGCTTTTCCCTTCCTCCCAGCACCTGAACCACACCTCCATCTTCAGTTTGTTTTTCCCAAAAAGAGCACCTGACAGCAGGCAGAAATGTGCTGGCTGAGAGAATCAGCAACAAGAGCAGTGTCCTTTTGAGATGAAAGTTGTTACTACTTAGTTGAAGCTGCATACTGGGAGTATGAAATTATAAGGAGTCATATTATTTAACCTTTTTTGTCTTCTTTTTGTCAGGACCAAGTGAGACAGTATTAGGTTCATCCAGGGAATGGAAGGCAACTTGGAGGATCAGTCAGTGTGATCAAAAGGCTTCCGAATTTGAGATCAAACAAACAGAGCAATGGCAATGCCTTAACCATGGGTAACCTTAGCTGTACATTGCCTGGTTTTCAGAAGTCTGAGTTTTGCTCAGCTAAGTGCCTTGCAAGGGGTCAATAAACCACCAAGCAACTTTAACTCTGCATTAATGTAGTTTTTTGCCATTTAATTTCCTAATGTTTTAAATGAGAATAGGATATGTTGTTGATAGGCAGTCGTCATTTAGGCAATTGTACATGTCATGTCTTGCCATTTGCATATCAAGCCAATCAGCACACTCCCACCCGTCCCACACCCCCACACACATCAGCTGGGCTCCATCAGCCCTGCTTCAACACACATCCCCTGCCATGCTCCTGACCTATTCCCAGCATTCCCCCCTTCAGCCTGCCCCCACACACAAACACACTATTGTACCCAGGCCATCCCACAACAGGCAGGGAACATACGTCTTTGAAGTCATCATTTCTGGTATAGAAACTTTTCTTCTGATGTTACTTCCCCATGCTCCACCTAACTTAACTCACATGCAGTGCCTAGAGTGAGGGCAAGTATGTTACAGTAGAATGATACACCTGGTCATATTTCAGAACGAGTGGAGGGTGGAGTTTGTGGCAATGCCAGCGACTGAGATCACAGACGGGATTTCTGTTTCCAAATACTGACAATTTTATGACAGTAATGATCCTCTGACCCCTGTTCAATATATGCAGTAGTGAAGTAGGACGGTACTCTCCAGTACTCAGTACCTGCAAGAGATTTTTAGCGGGTATGGGGTACCAGAAAGACTTGGGGCTTGCCTTAATGGAGCAGAACACAGCTAGGGAGGGCATTCATTCTTTATATGGCTTTAACAGCTCAATGCATATGTATAAAGGCTTTGTTTAAGTTTGTTAGCATATGTACTGTGCTGTTAAATTAGTCGGGAGTCCTCAAGAGGGGAGACAAAGGGATGGAAGGTGTTTAAACAGTGGTTTTTATTCTGTTTCTCTCATTTGGTCTGAATTATCCATGACATTCATACTGCATCACATCAAGTACAAATCATTAGAGGAATGCCTCCCCTTGCATTCTGATGTCAGCCCAGTTCTGCAGCCTGACAGGAAACAGGTGTTGTCCCCAGTGTACATAGAATTCTTCTTTGCAGCCAAACTAGTCTAACATGCATTTTGTTAACTGGAACTGGAGCAGCAAAACATAGAAAACAAATGCCTCATTTTCCAGCTTTGTGGGTGGGGATGATGGACGTAATTCCCATGTGACTCCAAACACCATCTTTCACAATCAGAACAGCTTTCCCTTTATTTGGAGCTTGGCAGAAGTTAAAAGGCCCTGGCCTGGAAACATCTCCATTTTGCCTCTTTCCTGCTCCAGCCTCTGGGCTATGAACATATGCCAATGGGAGCATTCTGACCAAGTGACTGAGGACTTTAAGGTAATCTGGAGTCTTCATATTTCCTTGATCCTTTGCAGATGGACTTATGAGTTGGATATGGTATAGAGAGTGTTCTAGCCTCATTGATTGCTGATTTCTTCCTTACAATGGACAAAGATCAGAAGTCTGCTGAATTTCTCACATTAGCCAGCAGCCTTTGATACCTGTAGTATAAGCAACATAGCCCTTGCTTGAGTGTTTTTTTTCTTTCCTCTCCAAATTTCCCATTGAACCTAATAGCAAAACGCCTTTTGATCTCAACGGGAACAGGATTTGGCTCCAAGAAATCAGAGAATGTGATTTTGATCAATTGCTCATCTATCTAGAGACAGTTCTCATGCATGTTCTGCCAGGCTGATTTTGATTGCCCCTCCTGTATGTCACGCTGAGGAAAATAATAAAACAATTTGGACTGTAGTTCTATCAAGATGCATATGGCACACACAATTCTATGCCTCTTTTCCATCAAACCCAGATGGCGCAACATCTTTGCTTTCCTAGTGCCTAGTGGAGAGCAGTACTTAGATAGAGAGAAGCTGGCAGAAGCTTAGTTTGGACAAAAGGGAGGCACTGACAGTGTGTTAAGGGAAAGTGGGCTGATTGTCCTTCCTATCCTTTCATTGAAGAAGTTTTCAATTTGGAGTGCTGCTGGATCCTCAAGGACACCTGGAAGTACAGGTGGCACCAGGGGCCCAAAGCATCATTTTAAAATTGTAAAATTTTAGACAGGTAAGGGGGGTGTCAGAGGGGATGGGGAGAATGTAGGGGCCCAGGCGGGGGTGGGGGGGGAGGAATCACATGGAGGGTCACATGGGCAGGTTACGTGCCCTCCCTTGTGTCCTTCCCATGAGTGCAATACTAGCAAGAAATGATTTCTACTTGCCCCGCTGAATAGATGTACCCTATATCCAAGCAACAGTGAGGTGTTAGAACTTGTAATGTCTCTATGCCATACTGTATACGTTTTCTGGTCAATCATGAACCCTCCAATCTCTCAGTTAAAGTTCTTCCAACATTTAATAACCTTCATACTATCACTGTAGCAATTATTCAGGTGCTCAGCCACAGCAGAGAAAACTATCACAGCTCCTCGACACAAGTCTCTGATGAGGTTCAAATCTACTCTCATGTATTGTATGAGGTGTACACCCGGGAAAAGGCCCAGTTCACTTCTATCGGAGTGAAGCACACAATGTCCAGTAGATCGCAACTACCTAAGTCACCAGTCAGATGCGGCATAGTGGGGAAAACATGATGACAATGCAGGCCATCTGTGTCCACGCATATCAGTGTGTAGTCGTCAATCCCTACATCATGGTGTACTTCTTGCTCTCCTGCAAACTTCTACAACTTCATGATCCAGGAATTACCCATAATCCACATGTTGACAACCCTTAGTGTTCAAGATATCCAAGCTGTCAGTTCCAAATCTCCATGCTGTGTATTTCTGAAAACATCATATTAAGCAGCCCCAAGATAAGGAAGTAACCACTTCAACCTGCCCTAACCCTCTCCAGGGATTAATAAAATACAGATTTTCTCAAATAACCAATCCAAGGCTTTTTAACCATCCATCCTCATGTCCTGCCCCCTCTACAGGTGCAAGTCTTCTCCTTGTCCCTCTCCTCTTCCCCACCCCACCCTACCCTACTCCACCCCACCCTCCACAGAGTTCCCTGACTCCTTCCCACTTGATATAACACAAATTGTGGTTAGACTGGCTGCTGACTCTTCTGCTATGCTCACAGGAAGCCTCCCCCAAAAATAAAAGCACACAATATTATAACAGACAACTTGTAGCAAGCAAAATGAACTATTAAATCTTCATTGCATGGGGGTACAAAGGTTTGGACTCAAAGCATCAGTGGTGGGATATTCCCTCAGACTACCCAAGCACACACAAAGTGGCTGCATTAAAAACCCTCTCCCTTTTATGTTGGCACATGTGAACTGTAATCCTTCGAACTGCATGTTTATACAAGCTCAAAAGTGAGTATGTTCTTAAATACTGTTCACAGTTTGGGTTACCCAAAGAGTTAGTGGGTGTCATGTACCACCTTAGGTAAAACTCCACTTGCTCCAGCCCCAAACTCCTCTTCTCCTCTGCCACTAATGCCCTTCCCTTCTCGGGAAATAGTATTTTCCTCTGAATATTTTGACTAAATTCCCCCCAAAATAAAATTGCCACCCATGACTCACAATTGTAGCAACCTCCAGCTATTCAGTCCAAAACTTGTTTTGGCTTAGGTGGAGATTTGGGATTAAGGTATCCATAATTATGTTAACTGAAGGGTGTGTTCACAGCCATCAATCTCAACAAGGTCTGTGATTCATGCAGTCCTTAATACCTCTCGGCAGCAGAAGGAAACTGAAGGAAGGAAGCAGAAAGTTCTTGGCAGCAGAAAGAAACTGTATTTGGAGGGCTGTAACCTGGGAACCCCTTGGACAAATGACCCCAAATTTAGGTCACTCATGCTATCCCACACCCCCATGAGGCATACAGAATTTCAAAGCAATCCAAATAACCATTCAGATGTCAGAGTGTTTACGAAAGCTAATGCTCAAATAAATTTGTTAGTCTCTAAGGTGCCACAAGTATTCCTGTTCTTTAAGCTGTAAAACATATACATTGGTGGGAATGGAAACCCTCTAGATGTTTTTCTGTATTGGCTCTCTTCATTGTAAACTCTGTACTTTTTCTTAAATACTAGTCTTGATTTAGATCCCCCAAAGATTTAAGGGGTGTCAGGCACTACCTTGCATAAAATTTGACAGCTAGAGGCCATTTTGACTCCCATCACATCAATCGTTAGATATCTAGCTCTGCAGGGGATGGGAAGAAACCACAAAACCCACAGCTTTTTTCAAAAAGTTTGTAGGCAATCCTATTCTGCACTAGCCTGAGGCACGCCAGATTTCAAAGGACTCCTCTGACTACATATGATATGTCAGCTTCAGAGGACTTACAGAGGTCAACCTTTAAACAGAAGTTGTGATGCAACCGGCCAGAAGTTTTTGTCAGTGAGCAGCATAATCCTGCTTTCAGTCAGCCAAAGGCACATTCCACCACATCCTGCATTGGCTCAGCATGTAGTTAAACAGCCTCTTGCCTGGCTGGTGCATATCAGGATAAGTCATCATGAACAGAGGCAGCAGAAAGTATGCTGGATCACAGATAGCAGATTGATGACTGTGATGGGGTGAAACATGTACTGTTTGCCCATTGCCCATGCTGAGAAAGACTAGACCTCCTGAACACTGTGGCATCACGCACCCTGCCTGTCAGTGTATCTGGAGTAGTATCCTCATTCCTTTCCTGTAAATGTATGTAGTTGCTTGAAATGGCAGGCATAGGATGGGTACATACATGCCTTTGATTGCACTTGCACAGCTCAAGAGCCTGAGCTGTTCAAGGCTTGCCATTATTGCAGGGATTTTTCCAATCCTTATAACCATGGAGGCCTGCACAGCATTAACTGCCTTGCAAAACCTCCATGACCACTTTGCTAGCTGTGGTTTTACCTATCTGAACTGATTCCCAGCAGATCTGTAGCCATCTGGGGCTGCCAGCTTTCACAAGATGACAGAAGCATGCTTCTGGAACATTATTGACTTTCTTATCAGGGTGCTTTGCTACACAAGGGTGGGGCAAGCTCCTTACCCAGGTCCAGGAATGTGGCTCTCCTTGTGCAAAAATTCTGGGTTTAGTGCTGGTCAGCCCATGTTTTCACCACAATGTGGTCCTGCCAGTGTATGCTTGCGGTCTTGATCCAGAAGTGAGAATATGCAGAGGAGGGAATCTGCTGAAAAAAACAGCATCAGCATGTCCTCACCTCCATCTTCACCTGGTCCCCTTCTGCTTGTAAGCCTCTGCCTTCACCTTCTTCAGGTCAAGAGCAGCCTCTGAAATACCCACCAGTGTCTCTTGGCAACAGCTTCTGCAGATGCACAAAAAAGAAAACGTGCCTCCATAAAAGCACTAGTTATTAACAGGATCATAATTTATACTTTAAGCATATCACAGCATACCACCACACCAGCCTGGGGCCTGCCAAGAATTGAATTTCCCAGATCTAGATGATTTCCTCCCACAACTCCCTGGGTGGGTGGACGAGTTGCCCTACAGCACTTTGCGAATGTGAGCGCAGAGAGATGCAGTGAGGTATGGCACAATGAATCTTGGCTTACACACGCCTAGATAGCGGCTTGCTTATCACTGAGTAACAGCACCAGTGCGGATGCAGGGAGTGAGAGCAGCGTGCCGATAACAACACTGTGGTCACGCTGTAGTGTGATAGGCTAACCTGGAACTGCTTAACTCATGATTAGCCTGCAATGAAGATGTAGCCTTGGAGGGCCTTCCCACAGTCACACTGTCCAAAGGGGATGATTGCTCTGCTGCAGCTGAGAAGGAAATAGAATGACTCCATGGTGCTTCCAGCTCCCCTTGCTTTCTAGTATGTGTTAAAGTCACATACAAAGAAACAAATTGAGGTTGGACCCTCTTTGCTTCATAAGCTATATGACAGTCTGAGATTTTAAATTGTACACGCTGAAGCTCTGATTTTAGAAACTGCAGTCTCATCTACTCTGTTTTTCCAGGTAAGCTCTAGGGATGGCTGGGAAACAAATAGAATTAGAGCCACACAGGCACTAAGGAGTGAAAACTGTGCAATTGAGAGAGAGTGTGCTTTTTGCTCACACTGCTTAACCCTGCTTATTTTTGTTAATATCTATTTAAGTTAGGGAGGGGTCTAAACTGGGGTCGGGACCCCTCGGGGGGGGTCACAAGGTTATTACATGGGCCGTCACGAGCTGTCAGCCTACACCCTAAACCCCACTTTGCATCCAGCATTTATAATGGTGTTTTTAATGTATAAGGAGGGTCACACTCAAAAGCTTGCTATGTGAAAGGGGTCACCAGTACAAAAGTTTGAGAACCACTGATTTAAATCAAAAACCCTATAGGCAGTTGGAAGAAAAGATCTCCTTGCTAATGATTCAACAGTCCTGTTCGATTAAGGCTGAGGAAGCTCCTGATCCACTTCTCTGGATGCACAAGAGAAAGCTCCTGCAAAAATGAGGAAGATAAGGTTGGGTATGCCTGATATTTTTCAGTGTAAAAAACAAGTCAGATAAAAATACTCTAAAAAGTCCTTTTGGGTCTTCTTTATCGAGCATAAAGAAGCAAAACAGGGCACAAAGCTATTATTCTCCTTTGCAGAATAGAATCTGAGCCTTAACTTTGAATTTCCTGCTTGTCTCAAAATCTATCTGATTTATATATGGGAGTCCAAATCCTCATCCATGTGTTTTCATGTGGGCTAGATTTTTAGAGGCATCATCGGGTGTTAAGGCTTGTCTGCCATTCCTGCATGGCAAGCCAGTGTGAATCTGCAGTGTGTCAGCTTGCTTCACAGTATCATCCCATATGGACACAGCAAGCGCTTAATTTGTGTCGGCTTGCCAAGGCTGAGCCCCAGCACCTCTAGGCATGGCTGTTCATAGCCCTGGCACCTCTAGGCTTGGCAGTTCATGGCCCCAGCACCTCTAGGCTTGGCTGTTCATAACCCCGGCACCTCTAGGCTTGGCAGTTCATAGCCCTGGCACCTCTTTCATTACAAATTAACCACTGGACACAGCTGCACTGAAAGTTCCAGAGTGTTCTTTGGCTGCTACTAACGCATAGTAAGTCAAAGAGCACTCTGGGAGATTTAGTGCACTGTAGCAGCATTCACACTAGCCCTTCCTGCATGGCAAACTAGTGCCCTGTAGATTCACACCTGGTTTGCCATGCAGTAGTGTCCCATGTAGACAAGCCCTTAGAAATGTGGGATTTTGCCACCAGACTCCTTAGGCTCCTTTGACAATCCCAGCCCACTGTATGAGTTACCTTATTGAGCCCATGGCCAGTTCAGAGCATGCTCTGGAGTTTCCATTTCCCAGATAGGGACTCTTGACGGAGTCGTACAAGATTGTCCAGCAGTTCTTTGCACTTTTAATGTTTAAAACAGGTAGCAAAAATGGGAAGCCTCAGGACAGTGGGTGTGAAAGGGGACAGGAAAAAGTATCTGGAAAAGACAAACTCAAAGGCACCCTCTGATCTGTTCTGGCCTCACTGCCGCATACTCCAGATAAAGGGATCAGCTTGTCTAAACGATCTGTTTCTTTGAATTAGTGAGTTGTGGGGAAGTTAGTTATTTTTTTACACTGTTGATAGGGTTAAGCCACTCCCTAGCCCCAGGAACTGGGGAGGCACACAAGCTGCTCTTCTTTTAAAGCAGGAGACGTCTCAGCTCATGATAGTTCCTGCAGCTGGGAGTCTGGAGCCTGGAAGAGCCAGACGCACTTGTAAACCTCTCTCTCTCCTTTTTTGTTTTTGTTCCCCTTCCCGCACCTGACCAATGTCATGAGGTGACATTCACTTAACTACAAATATTTAGATGTTTTTGTGGGCTGTTCTCTTCTTCCCCTTTGAGCATTAGCCAATAGCCACATGCTGCCTCCTTTCACAGCAAAGAGCTGCCTTAAGGGAGGATCGTTACAGAGGGTTTCCTAAAAGACCAAAGAAAATGCAAATAGTCTGTGTGCTCTTAGCATACGCTCTGGTTTAAGCAGCTTGGTACCGAAGCCAGCACCAGACAGAGCTGGGAAGAAAATACTGAACTTAAGACTTCCTCAAAATCTTTCACTGACTTCTAAGGGTGAAAATAGTGAGAAGATCCAGTGTGTCAAGTTGGAGACTTAAAAAGTAAGTTGATCTGATGTTTAAATGCTAGTTGCAAAGATTCTTTCTATGGCTTTAACATTGCAGATTGCTAGGTACAGTGAGAGTTGCAAAAGTGGGAGAACAGTCTTATCGCCTCTCCTCAGCCTGATTTTGCAACTTGTAGTTAGGCTCTTTTCATAAATTGTTTAGAAAATTGCAGGGTTTAACGTGCAAAATACAAATACAGTGATATAATGGAAGAAGTATGCATGGGGCAGAACTCTTGAAAAACTTCATTAAGGACCATTTTAGGGCTTTCTGCGGATTTCTCAATAGTGCGGAGGGGGAAGGTGTTTGGGGGTTTCCAGGGCTGGGGGAGGATGTGTCTGCCCCAGATTAAGTAAGGAGAAAACATGACTTTATTTCCAAAGTTCAGCAGTTTGCCGGTTTCCTTGTCTACAGTAACTGACAGAGTTATTTTCCCTTCCCTCAGATGTAATGCCAGACTTTTTGATAACTTGTAGAAGAATTTGAGACTTGGAAGAAAACTTTCAAGCCTGGGTATTTACAAGTGAATGTGTAACTCAAATCCAGTTACACATTCACGCCACTGAATATCAAGCCACCTGTATTCAGATGCCTAACTATGGATTTAGGTTACCTCACTTGAGGCATCTACTGGACTGACAGACAGGCTGCACATTTCCCATCTCTGGACGTGAGCACTGTCTAAAGAAGGTCAGAAGTAGGCAAATCTCTTTCGAGGACATTATATTAAACTTACCCACATCCAAAGAACCCTACCATTTCTCCTTTATTCTATAGCAATCATTTTAACACCTCCTCCCAGAAAAAAATAGAAATATTAGTATTAGGATTGGTGAACGTAGCTCATATTTTTGGATCTGGCAAGAACTTCTATGTATTGACTGAAAAATTTGCCCCATGACCAACAATGTACCAAACAACCTGCTGAAAGGTATTCAAGTCATAACAAAAATCTTGAATAAGGCTGGCAGTTTGAAAGTACAGTATTTGTAACCAAGCAAATACTAAAGAAACCAAAAACCTGTATCTGATCTTATTTAAATTCCTGTATAATATATAGGCAATAAGTGAAAACCAACCATCTGTATTTTAACCACTGTGTTATCTACACCAGTTCAGAGCTGGGCATTAAAGCTCTGGTGGCTTGTCTATACTAGCATTCCCAGCTTTTTTATCACTAGTGAAGCTGAACTGGTGGTAACAACAGTGAGAAATTTAAAGGAAAATATCCAGTGTAGATAGCTTCAAGAGAGCTTGAATGGTATCACATTAAGGCTTCAAGTTTCTTTAGTGTTCACTTGACTACAAATACCATACTATCAAATTGCAAGTCAGAATTAATCAAATACAAAAGCAATTGGTTACCTCTTAAGAAAATATTGATAAATCAGGATCAGACTGATAATGAGTTTTTATTGTTATTTGGTAATAATTCATATTATCTGGGAAGCAAAGGGAAATCTATAGCCTATGTCTCTCAGAATCTGAAAATTACTTTTATTTAAGAGACTGCTCAAAGGAGCCCTAAATCAACAATGTAGTCCCTGATCGAACTAACCTTGTTATCTCTAGCCTGCTTCTTGCTTGTATATATATATATATATATATACCTGCCCCTGGAAATTTCCACTACATGCATCTGACGAAGTGGGTATTCACCCACGAAAGCTCATGCTCCAATATGTCAGTTAGTCTATAAGGTGCCACAGGATTCTTTGCTGCTTTTACACATCCAGACTAACAGGGCTACCCCTCTGATACTTGACACAATGTAACACTGTTGCCCCCAAAAAAAGCAAATATCATGCGGGGATGTATTAGCAGGAGTGTTGTAAGCAAGACTTAATTCTTCCGTTCTGTTCAACACTGATAGGGCCTCAGCTGGAATATTGTATCCGGTTCTGGGCACCACATTTCAGGAAATGTAGATAAATTGGATAAAGTTCAGAGGAGAGCAACAAAAATTATTTAAAGTCTAGAAAACAAGACCTGTGAGGAAAGTTTGAAAAATTGTATTTGTTTACTCTGGCAAAGAGAAAACTGAGGGGCAGCGGGGAGCAGTGGGGGACCAATGATAACAGTCTTCAAGTACATAAAAGGTTGTTATAAGGAAGAGTGTGAAAAATTGTTCTTGTTAACCTCTGAGGATAGGATAAGAAGAAATGGGCTTAGACTGCAGCAAGGGAGGTTTAGGTTGGACATTAGGAAAATCCTCCTGTTAGAGTAGGTAAGCACTGGAACAGATTGCCTCGATAGGTTGTGGAATCTCTGTCAGTGGAGGTTTTAAGAACAAGTCAGACAAACACCTGTCAAGAATGGTCTAGTAATGTAGTCTTGCCTTGAGTGCAGGAGACTGGACTAGAAGACCTATTGAGGTCCCTTTCAATCCTACACTTCCATGATTCTGTGGTTCCACATATCTTTATTTGCAAGGAAATTACAAAACCCACAAGATCGGGTTTCTCAAACCGGGGTCGCCACTTCCAACAGCACCCATTGGCCCGGAGCAGCGATCCACAGCCAGTGGGAGCCGCGATCAGCCTGACCTGCGGACAGGGCAGGTAAACACACCGGCCCAGCCTGCCAGAGGCTTTCCTTACACAAACAGCGACCCTGTTTGAGAAACCCTGCACTTCAAACCATATCTCCTCAAAAATTAACATCTCCACAGAAAATATAGCATATAGATTTACCTGGGAGTAGCACAGAACCATAACAAAAGTATACTTCATCATAAAAATTTTCCTACTTTTTAAAAATAGTCCACAGCTGATCTACTGTTCCTAATCAATATGAAAGAAAATCCTATTTCATGGACTTTGGACACTAACAGAAAAAGCAGATGCATGCAGACTAGATGATCCATGACATTGGTAATAGAAGATGAAGCATTTCTCATGTAGCTTAACTTGAATCCAGCCCCAGATTAGCTATGACTGAGAGCTGTCATTTAATAGGTTTCGACATCAGAATGCCGCCACCACCATTTGAAAGTTTTTCTGGCACTCCTAGTCCGTGTCCACACTGGGAATTTGCCAAAATTTCAGCCATTTGTGGCCTGCCACGAAAGTAACTGCAGCAGTGCAAATCTCTAGTGTAGAACGCAAAGCCTCTATTTGCACTGGGAGAACTTACCCCTAACTGAAATGCACATGTTGTAAAAATGTTGTAAAATGCACAGGTGCAAATTATGGCTCATAGGGTCTTTGCCTGTCTACACGAGGAGTTTGCACTGGCGTAGCTACACTGGGAGCTGAAATCAAGGCAAATCCCCAGTATAGACAAGGCCATAGTAAAGAGCTCAAGCAGTCAATGAGAATAGAAAATTAATTGCTGTCTAAAGCCTAGGGCTGGTCCCTCTGGTTCAGAATTAAAGCTAATTGATAGGGCAGTGTGGGGACCCTGTATTGCCGTTGCCTATGTGTCTGTTTTGAGATAAACAGATGACGTCAACCTCTAGCACATTCAGTCCAGCACCTTTCACAGGCACTACAATTCACCTAACATTTCACTGCCATTCTCTCTTTTCTGCTGCGGGCATCAAACTTAGTCACAGCTGCTGGGACTGGCACACTTCTGCTTACTGACTGCATGATGCAATAAAACGCTTGAGGGAGGACATTACAAAGGCAGAACGCACACAACTCACATAACCCAAACTTACTTATATTAGAGTCCTTCAGCTTTGACCAAACTAATGGGCAAAAGAAAGAGACATTTAAAAATCCAATAGCCAAAAAGCTCATGTAACCAAAAAGGAAATCCTTCTTTATTGCTGCCACCCTGCAATCACTTGCACATGAGTAATTTTGCACACAAATAGTCCCATTGAACTCTCCTGGGAAAAGTTATGCATGTGCATAAGTGGTTTCAGGTTCAGAGCTGAAGGCTACAGGAGCTAGGGGCTTGATCCTTCAGAGGGTGAAGTCAGTCGCACTATTGACAGCCTCAGCAGTTCAGAAATCATGAGCTGAGGCTCCCAAAAGATCATTATTGCCTTAAAAATCAGGATATTTTAAAAAATAATACCTTTGGGGTTCTTTTTCTTTGCCTTCTGATTTCTGAGGCTTTAGGGTACCCTTGATTCACACTTTCAGACTTTTCTCTGCAACCCATGAGGGCTAGAAACTTCCAGTTTTTTTCGTGAAAGGAGAGTTTCTCATGCAATCTCTTGATTCCCACAGCTGAGGTTTCATGAATTACATCAAGTATGTTAAGACTTGAAATAAGACCATGAGAGTTGGTAACCCTGTCAATGGCAAAGTTTCCATGGACCTCCAGGAGGCAGGATCAGGTCCTAGATCACCAGTTCCCAAACTTTTTGCCTGCATAATCCCATTTCCGAACTTTATTGCTTTCTGCGACCCCAGACAACTTGGAGGCCACCATTTTGGTGTGACCCCAGGTGGGGGTCATGATTCATGACCCATAGATTGGGAACTGCTGACCTAGACAATCCATCCAGGGACTCTATTATAAAGAATAGAGTATAAAATAAACATGATACACTGTGGTCCCGATCCTGCAAACACTTCCACTCAGTCTCACTGGATTGAGTGGGACTGGGACTACTTGAGCGAGCAAAATTAAGCATATGCTTGTTTACAGCATTGGGATCTGTATCTGACTAACTGTTACAAGGCATAACACAGAGGAATATAATGTATGCTCTAACTGAAAGAAAAATATACAAGTCACCACACTGATCTTGCAAGCTAACTCAAATCTATGCAATATAACTCATCAAGGTTTTCAGTTTGTTCTGGCTATACCTCACTCTATCCTTTAAGCTAAAATATAACAATAAGGATTTTTTAAAAGCAGCTGTCTGAGTTCAGTGTTTGCAGGTAGCTCACATACTCCTCCTCAAAGAAAATTAAATCTGTCTCACATCATTAAGAATACTAGAAATTGACACCTAGGGTTGATTATGCTTTAACTCTCATTTTAAAAACAGCCATAGTGGCATCTTATACTTGGGTTTGTCTCTTGTTTATAGAACAGGAATACTTGCAGCTCCTTAGAATCTGAGGTGCCACAAGTACTCCTGTTCTTTTTGCGAATACAGACTAACACGGCTGCTTCTCTGAAACCTCTCTTGCTTATGTAATTCTTTAGTACAATTTTCCAGTGTAATTTATTTAAAACCCACTAGAAGCCTGGGTACAGTGTATGAAGAATTATTAAGAATAACAAAACTAAATTGTCTCTAAATTGTTGGGTGGTTGTTTTAATTTGGCATATACTTTGTTCTGGTTAATCATGGCTGCCCCCTTCTGGTTGCTTACATGCCCACCACGTTAGCTGCAGCTGTACATAGATAAATGGTTCAAGGCGCTGTTGTTATGTAAGGAACATAAAAATAGAGGGATCTGTTATACCCTCAATATGTGAACAAGCAATAGGTCTAAGTCACAAAGTTCAGTCCAATAAGGGGGATTACTTGCAAATGTTATGTCTGGATCTGGACTCACATTTGGAACACCTCCACAACTGAGGTTTGGTCAGATCCAAGGTTTTGGTTCAAGACTCCATCAAGTATAGACACTAACTGATTTAGTTGAAAATTCCTGTTGATTATGCTTACATCAGTAGAGGCATTTGGTCATGTTTGTAAATTAGACTTTCCCTGTACCTAATTTCATATGATGCAAAATTAACCTAAATCATCATCAGTTAGCAAATGAATTCTTTCAACAGATGCACACAAGAATTGTCACATATTTTATTTGTTATAATCACTCTACTTGTCTGAATGCAGCACGTTTTCATGGGTGGTTTTTAATTTTGCTTACAAATCACTTGTGATTTTAAAGGAAATCTTTAGTCATATTTAGAAACCCGACAAATGTCAGTGCTCAGCTGTTTTAAAAGAAAAGCATGATCACAAACAGCTGTTGACTAGTTGCTTGTCTTCTTAAGGCTAATAAGAGAAATATTAATTTATGTATAATAACCAGCCCCTGGGGGAGATTAGGTCCTTTGGGAACTAATAGTGGGAGGGAAATCCTTCCTACAGTAGGTAATTGGTTTTAATTAGTCCCAGGTTGAGGGCATAGCTGTGCAAAATGTTCATATAGAATCCTGAACTTAACCAAAATCAGGATAGGTTTGGCGTCCAAATGCAACTATGAACATCTTCTCAGGACAATGAAAGCCACGTGACTCTTGCTTTATTTAAGTTTGCATGTTGTAATGTCCTTCCAACCACAGGTTTCGGAGTAGCAGCCGTGTTAGTCTGTATCCGCAAAAAGAACAGAAATACTTGTGGCACTTTAGAGACTAACAAATTTATTTCAGCGTGAGCTTTCGTGAGCTACAGCTCACTTCTTCAGATGCACAGAATGGAACACGAAAGCTCATGCTCAAATAAATTTGTTAGTCTCTAAGGTGCCACAAGTACTCCTGTTCTTCTTCCAACCACAGCCTCTCCCACCACTGCAACCACACCATCAGACTCATCACTGAGCTACTCTAAGCAGAGAGACTATCCCCTTCTGTCCATGGGGAGACCCATGGATTATCCTGAGATATCAGACCTTAAGATCATGATATTTTTATGTCATGATATTTTTATGGAAAGCTATTTTAGGTCACTTTTAGAGTTTTCATTGTAACTAGAGCATCTGGTTTCAGAGATGAAAGAAAACAAAAAATATCCCAATGAAGTTTTAAAACTTCCCAGAATATTTATAAAAATAGACTTGCTGTAAAATATTTGGCACATATCGAGGGCTTGTTAGGGTAGGATGCTATAATGTTGTGTTGTATGGGAACACCTGCATAACTCCCTGATGTCTTCCCACTCCTGAGTAATCTGACCATCCCAACCCTATCATCATTATTATTATTATTATTTAGTATTTGTATTTCTGTAGTGCCTAGGAACCCTGGTCATGGAACAGGACTGCATTATGGAAGGCACTGCACAAACACAGAACAGAGACAGTCCCTACCCCAAAGAACTCACAGTCTAAGTAAATTCATGCAGATAAATCCTTACTATGTCATCATGTATTAATTCTTTCTCACACAGGTAATCTCAAACATCTTGCTTGAGAGTGAAGACACTAGGCTTTTTTAAGTGGTGGACTTGTTGCTTTGTTTTTATTTATCTACTTCAAACATTATAAAATGCTACTGCTAACAGATTTAAGATGGAACAAATCAGTCAGCCTGATGTTCTAACTTGCTCTATATAAAGCAATGGAACTGAACAAAACACACAAAGAGAAACAGAGTCTGTGTAAGGAAGCTAACCTAGGCAGGGATGGAGGATTTGCCTACTTGGCGGGGCCGGCGCTTCCATTTAGGTGACCTCGGCGGTCGCCTAGGACACCAGGATTTGGGGGAGTGGCATTTTGCCGCCCTTGGTGGCAATTTGGCGGCGGGGGGGGGTCCTTCCGCGCTCCGGGTCTTCAGCGGCAATTCTGTGGCGGGTCCTTCACTCGCTCCGGGACCCACCACCAAAGTGCCCTGAAGAGCAGGAGCACGGAAGGACCCCCCAGCTGCAGAATTGCCACCAACGACCGGGGGCACGGAAGGACCCCCGCCTAAGGTGCCAAAAACCCTGGCGCCGTTCCTGCTACTCGGCCCTGACTCAGACAGGATGTGATCTTACTCACTGCTGGGAAATGGCTCTGAACAAATCATTATATAACAGATTTGCTTGTCAACTTCCAAATCTCGCCTGCCCCTTTACAGGCATATAGAGGGGTTCTTTATAAATCACACACACAATAGCTAGCATGTCCTTCAGAGATTGCTGCTGAGCATTTCTAATATTATGTCCTCCAAGAAATATTTATTTGATACAGAAGTTGTCCAGTATTAAAGAAAACCGAAAGTAATTAAATGCTTGAGCTCAGCAGTTCCCTTGATGATTTCAAAAGACTGAAATGCCTCCTTGCACCACACTAGCGTGCACTTCCTAAATGATGCTGCATAAGACACGTTTTTTCTTTGATTTGGGGAGTAAATCTTTATCTTCATAGCACCTATTTCAATGGTCCCTGTCACAGACCTAGATGGAATTCATCCTAATCATCTTTTTAGCATCTGAACTATTTGGGCATAAGTTTTCATGGGCTTAAACCCACTTCATCAGATGCCTGGAGTGGAAAATGAAGTAGGCATTATTTTATTTTATTTATTTATTTAGGCAGGTATAAATACACAGCACAGGAAAAGATGGGAGTTGCCTTACCAAGTGTGGGGGGGTCATTGCTAATGAGCTAATTCAATTAAGGTGGAAGTGGCCTATTCTCAACAGTTGACAAGAAGGGGTGAATACCAAGGGAGGGAACAACACTTTTGTAGTGCTAATGAGGCCAATGAAATCAAGTATCAGAGGGGCAGCCGTGTTAGTCTGGATCTGTAAAAGCAGCAAAGAGTCTTGTGGCACCTTATAGACTAACAGATCTATTGGAGCATGAGCTTTCGTGGGTGCATACCCACTTAGTTGGATGCAATCCGATGTAATCAAGGTGGCCCATTTCAAACAGGTGACAAGAAGGTGTGAGTATCAGTATTTGTTAGTCTCTAAGGTGCCACAAGGACTCCTCCTTATTTTTGCTGATACAGACTAACACAGCTAAGACTCTAAAACCTCTCTCCTACAGTAGTTCCTGGGGAAGAGAGACTCCAGGTGGGAAGCCCTGGGTGTTGTGGCTGGATAGAAAGCACCAACTGAAAGTTCTGTTTTTCTTTTGTGAATTTGTTGGAGGTTTGCACAATGAATGGAGACTGGAGGCAGGGCTAAAACTGATTTGAGCATGGGATGATTCCCCAGCCTGGTGAGTAAGGCTAGCATCTTACAGCAAAAGAAATGCTGAGTCACCAAAGGGCGATTATAGAAAACATTGACATTAAAGAAATTCATCCCATGACATCTGAAGCTTTTTCTGATAGTTAACTTCCCATTGTAAGGCCTCCTCCCACATTTGGATTTTGGTAGGCTAACATGTAGGGCTCTTATGAAATGAGTGAGGGACTGTGTATATTATATTAATTTGACATGTTAAGATTTGTGTTATCCCTAAGTGGAGTGAAGCCTGTACAGGAGTTTGGCAGCTAACAAGCATCTATTCTAGCTGTGAGCAGCCTCAGCCTTGGAGCTGTCTTCAAGATTATTTTTAAAGTTTTTTAAATCATTCTGTGTACTAGAAAAGGCTTCTTTCTACACTTTGGTTAAAGCTTCAAAAATTGCCATATGGGCTTTCTCCTCCTGAGGTCTGTCCTCATACAAGAAGGCCTCCAGAATGGTGTGGAGGGAGCTGGGATTTGCCAGGTATTTAGAGAATGAGCACACTAAAAACAGGGATAAGTAGCTAAAAGTGTCCATTTTGAATACATTCTAAAGTTCTGTGTTTGCTGACCAGTGATTATACTGCTGTCAGATATTTCCTTTTCCTCCTTTTAACTAACATGGAAATTAGAACTTGGAAGCCAATCAAGTTGTCTGCGTTGCAGCGCCACACAGTACTACTGTACTGCCAGTTTGGAACCAGTGGTAGCACCAGTGGGGATTTTTGTTTTGTTCTTTTATTTGCTTTTAGAATGAATTATGAGAAATTAGCATGGGATTTTCAGAAGTTCTCAGTGTTGGGCTAATTCTTCTCCCTTGGGGGTCAACAGCAAAACTCCAATTGACTTCAATGGGAGAAGAGTTCAGCCAATGCTGAGGAATTTTGAAAATCTCACCCTTTATGTTTATAGTACGAATTGTCTGGGTTTAAGAACATCGATCCTGCCTTTTGTGAGGATAGTTATGCCATCAGATATTTGAAATATTAGCTCAATATGAACCCTGCTAGCCCCATCCCAAAAAAACAAACAAAAACCCCACCTTTCTGTCTTTTCCATTTAATAACTGGGTTATATTTTGATGTTCCATGCTTTATAAAATTCACTTGTATTTTTCATCTTTAGACTGTAGGTTTCAAGGTGACACCTCTCAGGCAGAGCCTATGGCTACCACAGGAAATATGACCACATTCTCTGGCAGCAACTCGACATGCCCTATGACCATTGACGACTTCCGAAATAAAGTGTACTCCACGTTGTACTCCATGATTGCGATTCTGGGCTTTGTTGGAAATGGCTTTGTACTATATGTCCTTATAAAAACGTACCGGCAGAAGACAGCCTTCCAGGTCTACATGCTGAATCTTGCAGTGTCAGACCTCCTTTGTGTATGCACCCTGCCTCTTCGAGTAGTGTATTATGTTCACAGAGGCAACTGGTTCTTTGGTGACTTCTTATGCAGAGTTAGTTCCTATGCATTCTATGTCAACCTGTACTGTAGCATTTTATTCATGACAGCCATGAGCTTCTCTCGCTGCATAGCCATCGTTTTCCCCGTCCAGAATCTCAATTTGGTGACTGAGAAAAAGTCCAGACTAGCATGTGTGAGCATTTGGATTTTTGTCACACTGACAAGTTCTCCATTTTTACTGAGTGGGTCTTACCAAGAAGGTAACAAGACAAAGTGCTTTGAACCTCCAAAAAGCAGTCAGATGACCAATCTGCTGGTCCTACATTATATTGCACTGTTTGTAGGCTTCATTATCCCCTTTAGTGTCATAACTATCTGTTATGCCATGATCATAAAGACTTTACTGAAGAATTCACTGAAGAAGAATCAGTCTACTCATAAGAAGGCCATCTGGATGATAATCATTGTAACAGCTGCCTTCCTGGTCAGCTTCACACCTTACCATATTCAGCGCACAATCCACCTTCACTTCCTGAAGAGGAAAGACTCCAGCTGTGAAGACATCCTTTTCATGCAGAAATTAGTAGTGATAACCCTGTCCTTGGCAGCATCAAACTGCTGCTTTGACCCGCTCCTGTATTTCTTTTCCGGGGGCAACTTTCGGAGGAGACTTTCCACATTTAGAAAGGCTTCCTCCTCCAGTGTGATACTGGGACCCAGGAAAAAGTTATCATTAAAGGAGAAAGACGACGAGCCGTTGCAAGAAAACCATAAATAAGCTGGATGTGAGGCGTAGCTGTGCTTCCTTTGTAAGGCTTTTTGTGTGGCACTGCAGTAGAAATAAGCTCACAATGGAACACCAGTGACTGCAGAACTGTTTCAGGAGAAATAAACAAAACAAATGTATCTTCATCAAAGTTAAACAGAGACAAAAATCCACAGGGACCTGCTTCTACTCATACCTTTCTGACCAGACACCCCTCTGGCTGCCATTGAGGGGCTTATTTGATCGTGTTGTGGAGCAGTCTGAGGGTAATTTTAAATTCCAAGAGACTCAAAACAAAAAGGACTGAAAATGTGAGCGGATATTCTGAAAACATGCTCAGAAGGCATGTACGTATCCCACACACACTTAACAAGTTACAGCACAGCAGCAGGAAAACATTTGTGTGCTAGTAAAGTCATGCAAACAAACTCTTAAAATCTCACATGAGGTAGCTCTACAAAGACTATTAGTCACTGAGCCAGTGGGAAATGTAAATATAGAAGCTGATGGAGCTTATGCAAAAGGGGAGGGGGAAGAGAGGAGGAGAGTATGCACTGAATCCCAAAACAGACACTGATTTCACAGGAAAATGTCTTCCCTATTCCCTGTTATTTATTGCACGGGCTTTTAACTTTCAGTGGCATAGATCACTGATTGTCACCTAATTCAAAAGGGTGTGTGCACAGATGACTTTAAGCCACCTATACACTCCTCCAATTGTGGGCCAGTTGTGTGACAGGCCCATCTTCTGGTGTAACTTAGAGCAGCCTAGGGACTGTTCTAACTTGTATTAGCCACTAACAACCCAAAGGAACTGATCCTGCAGCCTGGGATTAGGGAAGCCCTAGCCATGAGGGGGTGGCATAGGAGCTACTACACTGGGTCTGCATCACCAGATGCTCACCCTACAAAGTAATCCTCATGTGACCATTTCAGCTAGCTTTATGTGTACTATACACTGGCAGTGTGGCATAAAGAGCCACACCACACTGGAGGGTCTGAGCCTATATCTTCCCACACAGGAACTGTATTTGTACACCCCCCCCTCCCCGCCCCATACATTTTCTGTCATTTGAGTTCCCATTTCCAAATATATTGCAGCACACTAGTTACCTCAGCTCACAGCTACAATATCTTTGAATGGCTTTCTGTCTATCTGAATTTTACAAGTAAATCCTGAGCTATAGTTCTGGTATGTGCCTCACAAACAAACACTTTGGCCCCAGTCCTGCACCAATTGAACCCTAACAACATGAGTAGTCTCCTTGAAGCCAATGGTTGCTTACATACAAAATGGGAAATAACTGCCTAGGAAGGAGTACTGCGGAAAGGGATCTGGGGGTCATAGTGGATCACAGGCTAAATATGGGTCAACGGTGTAGTTGCAAAAATAGCAAACCTCATTCTGGGCTATATTAACAGGAGTGTTCTAAGCAAGATGGTAGAAGTAATTCTTCTGCTCTAGTCCACGCTGATTAGGCCTCAGCTGGAGTATTGTCTTCACTGCTGGGCACCACATTTCAGGAAAGATGTAGACAAATTGGAGAAAGTCCAGACAAGAGAAATAAAAATAACTAAAGTCTAGAAAATGTGAGCTATGATAGAAGATTGAAAAAATTGGGTTTGTTTAGTCTGGAAAAGAGAAGACTGAGGGGGGACATGATAACAGTTTTCAAGTACATAAAAGGTTGTTACAAGAAGGAAGGAGAAAAATTGTTCTCCTTGACCTCTGAGGATAGGACAAGAAGCAATGGGCTTAAATTGCAGCAAGAGCAGTTTAGGGTGTATATTAGAAAAAAACTTCCTGTCAGAGTAGTTAAGCACTGGAATACATTGCCTAATGAAGATGTTTGAATCTTCATCTGGAGATTTTTAAGAACAGGTTAGACAAACATCTGTCAGGTGTTTAAATAATACTTTGTCCTGTCGTGAGTGCAGAGGATTGGACTAAATGACCTCTCAAGGTCCCTTCCAGTCCTATGATTCTATGAAAATTAAGCCATGCATCAGTCAGGCTTTGTGGAGGGTGGGGGAGTGGAAAAGTATATTTAAAATTCAAGATACAGAGTTGAACCCCACCCACCTTCCCCCCCAGCTCCTCTTTGAAGTGTTTTCCACCATAAAATAGCATTGTAAAAGAGGACTGAACAGAGCGGGGCTATTCTAAGTTGCCTATGTAGCTTTGGGAGCATTCCTGGCAGTAATATTAAACAGCAGTGAGTCATCAGGTACATTTTCCATATTGTATTTTTGCTCAGTTATTACAGAGTGGGAGGATGAGCCCCAAACTCCACATTTCCTCATTTCAGCTCCCATGTCTTCCGTTATCCATGACATTTCCCAGCCTTCAAATGAATAATGATTATCAGGAAGACTTTCTGGCTTCCTCTGACCCTCAGCAGGTTTCCAGTAATGTAGTATTTTTGGTTGGCGCTGTTCTTTCCTGCCACTCCACTCTATTCTGACCATGCAGCACATATTGGTCTCAAGCTGAATTTTGCCTGCTCAAGGCATGGAAACATGAGAGACCTTCTCTCCTTTCTTTCTTTGGGTTCCTATCAGCTACAAGAGCTTTCCAAAATCTACCCAAAAAACCCCACAGTCAAAATAGAGCAGAATTTTCAGTAGGAGTTGAAATCAGAGACTACTGCTGTCCGAGACTTAAGCAGTGAAATACACACTGGGGGGCGTCATATTAAAATTCTGCCACCAAACTTCAGAGAGGCTTGGAGTGCTTTCCCTTGCCTCAAGGGCAATCCACGCACTCGCTGAATAACCTTAAATCATCACCGCCCACAAATGACTTACCCCTGAGCCTCAGGGCTTGTCTAGATGAACAGTTAGTGTGCAGCAAGCTGGGGTATAAATCTACAATCTGCTACCACACCCTAAAAGTTCCCCAGTGTGCTTTGATCCACTCCACTTTGAATTGGAAGTAGGTCAGACATATAAGGTGTAAGCTGGCTCTGTTGCAAATTTGCAGTCAACAGGACATTTGCTAGTGACTTGGATAGGACCAGGATTTCACCAATAACTGTGAAAAGAAAACCTTTTGCCAAATGATACTGCCACCTTCCTGGATCATAGCGATGAGAAAATGTTTTTGGTTAAAAGGGAAAGCTAATTAATAGATTCTGCAGTCCCTCCTACCCTTCACTCCAAGCTCACTATCCGAGTACACAGTATTTACCACAATCCCAGAGAAAGCTGCTTATTAAAAGATTGTCAGCACATTGCATGCCTGCAGGTTGGTAAATTAGGCACTCCCAAGGCTAGAAGCATTCTGTGCTGGAATGTTTATTCCAGGCTACCAATTGGATCCTAGATCAAGCAAATTGGATGTACCTTGAGAACCTATGAAAAACATTGTACTATAAGGAAGTTCCTCTACTAGGCAGAAAAAAAGATTATAGGAGAGAATGCCTCTCCAGACACAACCGCTGTTCCTCTTTGTGCTTCTACCAGGGAGGCTTTTGTAAGCAGGCAGAGCCCGAACTGCCGGTAGCTGAACTGCAGTTACTGTGCCCCAATTAGCCCCTTATAAAACTGGATTCTGCTTCATAGCTGACTAGTCTCACCTCACTTTCTTGCTTTATGTGTAACTTTCTTTTTTGCTGGGTCAAGGAAAGTGGCGATACACTCCAGGACTAGAGTAACCAAGTCCCAGAGGAACCAAACAGAAGGACATCAGGTGTGTTTTCTGCTTAATTTATAGGTGAGATACACACATATATCCTGGCCTCCCTCAGACGAAAATCTGTTTGCTTTTAATTCACAATGGAAACTTGTTTCTGATTATATTAACTTCTGTTTGTGCTGCCATTGCAAATATAAACTTAGAGTGTTACAACTTTCCAAATAAAACAAACCTATTTATAAATCGTATCAGTGCAAATAGAAGCTAAAGCATAACTTAAGGTAGAGCTACCTGTCATAAATGCTCACATAATAAAAAGCTTTGAAATGTGGCTCACTCCATAGGCTTTATTTCAATGGAACTAGTCCTGTAAATAATTGCAGTAACATAAGGCTCTGTGGCCCTGATCCTGCAATGATCTCTGCATGTAGGCAGGGGTACAGACACTCAGAGCTCACTGAAGGAGCAGCACCTATCTATGGGCAGTGCTATGTAAATGTATGAGGCTATAAGGTGATTTTTTAATTAAAAAAAAAAAAAAAGAATGGCACCCCGCTCCCCAAAAAAAGGATAATTCCCGACTGCACATCTTGCTTACATACTGTGGAAAAGAGAAAACCCAAGACCTCAAGGAAAACTACACAAGAAAGAAAAAGAAGAAAGAAGGTTTACTATACTTAAGGTAAAACATGATGGCGTCTTGTTAGAGAACAGTACAGATGAAGGCTAGGCACATTGTTATCTTAAAAGATAAGTTGGGGGCAGATCTTTATCATTCATCCTATATCTAAGAAAGCACCTCTGTGTTTTTTAACCAAGAAGGAAGGAGAAGTACTCTGAACAGTTACAACGAGGAGTCCAGTGGCACCTTAAAGACTAACAGATTTATTTGGGCATAAGCTTTCATGGGTAAAAAACCCACTTCTTCAGATGCATGGAAACAAAAAACAGTCTCCTTTTCTCTGGAATGCTGCAGACACTGGACCAAGGGCCCTTGGCATACTAGGAAAGACATACAGTATATAGACTCTTGTAAGAGTGAGCATCTTATCTAGAAAACAAGTAGTTAAAGCCTGTTTAACAAGTAGTTAAATTGTTGAGTTTTGTGGTCTTAATGCAGTCTGACATCTTTCTGTATAAAGGAAATTACTTTAATATCGTAAATTGGGTGGTCTAAATTGTTGTGTTCTGAAGAATGTGTTCTTTAGGTGTGATGTAAAGTGTTACAGCTAGGTTTCAAGCTATTTATCTGGTCTTGTCAGTGGTGTCATTGTGTAAGTGTGTTTGTACTGACCTATTTCAAGAGCGTGTTTCAAAGTAAGTGTTAAGTACTATAGCTATATCTAATGAATAATGTTCCATGCAATGTATTGTACTGTAAACATTTATGTATAACGTTACTTATTTCATTGTTCTGTCTTTGATGGCACAATACGAATAATAAGAAAAGGTACATTGGCCTGTTTTTGTATAAGAGGATAGGTTTTTGTACTCACAAAACATTTCCGGACACAATTAAAATAAAATGCTGCAAGTTATAATTTGAGACTTGTTCTCTGTGTTCTGATTTTCTAGTTTTAAAAACTCTGCATAAGGATTCTTCTTAATTAAGATGTGATACTAAAAGATGATATGGTGAACTGTGCCTTTGGGGGCTGTCGTAACTCGGCATAGCTTAGAGCAGCCTGAACTAGCACATTGTCAAGAAGATGTACAGTGGATGACAGCTGCCTTTGTCCTCATCGTTTAGGTCCAATGCTAAGTGCAGCTTGGTCAAACCCCAACACTGGGTCCCCATGTCTACACAATTTGTGCTGTGCCTGTATCATTCAGTGCTGAAGGGAATTAAAGACAAATGCATTCTGTCCACATCTGCAGTCCCAGTATGAAGAGAAGCATCTGGACAAGCAGACAGCTGGGACCCACAGAAACAGCCAAACAGCTGAATATAAAGACAGCAAAACAAGCAGAATGTATGTGAGCGACACCAGAATAAAAATAAAACTGTTTAACAAAGATGATCTAGAGGCCACTTGCATGATGTGCAAAGATTCCCAAGGTCACAAGTCTCTCACTGTGGTCCTGTGTAAAGGAGCCTGCACAGATCTGTGAGCTAGACACTTTCTGTTCAGATTTTAAACCTGTAAAATTAATAACCTGCATCTAAATTGCCGTAAAAGGTGTATTCATTGTTAAGCTATAAAAGTTCCAGTAGCTACAGGATTGCACTCATTCTTGATCATTTAATTAGAATTTGGCCATATACAGAAATCTGATTATTGGACAAATGGATTAGTGTAAAGTAATAATGTGGTATCTTTTAGGGTGAAATCCTAGTTCCATTGAAGCCAAGGGGAGTTTTCCATTTGACTTCAAAGAGACTGAGATTTCACCCTCAGAATTTTCTCAAATGCTGATAAAACAGGCTAGAAAGTAATTTCCATTTGTCCCTTTCCTGATGATGTCAGCTGTGAATGGGTTTTTATTTCAGCATAGGGTTAGGAAATGTACAGGGACCTGAAGAGAAATGCTGGGGCAGAGAAAGAGACATACCTCTCTGCTGGCCACTCATTACCACTGTGAAACCTGCCTCACTCGCAGATACTTGTGTTAGCTCTGGCAACACTTTTCTCAGTTTGGCTTGTCGTGCCAATAATAAAATGGTAGAAACTAGGGGGAGAAAGGTGCCATGCAGATATGATAATGACGTGTGGCAGAAATGCCTAGAAAAGGTGACAGAGGCATCAATATTTGCCTGCCTGAGTATAAGAACATAATTTTTTGGTGCATAAGCAGTAATTCATGGTACGGTAGTGTCACCTAGTGATTGGTCCTTGAGAAGTAAAGTAATTGGGTTTTGCAAAATTTCATCCTTTCCCTTTTAATGATCAGTTTTCCTTGTGGAAGAGCCTATGTCTCTATACCTAATTTATAAATTAAGATCGAATTGTTAGTGCTGGCTCAGCAAAAACCCACAGCTATCCTTTATTTCTGAGCTGGTCAGTGCTGAAAGTGTTATGATCTGCCAGGAAGAACACCACTGCAGACAAAGAGACTAACAGGAAACTAAGAGCATAAAACGTTTGACATAGTGGCTGCTTTGGAGGCAGGGGATAAGTGTGTTTTAATGTCACATGTGCTTTCATGTATCTGGTTCGGTACCCTCTCATTCTATGCTATGGACCCTTCTACCATATGTGTTCTTGGGAAAAATCACTACAAAGCAGTAGTTCTCACACTGGCAAATTGTCAGGTGTTTAATGTTATACATTTTTCTAAAAAAGTCCACAAAAGCCAAGGTTAGGAATGTGAATCCTTCAATTTGAGCACCCACAAAAATCTGACTGGGTCCAGCCTCATGAGAGGGCCCATTCTGTCTCCTTCCTCTTTCCATCCTTCCCTCTGTTCCTTTCCCTTTCTTCTCACTCCCACTTTGCTTTCTTCTCTTGCACTGACCTTTCTACCATCTCCTGTCACTCTAGTCCCCTTTCTCATTCCCTCATATATAGTCAGCTTCTCAGCTTCTCTTGTTCCCCCAGGCTCTCTCCCATGCATTCATATCTTGCAGGTGTAACTTTTTTTCAGTCTTTCTGCCCCTGCTTTCCTGTTCATACACACACACACACCCTTTGGGTTTTGGTTTGGGAGAGAACTTTGGTATATGGTGGGATTGTCAGTTACCTCAAATCACCTGCCTGTACCACAGGTCCTAACTTCCAGGATAAGAGAAAGCAAATGTTGGCACAAGCCACATAAGCTATTGGCTTCTTCAGCATTCCCACTAATGGTTATCTCCATGCCAGCATGGACAAACAAATTTGGCCTAATCCATTATGCCATATTTCCAGTATTTCCTATGTGATTAATATGGAGAAAGGAATCTGTAGCCTCTAAGTGAGGTTAAAAGGGAGAGTCGGGTGTGGATGGGGGATTCAGCAAATGTCACTGTTCTCTTTGGGTGAGTCTGGAGCCATGCCCCAGTGTGCTGCTATTGCACAGTGTAATAATGATGGAGACTTGCGAAGTGGCTTGTCTCTTTAACAGTAGACTAATGCTTCTGCATGAAGCTAGGTGGCGCTGCGCTGCAAGTAGTGCTGCTGCGGATTTACTACGTGGCGTTGTTGCCTTGAATGGTTAGTAAGCCGTGGTTGGAAGATTGCACTGCAGAAGGTGAGATATAAAACTGAAGTGCCAATTGCTTGTGACCTTTCAAGATCCCATGGCACTTTTTACAAGTAGAGGCGCGTTAGCCTTGGTCTCCTACGCAAATTCCAGTGTGGATAATTACATTCTGCTTACCTAAAAGCCCCTGTCATTGCAGGTGCATACAGTATTTTTCGCTAAACTCTTGTCAACTGCTGCTGTTTTTGAACCGTTTTTACATCCCCCCTTGCAGAGGTGGGTGCATTTCACAGAAGAAGAGAAATCAGCATCTCATAGGGAACAGGCGGCTGTGTGGTGGATGAAAAGAGCTATGTAAAATCTAAAATAAACATCATAATTACAAATGGAGCCACCTGTATGCTCAGGGCTTGATGCAGCCTAAATACCAAGGTCCTCTGAGCTGTGTCAACCAAAAAAAGTCAGTGAAGCTTGTTCCATGGCCATGGTGAGGCCCAACTATCCTGGTTATAATATAGCCTGCTGGGAAAAGGAAGAAAAAATACCCCAGCAGAGTGGCTGACCTTTGAGTTGCTGTTCAGTGACATGTGAGGTGAGGTAAGTGAGCTCCATGTTACTTGACAGCTCTGTAACTCAGCACCTGTGAAAATTAGACCTGAATGTTTATACTTAGAAACCAAAATCCAGCAGCCTGATTTTCAGAGGTATTGAGTCAACTCCTCCAATGAAAGTCAATGGGAGCTGAGGGTACTCATCAACTTTGAAATCAGGCCCTTTGGCATCTAACTTGAGGTGATAACATTTGATTGTTTTGGCCTAAGAGATTTTGCCAAGCTCATACAAGAGGTCTGTTGCTGGTCTGCAAATAGAACCCAGATCGCCTACTACCCAGACTTACTTGTAGCCACAAGACCTCCTCACACAGTCTCCTTAGCAGGTAGTAATGTGTGGCCTCCCGAGAGAAAGGAGACATTCTCAGATTGTGTATGGTTTCTTTGATGTTCCTGAGGCATGCACCTTACCACAAATACCATTATTGCTCTACAGGGTCCATCAGCTCTTGAGTGATTAACCCAAAAGCACGCACACACAAGCCAGAAATAGTTGCTTTCAATTGGGAGGTCTTTGTGCTGTTACAGATGCTCAGGGTACGTCAAAAGACATATTCTGTTTCTTATTTTGGCCTTCTACTTGAGTCTTGACCTTTGTATTCACCAGAATGACAAGTAGTAATATTGTGTGCAGTGTAGTTGTAGCTGTGTCAGTCACAGGATATTAGAGAAACAAAGAGGGTGAAGTAATATCTCTTACTGGCCCAACATCTGTTGGTGAGAGAGAGTAGCTGTCAAACCACACAGAGTTGTTCTTCAGGAAAGCCCCTCTCACCAACAAAAGATAAAAGATATTACCTCAACTACCTTGTCTTTCTAATATCCTTGGACAAACACAGCTACAACTAATAGTAGTAATATTATTTGAGGTAACACAGCGAGAGGTTAAATGAGGAAATTAGACACTGGCAATAATCTTTAGTATTGACAAAAACTGTCACTTTTGTTTGTTTTAAAATATAAACAGACAAGACAGATCAATGTTCTCAGTAATACCGACTGACTACCTGCCTGGCCTTAATAAGTTAGCGATTTATCATGGATTATCAATATTGTCCACCTCAGTACTGTCAAATCTCATGAGTCAGGCTCCACTCACCCCAAAATCATGAAATTGGACTAAAATAAATGTGGATTTAAAAAAAAATAGTAGATTTTTTGTTCTTTTTGTTTGCCTTCTGATTTCAGAGCTTTTAGGGTACATTTGGATCACATTTTCAGGCTTTTCTCTGCAACCATGAGGGCTAGAAACTTATTCTCTTTTTTTAATTAAAGCTGAGATTCTAGTGTAATCCGTTTCCTCCAGGAGCTGGGGCTTTACGAAAAACACAAAATATCATGAGATTCATAATACAATCAGAAGAGTTGGCAACACTGCATCCTGGGAGAAGTGGGTCTTGAGGAAGTATTTGAAGAAGAGGTTAGTAGCTTAGACAGACAAGGTGGTCCAGGTATTATCTATTATTGGACCAACTTCTGTTGGTGAGAGAGACAAGCTTTCACAGAGCTCTTCTTCAGGTCAGGGGAAACTTGAGTGTCACAGCTAAATACAAGGTGGAGCAGATTGTTTAGCATAGGTAATTAACATCTTGACCTTCAAGAGACCATTTAAGCTGAAGTGGCCCGTTAAGACCTTGACTGACTAGATAAGAGTGCAATGGTACTTCTCTACTCTCAGAGGTGTTGTAAGGTTCTTTTGAATGTGCTTTGAGATCCTTGTATGAAAAGAGCTATGCATAGGGAAATCACTCTGCCTTTGTGAATACATTTGCTCTAGACGTCAGCAGGGGCGGCTCCAGGCCTCAGCACGCCAAGCGCGTGCTTGGGGCAGCATGCCGCGGGGGGGCTCTGCCGGTCGCCGGGAGGGCGGCAGGTAGGCAGCCTTCAGCTGCATGCCTGTGGAGGGTCCGCTGGTCCCGCAGCTCCGGTAGACCTCCCGCAGGCGTGCCTGTGCAGGATCCGCTGGTCCCACGGCTCTGGTGGAGCCACGGGACCAGCGGACCCTCCGTCCACCGGAGCCGTGGGACCTGCGACCGGCAGAGCACCCCCCGCGGCATGTTGCCATGTTTGGGGCAGCGAAATGTCTAGAGCCGCCCCTGGACCTCAGGCTTACTTGAGGCAACAAATCAAGCAATGGAGAGAGTCTGTTTAGGGCTGTGCAGTGTGCTTTGTTATTAAATTACATGACTGTGCTCCAAGAATGTTTGATGGGCTTATTCCATGCACCGAAGAACAGATAACTCAATATTACATTATAACAATGCACAATGGATAAGATGCTTCCAACAAGACTGAGCTCTGAGTCTTACTCTTTCCTCATCTCATGGCTATTACTCTGGGTCCAGTTACAGTTTAGTCCATCTGTGGATTGGAAGAGTGTGAGATATGGCAAGAAAAAATGCAAAATGTCCCTGCCAATTCCAGAGAGAAATTTTTGCATCCTAGTCTCATTGGGTACTCTCTAATCTCTATTAAATTATCCCAAGGACTGTGGTAGCAGGTGCACTGGTGTCCTATAGCCTGTAGCTATATGCATATATAGCTATGCATCGCTTTCACCCCAACCCTATGAGCAGTATGCATCCCTTTCACCCCCACCCTGCTCTACATAGCTCCCCGGAGCAAGACCTACTTTCATGAAATACGATTCATTTTAGAGAAATTAAAACTCCCAGTCTTAGGAATTGATTTTGTTCCCACTGATATTAAAGGGCATTTCCATTTCACTATAAATGATGACCTGCAAAAACACCTCCATGTTAATGCAACATTAAGGGTGAGCAGTTTTGGCCCACAAAAATAACATACCTGCTTAACTGCTCAGCCTTACCATTGCAGGGTTGGTTTGTTTCTTTTTGTATCATTACACAAAGTGGAATGCAAGTCTATGAGCTGAAAAAAATGACAAAGGATAAAAGTAGACAATCAAACATATACAGTGATCCGGGCAGCCGTTCTGTTTGGGCTAAGGGACTGAAAAATGGCAAGTGATGTGTCAGTTACTAAAAGGGAAACGTTGGTACATTTCTTCCTTTAACAAAGCAGAGGAACAAACTGTGAGCCTTGGGCACAAACTCTTACATATATGAATGGCTTCCATATGTGTGATTAGTGGGATTACTCATGTGAGTAAGCATTTTCAAGATCAGATTCTGTTCAGGTGGAGAATCAGCTCTGTTTAATTTATCATTGTTTGTTCATGTTTGTGCTAGTTTTCAGAGTTGGTCTGAAACAGACACCTGCTGCAGGCCAGAGATTGTATAGGGACCTCTGGGCCAGCAGGCTGACCACAAACTAGATTTCTGTTTACAAAAATAAAACAATTAATCTTTCTGTTTCTAGGAGAACAGCACAGATCTTTGTTTCAAATAAAACCAAACTTTATCTTCTTTGCACTCCTTTTCAACATCTGCTGAACATCTGAGTTTCCTCCTAGAAATGCATCAAGATATTGGGCCAATTTCTGCTCTCAGTTATAATTATGCAACCTTACTCGGTTTTCATGGGCAAAACAGAGAACTAGTTTGGGCTCATGATATTTATCAGTCCTAGATTTTAAATAGAACATTTTTAATGCCTTCGTTTTAGCATCGGTTTTGCATCCCTCAGACAAGTCAGAAGACAGACCAATTGTTTAGGCCAAGGTTTTAAAAAGTGACTAGTGACTTTGGATGTCTCCATTTTTTGATGCTCAACTTGAGACCTGCTAAAGTTGTGTGATTGCCAAACGGCAGGTGCCCTGATTTTCTGAAAATTGGGTAATTTTTAATGTGTGTCTCACATTGAGTACCCAAAACTGAACACCTTAAACTTGCCTCATTCTCAGAAAGTCCTCTACACACGCCAATGGTCTCAACAAGTATCCAAAATTTGAGGCGTCCAAAATTGCTAGTTGCTTTTGAAAATATTAGCCTTAGTATCTTCTGTGTGTGCATGCATGTACGCATGTACACACATACCCCATATTATAGTATTATCTAAAGACCAGTCTAGCTTCTAGTACTTCAGCCTGACATAAGCCCTCAGTTGTGTTGCCTCAGTCCCTGAGAACATTTCCTTTTTTTGACATTTGTGGTATTGTGAAACACTGTAATGTGAGACTTTACTGTATCCAGTTTTATTAATGCTGGGCCAAATTTCTCAAGTGCTCATGCAAGAAAGTCCAGAAGGCACTCACAAGATTTCACCACACTTATTTCAGGATGTTTATTTAATGTCTCTGTAGTAAAAGACTTTTATGTCTGCAAGGTTTGAGAAGTAAATAACTTTTTATTTGGCCTTCCAGGCAACATACTCCAAGCAACTGTAAGGTAAGTAATGGGCCTGATACTGCACCCATAGAAGTCAACAGCAAATTTCTAGCAGCAGGAGCGGCACCAGGGTTTTTGGCGCCCTAGGCGCAGGGCCAGCTCGCCGGTCCCGCGGCTCCGGTGGACCTCTCACAGGTGTGCCTGCAGATGCTCCACGGGAGCCGCAGGACCAGCGGACTGTCCGCAGGAACGCCTGCAGGAGGTCCACCGGAGCAGTCTGCTGCCCTCCCAAATCCTGCCGCCCTAGGCGACTTCGTAGGTCTCCTAAATGGAAGCGCCGGCCCTGTCTAGCAGTGCAGGGTCAATGTCAATGTGCTAAGCATCTTCTACAATAAAAAATAAGGGGAGTTGAAGGTGATCAGCACCTTACAGGACTGGGCCCACAGTCTACATGTAAGTTTCATGGTCTTGCAGCCCAGCCTTGTTCTCACTGACTTCAGTCAGGGCCAGATTTCCAGTTAGGCATGTGCCTAGGGGTGCCAGTGTTCTAGGGGTGCCTAAGAGTTAAAAGTGGGTGAAAAGTTTAATTTTTTACAGAAAACACAAAGCTCAGCTGTAGACAGGGAGGGCGCTGACGCTGCTGTGCCTTGGGGCGTGTAAGGTGTAAATCCGGCCCTGACTTGAGTAGGAGTTCTGCATTCAGAGAGGGTGCAGGATCGGGCTTATTAGCAGGAATTACATTCGCACCATCTGACTAAACCTGTACCAAAATCTAGTCAAACCATTTCTGTGTGAATATTCTTTGAGCAGACACAGTATGATATATTTTTATCATTTTAAAACACTTATTGGGCTATTACAGTTCACTAACGGATAATTACTGATTCCATTGAAGTTCGGTACAACATTCTCAGACCAGTGAGTTGCCATGTCATTCCCAGTTTGCCACACTATGCATTGAAGATTTGCTATATAATTGGTTTTGGTATAATGCTGCATATTACACAGGAACTTGATAATGATCCTCCATCTTACTGCAGTAGCAATGTCTGAAGTTGATTTGGGAAAGAAACAGAACCCTCTTTACAGTGCTCCACAAGGAGTAGTTGGGCCTTACATATGAATCATGCAGAAATGAAGTCCCAAAGCCTGAGCATTGTGTTACGTGTGAGCATTTTAACATAGCAACATCTGCTAGCAGTGCTATCACTAAGGGCCCATCAGAATAGCAAACACTCATTTTTTGTTCATAGCTATGTTCTTTGTGATTAATGCTGATAGGAAGCAATTTTTTGTTTTCCCATTTTAAATTAAATTCTGCAAGCCCCTAGTCTATTAGGATGAGTGCATTTTACTGTTTGTGGTTCAAAATGTAAACCAGTCAAAATATTTCATTCGCAAATGTCTTTTTTCCTGTAGATGTGTCACAGCTGTCTCCCTGATATTAGACTGTGTCATTAACAAAGTGGTTCTTAAGATAACTTATACAATCTCTTGATATTTATATAGAACCTCCTTTCCCTTGCTCAGAAAGACTACATGACTCTGCCATTCTACTTTTGTTCTGGACCTGGTCAATTTAACTTTCTGGTTCTCACTTGCTAGCACATTGCTGCTCTTTTGGTTTGAGCTGCAGACACTTCTCAGTAAAGTTCCATTCAAAATCCTGCTCTCCATTAACATACTCACTAAAATTGGTGGGAGTGTCCTGAATTCTGCAAGGAGGTCCAGAGAACAGAAGGGAAAATACTAGATGCTTTAACCTCCAGTCATGGCAACAGAGGATATGACATAGCTGGAATATGGTTGTCTCTTTTCATTGTCCAAGTTGAGTGAAAAGTAGGAAGAAAATGAACAGCCAAAATAATGACTAGTAAATCAGATGTTTAAAATCCCATCAGTGTTAGTAATCTAAGACGCTCTTAGCTACATGAAAAATAAGATTTGTGTTGGTGGTTTTCTTAATTTGTCTCTTTAAAAATAGTATTGGATGTTGAAACTAGACATAGCAGATGGGCAGCTGCTGCCTGGAGTTCCAAAGTCATAAATCCATCTCTTGGCACATACATTTGTAAGTTTTGGAACTGAACTATAGCTCTGTAAAACTATTGCTTTCAGCTTTTCGAGTGTCAGCATGTACAAATAATATTTTGAATATCTGCAAATTTTATTGAGGGTAAAATTTCCCCATTTCTGTCAATAAACATACCTTCTTACACTGAAATGAGGCAGGCCTCTCTTCTGAGCAAAGTGATTTTTGTTTGTTTAATGAATTTATTCCAAATGGAAATACACCATTTTTTGTACTGAATGCAACTTTTTGTTCTGAACAGAAACCATGCTGCCAGGAACATTGCCCTATATCTCTTCTAAAACTTCTTAAACAAATTATAGTTGTACCCCATTGAACATTTTTCACTGGTGGTGAAAATGGCTTTACACAGTTCTACTCAGCACAAGCCTTAATTCTGAAATTTTGCTTTGTCAGCATATGAAGATCTGTGTTAATAGCCTGATCCTACCAGAAGCTCTGAGAGAGCAGAAGCCCCATTTTCTTCAATGGGGCTTCACACAGGCACTGGGGCCTGCCCACACAGAGTTCATTGCAGGATCAGGACCTAGTTAAATAAGAAGCTGCCTTAACCCTTTTCAGTGACATCTCACCAAGGAACTGATATTAATATATCCAAATAGGCTAATATGAACATTCTGTATATTGTTGACTTTGGGTCATATAATGCACAGTTTCACCACAAAATTCAGCAGAATGTTTTGTGCAGCTCTGTTGTCGAGGCGGAAGGTACCAACTACTGATTTGGTTTAGTCTCAGCTGCCATTTTTGTCATTCTTGTCCGCACACTGACCTTTCATGACCACCTCAGGAAAGTAGCCTCTAAAGGAAAGATTCACATCAGCATTATTTACATGTGATCTGGAACAAGCTGGAGATCAACTGCCCCAGTGCTACAAACATCAGTCTCAGCTCTGGTGTACTCAGTTGCAGAATACTGTGCACCGGAGTGGACAGGAAGCTGCCATATTTGACTTGTGGATAGGCAGCTAAATCAGCTATGCAAATTATCTTGGGCACTTTTCCATTCAATGTGCAGTGACAGTCAAAAAAAATGAACAGAATGTTGGGAATCATTAAGAAAGGGATAGATAATAAGACAGAAAATGTCATATTGCCACTATATAAATCCATGGTACACTCACACCTTGAATACTGAGTGCAGATGTGGTAGCCCCATCTCAAAACAGATATATTGGAAAAGGTTCAGAAAAGGGCAACAAAAATGATTAGGGGTATGGAACAACTTCTGTATGAGAAGAGATTAATAAGATTGGGACTTTTCAGATAGGAAAATAGATGACTAAGTGGGGATATGATAGAGGTCTATAGAATCATGACTGGTGTAAAGAAAGTAAATAAGGAAGTGTTATTTACTCCTCATAACAAAGAACTAGGGGTCACTGAATGAAATTAACACACAGTTTTAAAACAAACAAAAGGAAGTATTTCTTCATACAACGCACAGCCAACCTGTGGAATTCCTTGCCAGAGGATGTTGTGAAGGCCAAGACTATAACAGAGTTCAAAAAAGAATTAGATAAATTCATGGAGGATAAGTTCATCAATGACTATTAGCCAGGATGGTGCGTCTAGCAGCCTCTGTTTGCCAGAAGCTGGGAATGGGCGACAGGGGATGGATCACTTGATGATTAAGTGTTCTGTTCATTCCCCTGAAGCATCTGGCATTGACCACTGTCAGAAGACAGGCTATTGGGCTAAATGGACCTTTCATCTGACCCAGTATGGCTGGGGTTCTTATGTTCTTAACTTTAAAATCAACACCTGGCTTTCTGTATTAGCAAACTTCAAATCTTCAGCTATCCATTGAGATACAGTCACAGCACAAGAACATAAACGCGCTGAAGACTGCACAAAACTTCCCATCTGGCAGGTTATCGATGACATACCCCAACGATGCCTAAAATTGAAAAAACACACATGGCCATCTCATGTCTCTGGATCCGGCCAGGGAATGGCAAAGTGTCTGGACCTTATCTACAGTTCCAGAAAAACACATTACCACTGAGCTAACAACCTCCAGGTGTTGACTTGCCGCTCAGACTTTGGACCACACTGAGCAGCATGCAAACAACCCATGGAAGATGCAGCTACTTGATGCACATCTGGAAAATCAAAGATTTCCCCCTTCATGCAACTGCGGTGACAGCATCCAAAACATCATAACACAGTGCCCCACCTATGGATTCAAAGGTGAATTGGATTATATCCACAGTGTCACAGAGGAGACCTTGAAATGGCTTATGGACCTACAGCTGCACGTATAGAATGTTTCTCTGAAGATGCTATATGTGCAAGAGAGGGAGATTGTATATTGTTCATCAAATGAGAAAATACTATATTAAATCTGTACTGTTTGCACTATAAATTGCTAATACTAGGATTTATCTTTTAGGAACAGATATTGCAAAACATGTTTGCATTGTCTGATTCTCCAGTGCCTTGTATCTTTGCATAGGCCATGTCTACACTACAGAGTTAGGTCCATGCAACGTAAAGCAGCCCTGGCAACGGGACTCACAGCTGTGAGCTCCATGCAGGACTGAAAGCCCAGGCTGTCAGCTCCACACACTGCCCCCTTAAGTTGATACAAGGACTTCTGGTGAGAATGCGCACCACCGGCAGAAGGAGGGTAGTGTGGACATGAAAAAACGCTGTAATTACTGCAGCGGTTGTAGGTTGACCTAACATAAGTCGACTTAATCGTGTAGTGTAGACAAGGCCATAGTAGCTGACACTGAGCAATGTAAGTGTAAAACTACCAGGTCAGAATGGTGGTGTTTCATGCTTTCTCTGCACTAAGCGCTAGGCAGTGAAAATCAGGCCCCTACTCATGAGTAATCTTCAGTACCAAATACACTGTGTCAGATAATAATACGATGTCAAATGATAATAAAGGACAAAGTTTTGCTTCCAGTTACATGCTGAAAATCCATTGACATCAAGGAAATTGCTTGTAGTGTAAGTCAGGATAGAATTTGGAGCCCAATTCTCAGCTAACATAAATCATCAAAGCTCAGCTGACTTCATTAGGGCTGCACCAGTACATACCAGCTGAGGCTCTGGCACTTAAACTTCCTGGAAAAATTTCTAAATCATAAAGGTACATGGGGGTTTTTTTTATATAAATTCAAAATGTCTAACAAAATTCCAGCTCCTACAGTGATGTTTCAAATGTCATTATACATTGTCTATGGAAAGTGTGGCACATCATCTGAAGTTGCATGGACTGGAACCACAGAAGGTCATCAAGATGCAAAAAGAGCAGGTAGAAAATCTTGGCTCCCTTCCTCTCTTTCCTCAGCTGAGGTGGCCATTGTTTCTCTCAATATACTGCCTTCCAAATGCAGCACTGTATGAATCGCTAAAAACAAACTAAAGAAAACCACCTCTATTTACTCAGTTGCTTCTATGACTGCCTTTGGTGGTCTATTGCATGCATTAACTATTTTCTTTCTAAAGAGATTCCACCTTAATTCCTTTCCTAGGTCCTGACCCTTCCTAACTTAATTCATACTCCCAGGCTTTTGTATTTTACACAAGCTCAAATAGGCCTGGAGAGTCTATTCTTTTCCAGAAATTTCTGACCTTGTTCCTTTCCTCTTTCTTAACAATTAAGGTCTGGTCTACTCATAAAACTTAGGCTGGCATTGCTACGATGCTCAGGGGTGTGAATAATCCACACGCCTGAGTGCTGTAGCTATGCAGACCTAACCCCGGGTACAGATGCAGCTAGGCCAGGGCTTGGCAACCTTTCAGAAATGATGTGCTGAGTCTTCATTTATTCACTCTAATTTAAGTTTTCGCATGCCGGTAATACATTTTAATGTTTTTTAGAAGGTCTCTCTCTCTCTCTATAAGTCTATATATTATATAAATAAACTAGTGTTGTATTGTAAAATAAACAAGGTTTTCAAAATGTTTAAGAAGCTTCATTTAAAATTAAATTAAAATGTTGATCTTATGCCTGCTCAGCCCACTGCTGGTCTGGGGTTCTGTTCACCTGGCCAGCCGGGCTGAGCGGGGTGCGGCGGAACCCTTGCCAGCCAGGGTCCCAGCGCAGGCCTGAACCCAAACTGGCAGCAGGCTGCGGGGCTAGCGGATGGGACCCCAGACCCGCAGTGGGCTGAGCGGCTGAGCCCACTGCTGCTCAGGGATTCTATCTGCCAGTCCTGCCAGTCGGGATCCCAGCTGCTGACCCGCTCAGCCACTGCCGGTTCTGGGGTCCCAGCCCTCCCACATACAGTGGGGTACTACCTTCTCCCTGGTTCTGGCCCATTCTCTTCTTGTGCTTGGCAACGGAGCTGAGGGTGGGAGTGCACTGAGCACAGGGCTGGGGGTGAAGGGTCTGGCCAGGAGCTAGAATGAGGGATGGGGCTCAGGGTTGGGGCAGGAGGTTTGGGTGTGGGACACTTACCTGGGCAGCTCCCATTTGATGCGAGAGGTGCAGGTGGGACTGTGGGGGAGGGGTGCAGGAGCTCCCATTTGGTGCTCAGGGTGGGGATGGGGATGTGGGAGGTGCCTGGGGTGTGTGGGAGGGTGAGGATGGGGGGGGGGTGCAAGACTCTGGGCAGAGGGCTGGAGGCATGTGAGGAGGGTGCAGGTGTCAGGGCAGGGGGGCTGGGTATGCGTGGGGGTGCCAGAGTCAGGGCTGGGGTTGTGGCAAGGGGGAGGTGAAGGAGTCAACAGAGGGCTGGGTGTGTAAGAGGGAGGTACAGAGCTCAGGGCAGGGGCTTGGGTGTGTGGGTAGGGGTCAGGGCTCAGTGCAGAGGGCTGGGTGACTGCCCCCCTCAGAACCTCCAACCCCTGCGCTCCTTGTCCCCTAACTACCCCTTCCTGGGACCCTGCCCCTAACTGCCCCCCAGGACCCCACCCCTTATCTAAGCCTCCCTGCTCCTTGTCCCCTGACTGCCCCCTAGGACCCTACCATGTACCTGTCCCCTGACTGCCCTGACCCTTATCCACACTCCCATGCCTATCTAACTGCCCCCTGCCCCCTAACAGGACCCCCATAACTCCTGATCCAGTTCCTGCCCCTGCCTGCCCCAACCCCTCTCCACACCCCTGCCCCCTGACAGGACCCCCATAACTCCCAATCCATCCAACCCGCTCCCTGCGTGCCCCAACCCCTCTCCACACCCCTGCCTCCTGACAGGACCCTCAGAACTCCCAACTCCCCCCAGCTCCTTGTCCCCTGACCACCCCCTCCAGAGACCCCACAGACACCCTAACTGCCCCCACCGGAGACTCCTTGCTCCCTGACCCCAGACTGCCCTGACCCCTATCCACCCCACCACTCCCTGAAAGACCCCGGGACTCCCATGCCCCATCCAACCCCCCCTGCTCCCTGACTGCCCCCTTCAGAGACTCCCCTTTCCCTAACCACCCCGCCCAGGATCCCACCCCCATCCAACCCACCCTGCCCTCTGTCCCCTAACTGCTCCCACCCTTTATCCAACTCCCCCAGCCCCAGACCCCTTACTATAAGGCTCCAAGCAGAGTTAGATATGCTGCCCTGCAGGAGTGCGCAGTCCCGCCCCTCAAAGCACTGCATGCACGGTGGCAGGGCCCCAGGGGAGGGAAGAAGGCAGGGGAGGGGCCAGGGACTTGCTGCACTTGGCCAGGTGCTCCGGCACGGGAGCGTGGATCCCATGGCTTGCCGCGCTGGGAGAGTGAGGCCATTTGCTCATCCTGTGCGCACGGCTATGCTTCTGCTCCCTGCCCCTGCAGAGGGAGCGGAGGGCAGAGGAGAGCGAGCCAGGCTGGGCAGGATTTTTAATGGCATGCTGAAGTCCCAGCAGGCAGCAGTGTGCCATTAAATATCGGCTCGCATGCTGTCTTTGGCAGGCATGCCATAGGTTGCCGACCCCTGAGTTAGAAGGAACCTGAGACTTTAATGGAACTCACATCTTGAGGCAGGAGAATGAGTAACACCCATTGATTTCAAAGGAGGTTACTCATATCCTGCTGTGGGAGAACAGGGCCTGAGGGGGTGAATCTACACATAAATTGGAACCAATTTAAAATGGAGGCCAAAGCCAATGTGAACTGAAACCATTTCTGTTTACACCATTCTGCATTTCCTGGGATTTAGGATGCTTTTATCTTATGTCTTTTGGGGAGCCTGCTTTTCATTCTCAGTTTCTTTCCCCCATTTATATTATACTGTATTCTTTTTAATATTAATATCAAGCTCACAAAATTTCACCCACTGTGAGTAATAATGTTGGCCAGTAGATTAAAAAAATCATTTGTTTTCTTTATTACCAACAGGGCCCAGGCACCAGCTCAGCAAGCAGGTGCTTGGGGTGGCCAAGGGGAAGGGGCGGCACGTCAGGCTCGCGGTAATTCGGCTTCTGGTCCCTTGGTCCCTCTCGGAGGGAAGGACCTGCCGCCGAATTGCCGCTGAAGAAGAAAGCAGCACAGTGGAGCAGCCGCCGATCGCGATTGTGGCTTCTTTTTTTTTTTTTTTTTTTTTTTTTTGCCGCTTGGGGCAGCAAAAACCCTGGAGCCGGCCCTGATTACCAACCATCATGGCATGGAGGGGCAAACAGATTTTGTGCCTGGGACAGTACCTTTTCATCACAATTTGCTATAGCTTTAAATAATAAAAGAAAGAGATAATCATTGTTTTAGAGTCCACTGCAGTTAAAAAGGCCAAACAAAATGCTACATTCTGCTTGTTTCCATTCTGGTGCAGGGACAGGTTGATGAATGTGTTCCTGGTTACAGAGTTGGTCACTGGACTTTTTGGTCTGTATCTGCAGGCTCTGTACTGTCAGCTTTCCCACATTAAGCAGGACTGGGCCAGGTCAGATAGGATGCAAGATAAAGAAAATCTTTAATGCTACAGGAAGTGATGTTGATAATTCAGTAGGTGGCATATTTCCATCTTGAATCTATCAAGAAACAAACTCTACCAAAGTGACCGGGAATGCTGTCCTTTTGGGTGAGATGTAGAACCATAGCCCTGACTTCTTGTGAACATTCAAGATCATATCAAACTTCTATAAAAATAGAGATGTTGACCTCAGTGTCATGGGCAAATTCTGATTAATAGGTCTGATCCTGCAGTTGTTGCATTGGGAGTTCTACACACGGAGTGGCTATAGAATCAGACCTATTCCACCTATCTGAATTCCTCTTCCTCACGAGTGTTTCAACTGGATACTATATTCATCTTAAACTGTTGTGTAGAGTTGCTGTATTGTACACTATTAGGGAGATGTTGGTTGTATTCCACTCCAGAGGAAGCTGCATTTAGTTGGTGAGTAAAGTGATCCTTTTTCATGCCTTTCCTTCCTAAAACAAAGGCTTAATTAGTTAATATTTGTGAAGTGCTTTGAGATTCTGTGATGCAAGGCATAAAGAAGCATAAGGTATTATTAATAGTAGAAGCTGAAACCCTTTCTCTGTAATACTTTATATCAAGGTGACCAGAATGGAACAAACATTCCAGCTTTGCTTCATGAGTCCCATATACAACTATGTGTGATTTGCGTTCATGTGTCTCTTGATGTCTTAAAGCATTCCCTTACTAGCAAATATAGGGAAATTTAACTAATGTGAATGGAAAGGTGAGTATGAGAACCAATCAAGTGTCTAAATCAGGAAAACCCTAGAGTTGAAGTTTCATTTACAGAATTAATGCAATTGCATAGAACATATGTAATATTTTCTATATCTGGGTCAATTGTTACATTTAAACCTTTATACACTATTAGTTCCTTAATCTAGATCATTAAACATACCAGGGCTATGCAGAGTGGCTCTGTCAATATGAATCTTACTATGACTAGGTGAACTCACGCCACACTGGACAGGAATGGGTTAACTCCTCCTCATGGGCTGAGGAAGCCCCGCCCTCACATCCCTAATGAGCATGCCCCAAGTGCAGTACCAGTATAAGAGTGAGCAGCTTACCTCAGTCTGGGCTGACTGCCAGAGAGGAAGGATGTTCATTGCAGGCTTCAGCCTCAGTGCTATGGCATTCCCCCAACTGCAAAGCCAGAAGAGCTGAAACCCTGGCAGAGATCCTGATACCTGCAGATGCCCCAGGGACTTTGGAGCCACTGGGAACAGCTCAGGCAGAGGAATCTGGGAACCCTGAAGCCACCCAGACCAGGGATGCAGGAATCACAGTAGGAAATATCCCAGGGAAGGACTAGCATTAGTTCCAAGTATAGTCAGTGTGCTGCAGCTGGATCCTTGCTGACTCAGTGGTGACCTCACTTGCTGCTGCCAGGGCCCTGGGCTGGGATCCCCTAACCCAGCCGGCACCCATCTCCCAGGTGGTGGTCCACTGCCCAGCGAATCAAGGTAATGCTATTGACTCTGGCCACTAGACCTTGCTGCCTGGTGAACTAACGTAACCCCATCAACTTTAGTTCTTAGGTCTCACTGCCTCATGGTAAAAGGCAGCTTGAGGGACAGGGTGAACTCACCCTGCGCTGGATGGAGGCCCTCCACCCCATCACACTTACATTTTGGAATTTCCTGGCTTTTAAGCCTTTCTCATTAGCTCTATGGTGGATCTGCAAAGCAGGGCACTACCACTCTCATCTGTCTCCTCTGCACTGCACTTCTCTTTTCCCTGGCCAGGGAAAGGTCCTGAACCAAGAAGTAGCTGGGAAGGTAAACAGGGAGCAGGAGAAAAGCCCTATGAACCATAACCAAAGCTGCCTGTGGAGCAGGCTGTGACTGTTGGACATCACAGCTGGGTGCAGCGGTCCGTGTGGGATTTACGGGGGAGCAGAAGTGGCTGGGCAGGAAGCAAATGCGTAGGGCCACAGTGAGTCTGGCTTGGAAACTTGTAGGCTCTTCATTGCTTGAATAGAGACTGGTCTGATGAGGGACCCCCAGGCACAAGGACTGCCTCTTGACTGGACTGCCTCAACACTTACCACTATTGCTCACTTTGAATTGTAACCTCTTAAGCTTCTGTGCCTATAGTATCTACAGCCTTTCCCTTTCCTGATAGCCCTTGTAAGACACCCTTTCACTGAAAGTATGTCTACACTACAATAGAAAAATTGTGGCACTGAGTCTCAGAGCCTGGGTCAGTTGACTTCAGCTTGCAGGGCTGAAAATAGCAGTGTAGACATTCATGTTCAGATTCTGATACCCACTTCCCTCGCAGGGTTTCAGAGCCCGAGCTTCAGCCCTAGCACAAATGTCTACACTGCAATTTTTAGTTCCCGCTTGCCCAAATCAGTTGACCTGAGCAAACCGCGGGCATGCCACGGGTCTTTTATTGCAGTGTAGATGTACCCTGAGTAGTTAATGGGACCCACCAAGGCTAGCGCCTACAAGGCATAGTTGCAGAAGCACCTACATTGCTTGCCTCCGAGTTGCAATACACTTGGTATGCTGCTGGCATCTGTTTTTGCATGTTTCATCTATAATTTTGTGGGTTTTTCCTCTTTAAATACTGTGCTGTAGTGTTGCCTTTGATATCCTAGTTAATGTAAACACACACAGTTTAGGATCCTTCTGGGTGACGGATTCTATATTTAAATAATCATGGTGTTACAGTTGTTTTGCTAAAAAATTCTATAATTAAATACAGACTTATTTATCCAAGGACATTAGGGAGAAGGCAGCTACATTGTATCTGAACAATAGAAGCCAATGTTGGCAAGATATTTTATTTTTCATCCTCTCCAAATACACAAAAGGTCAGTGTTCATTTCATAACAGGTTCTCCTATTTAGGAATTATGGGATTTTCTCCATCAGAATGAGACTTTTTAAAAATATCTCCACTGTAACCTTATAATAAAGCCAGGGATTAACATACCCCGTTGAATGACATTGTGAAAAAAAGGCCAGACTTTCAAATTTTTACCCCTGTCCACCTATCCTATTCTTTGCTAGATGACACATCATCTTAGCCTGATGAGTGACACTGCTGTGAGATGTCACAACGGCAAGTAAAATTCTGGTGGAGTAACCCAAGTAACCACAAAGAGAATAGTTGAAGGGAATATTGTATTAATTTCATTAAACAAAATTCTGTATATCTTTTGCAATACACATTCTGTGGATTTGCTTGTTTGTTTTTTGTTTGTTAGCAGAATGTCTGGAATAAGCATTAAAGGCCTGATCCTGCTTCCACTGAGCATTTTTGTCACTGGCTTCAGTTGGAGTAGGATTAGGCCCTCACTGAGGAACCAGTCCTACAAACTTTGACACATGACATGAGTAACTTTATGCTTGTGAATAATCCCATTGAACCCACTTATGTGTAAATATTTGAAGGATCAGGCCCACCATTAAAAAATGTTGTTCAAATTTCACAGCTCCAAAGGACAGGAATCCTAATGGTCCCGCAGAATATACTAGCTATCTTCTGTCTCTGAAGCAGTTTAATTCAGTATTGCCAACTCGAAAAGTTCAAAACTCCTGAATCAGGCTCACCAAAAATCATAAGTGGCTTTAAAATCATGAGATTACGTAAAAATAATAAATTTGGTGTTCTTTTTATTTGCCTTCTGTTTTTTGAGTCTTTAGAGTCACTGTGGTCACATTTTTAAGCTTTCCTCACAACCACAAGATCTAGAAACTTACTTTCTCTCTAAGAATGAAAGCTGAAATCATTACATATCACTCGACTCCAGGAGCTGAGGGTTTAAGGAAAACAATTTATAATGAGGCTCATGACAAAATCATAAGAGTTGGCAACACTTTTGAGAATAACTACCTTTCCCTGCTGCTATCTCCCTTCTCTTTTCAAACATTGTTATGGCTCAGGTTGGGCCATGAGGTGGGACTACAGAGGGTATGTCTACACTGCAAATAAAAACCTGTGGCTGGCCTGTGCCAGCTGACTCGGGCTTACAGGTCTCAGGCTGAAGGGCTAATTGCAGGGTAGGTGTTTGGGCTTGGGCTGGAGCCTGGGCTCTAGTACCTTGCAAGGTGGGAGGGTCCCAGAACTGAGGCTGCAGCCAGAGCCTGAATAACATGGCAATTAAACAGCCCCTTAGCCTGAGCCCCATGAGCCCAAGCAGCTGGCATGGGCCAGCTGCAGGTTTTTAATTGCAGTGTAGACGTACCCTGCCTATCTGCTTTCTGTTTCTCTTCCTCAATCTTTTCATTAAATGAATCATTGATTTGTCCAACTGCACTTTAAGCAATGTGGGGGAATGGATAGCTCAGGGGTTGGGAACTGGATATGCAGGCAAGCTTTTAATCAGTAGGTTGTCAATTTAAATTTGGTCCTGACCAAAATTTGTCACCATCTGCTAGCTATGCAGTGGTGTGCATGAATTGAATTTGATGGTATTTTGTTTAAAACATACCCATCACTGTAGTTCTGGGGTCCCAATATCTGGGGTCTCAAACCAGTTCTCATTGTAAGTGGCGTCCATGTCACAAAACTACCTAGCTGGCTTAGGTATTTATATAGTCTTCGTTCCTGTAGTATCTGAGCGCCACACAACCTTGAGCATACTTGTCCTCACAGCACTGTGTGAGGCATGGAAGCGCTATTAGTCCATTTTACAGAGGAGAAACTGAGGCTAAAGTGCTCGGTGTTGCAATGCCTAACTAATTTAGGAGACTAACTCTTAGTTTCAGAAGGAACTTAAGCGTTAAGGTGTTGCAAAGCTAAGCTCAGCAATGCCTAAGTGACTTACCCTAAGTCATACTGAAGTCTGTGGTAGAGCAGGAAATTGACCCTGGGTCTCCCAAGTTCTAAACTAGTCCCCAAAACTTCTGCAACATCCTTCCTATCAATACCACTTGCCAAACTGGTACCATTTTGGCAGTCTTAGCAGAGGGACAATATTGCCTGGCTATGAAAATGAGTACCTCCTCAGCCCTTCAGGGGATCCCTTTGGTCAGGGTTGAGGCACAGTGGAAGGGCATTGTGAGGAAAGCTTTCACTTGTGCTTCTCATGCTTTGCTTTACTTTTACTATGCCAGAGCCTCAGCCGGTGCAAACTGGTGTGACATCAGTTTACTCCAGCTGAGGTTCTGGCCCTCAGTCTCCAGGACAGTCACTTCAGCCTCTTTCATGAGCACTAAATTCATGTGAAAGTAAGAAAAGTAAACAATTGTGTATTTTCTAGAGAAACTTTTATATAATGTGCATCAAAAACTTCATTTCCAGCAGCAGCAGCAGCAACAGCAGCAGCACTTAACAATGTGCTCACAAGAGACACTAGTAGTTGGAAGGCAGCTCAAATGTTTTTATAGCAAACGAAGATAGGGAAGGCCAGATTTCTCCCCCTTCCCCCCTTTTCTTTCCCATACACAAAAGGGTCCTTATTCATGTTAATAACAGGTTCTCTCACATAGCAATCAAGTCTATCAGCCAGATGGTGGAGGGAGATTGCAGATTCCTCGTGCAGAATATCAGTTTGGACCTTTTCAGCTCTGTTTGAGCATGGTAAACCAGATTCATGATTCTCATACTTGAGATGGTGAGGACTAAACAAATGAGTGGGCTGGTTATAATGGGTACACAGAATACAACGGGGCCAAACCACAGCAGCACTCCTGAATATTTTTCCCCATACCACTGCACTGAAAGAGATCCCAGACATCCCTCCTCTAACTATGAGTTTCCTTCTTTGTATTATTCACTGATCTACCTTTTAGCCTGTAGTGCTCGCAGATTCTTTATGATGCGTTGTACTTTTTAACTGCATCAGAGGGCTTGCTTTACCCTGGCCCTGCACTTTGTCTAGCTATTTACAGCAGTGCAAAGTGGATGTAAAATGCTACCCTGCTGATTTCTTTAACCCACTTCTCACCCACTTCGCATTGATGCAAATAACTACACAAAGTGCAGGGCAATGGTCAATCAGATCCCGACTCTTTTAGGACACTTCAGGCTGAAAGTAGAGCCCAGATGGAACCCAAACACAGAGTACTGGCCTCCAGGATTAGAACACTGGATAGAATGAAAAAGGGATGGAGGCAATGGTGTGGAATGAGATTGTCATGGGAGAGACCACTGAGAAGGGGAGGTTGGTTTGGAACAGAAAAGAAAACACCAAACAAAAAAAGAATATTACCCTGGAAAAGCATTAAAATAGAAAGAGAACTGGAGACAGGCAAAGGAGGAGACAGAAGAAATAGAGCACAACAATGAAAAACTAATGATAAAAAGTTTCAGAGATCTGACACTGGTTTTAGGCTGATGGTCTTTCGCTAACGTGTCCTGCCTTTCTAGGTTTCTGAGGTACAGGGTTGTTGATGGAGTGTAAATTAAAAAACGTCCCTTCTCTTCTTGTTGGGTAGGTGATTAAATTAATATGGCAGCTTGAGGGTTTTTTTAATTGAAATGACACAGAGGAAGCAGTTTTTCTCCCTGAATTTTAAATGCGGGAAGTAGCCAGAACAGTAGGGGAAACCTGAGTCACCTGACAAGGTAGGAAAACTGCACAAATACACAAAACAGGAAATAAAAGGCAAGGAAAACGAAGGGAAGAGTGTCCCCTTTCTTTTAGCAGTGTATCACTGATGCAATTTCACTAGCAGTTCACCGAGATTTGAGATTTAGAGCTGGTTTGGAAAAAAGGGACCCATTTTCTACAAAAATTTTCATTACAAAAATTGACCTTTTTCATGTCAAATTTCAAATGGTGATTTTAGGGAGGGGGGGAATAGCTCTATTGAGATTATAAATGTGGGTACATTTCTCCTTCCCCCATTTCAGAGTCAGCTGCAGTGCTTTACTCCAGCTCTCCACTGAGCTTCACATAATGTATATGTGACAGGAAAACAGCTTCAACCCTTGTCTGCCACTCAGGTGTGGCGCGAGGGTTTTTGGCGTCCTAGGCACAGGGCCGGCTCACCGGTCCCGCGGCTCCGGTGGATCTCCCGCAGGCGTTCCTGCAGACAGTCCGCGGGTTCTGCAGCTCCAGTGGACCTGCTGCAGGCGTTCCTGCAGATGCTCCACCGGAGCCGCGGGACCAGCAGACCGTCCGCAGGAACACCTGCGGGAGGTCCACCGGACCAGTCTGCCGCCCTCCCAAATCCTGGTGCCCTAGGCGACCGCCTAGGTTGCCTAAATGGAGGCGCCGGCCCTGCTGCCACTGGGCTCTTTTTATTTTGATTAGAACAAAACTGCTCTTTCAAAATTCTCGTTATCCAGATTGGAGATACAGAGGGTCTGATTTTTCACTTCCTTGCAATTTGTGTAGTCATTTACAGCTGTACAAAGTGAATAAAAAGTGTAAAACACATCCAGTCCAGTAGTATTTGATTCCCACTTTGCATAGAAATAAATGACTTTACAAGGAGCAAGGCAGCGGTGAAGCAGCCCTGTGATCTTCCTTGTTTAAGTCTCTGCTTTGATTCCAGAGCAAGTCAAAGGTCCAAATTCTGCTTTAAATCAAGGGACAAAGATGCCAATTCTGAGTTACATTCCTCCTGCCCCATGCCACTCTAGTGGAATAAGCAGAAAGAAGGTGGCTTAACCAGCTTCCTGGAAATTCCTGGTATAAGGAGCTTCCCCAGATGGTATAAAACCAACATAGCCAGCCCTATAATACTTCCTCACAGGTCCCAGTGCAGGGATGTGCTAGATGGCAGTGACATGCAAACATGTATGCAAGCCTTGGAGAGAGTAGACTATCACATCTTTGGGAAGAAATCTGTATCTGAAAGAGCTCACTGGAAATGGTCCATTTGTCAATAAAAATCAGGCACCAGAAACAAGGAAATGGGGTGTTGGTGGAGACCGCTGAAATGAATGCTGAGAAAATATTACTTCATGTATATGCATATCAAACAACAGCCTCTGAAAGAGAAGTTTTGATATTATTGTCAAAAAGCAGCCATCTCCACTGTTGGTGATAGGCTTTATATTTTAAGATGAGAGGCTACACACAGAGGATCAAATTAGGGGTGATATATATGTTAGTTTCACATCAGTAAGTGGGTGCTAGGGAATCTGTGTTCATGCAACTCAGGAGGAAGAGGGTGTAAGCAAGAGTTGTGAGGTGCCTGCTTTAATTTTCACCTTCTTACTCTCCCTCTTACTTGCTTTTCCTCCTATATCACTAACTTCCAGCTTCTCTGCATCCACATTACACCCGCTTAGATTCCCTAAGACTCAGAACTACTGACCAATGTGTAATTTCAACATCACTTGTAAATTTGGCCCACTGAGCTAAATTTACTGCTGGAGGAAGCAAATGAGACTATATTGATTTCAGTATATTGCACTTATTTATGCCAGTGGTGACTCTGCCCCAAGCATGCTGGTCCTCATTCTGTGCTCATTTGCACCCATGTAAAACCAAAGTAATTCCATTGATTTTAATAAGAGTTATTTCTGATTTACACCAGGAAAAAGAGAGTGTGATTCTGAGACTAGCATGCTGCTGCTAGCTGAAAAGAGGTCTGGGAGGTATGGTTTTACTCTGTACCAAAAAGTGGAGGGCAAAGTTAGCCATGCTTTCTATAGGATTTGCCCTAGGTCAATCTGTTTTCATTTGTCTTATATTGTCTTTCTTTGTTGTAAAATTACCAGTAAAGACTGGCTGTGTTGGAACTTAAACTGTATCTGACTCTTATGTGGGGCAGTTGCTGGCTGACACATTGGGAAGTGGTTTTCCTGTCCTGCCAAAAATGTTGAGATTTCAAAAACTGTTGCTGCCTGAATCGGGACAAAAATTTGAAATGTCGAACGTTTCCACAACCAATAGTCTGAAAAAAAAAAATTCAGTTTGGGTCAATCCACGTTTTTCATTTCATTAATTTGAAAATGGTTCATTTCAATGTTGACCGTTTCTACTTTAATTTTTTTTACTATAATTAGCTTACATTTCAAACAAAAAGTACCAGAAACAGGATTTTTTTTTATTCTGAGACAGCTTCATCTTGACAGCTTCAAAACTTGTTAAAAGAAATGTTTAAGTCAAGAAATTCATCAAAACCAAACCTTTCCTGCAAAAAGTTTCTGTTTCAACAAATAAGCATTTTCCAGTGAAAAAACCATCTAACTGAAAATTTCCCAACCAGCATTATTGTAGAGTGCACCATTATATTTGGCCAAAAGCCTGAAGAGCTTGTAGCATTTCTCTATTTAAGTATATACACATTCAAGGATCTGCAAAGACAGAAGAACTGGTTATTATGAGTTCTCTCACAAACAGCACTGTCCCCTTGATTCTGGTAGGCCTTTTCAGATAAAAACAAAAACAAAAAAAGTTAGTGTTTTAATTTTATAGGGATTTATTTTGGTCAGAAGTCAGATTTACTGCTAAATATTTGCAGCTGGTCATTCAGATAAATAGCTCCTGCTAGCCAAGCACTTGCAAACATTCAAAAACAAACAAACACTCTACTTTGATCCCATAGGGATCCTTTCAGTTGTGGTGAAGGACTTCAATCCACCTTTCTTCCTTAATTTTAAAAGCTGCTGTGGTTTAATTAGTTTTCTGTGACTGATTGGCAGATCTGAGTCACTCTGCCTTAAGCATGCTCGGCAGAGTTGTCTGTCATTATTAAAAGGACATATTCCATGTGTAAAGTAGAAGCTTTGACAGTTCCAACTTCTGTACTTACAAAGGTCTGTCATAAAGAGTGGCAAGATTAAACTTAGCTTTTGTTTCTCATGCTTTTTTGGGGGCAAGGATAGAGCTGCTGCAAAGATCCAAGGCTTAATTCACCAAATTGCTTTTTTGGACAGAGCCTGGCTAAAAAACTACAGTTTTTCAATGGGACTCATTTAAGTTTGAAGTTCCAAAATAACACTGGGGGCGGGGGCCGGGATTTAAAGGGCTCGGAGCTCCGCACTGCTGCGGAGAGCCCAGAGCCCTTCCGACCACGGAAGCCGGTGCAGTCTGGCACGGCGTACTGGCTCTTGCCAGTATGCCATACCAGACCGGACCAGCTTGCTTTCACCTCTGCCTTTTGCTGAAACCAGCCTCTGTATCAGATGATTGGAAGGGAGTTAATGTTACACTGCTTTAAAAAAGGGATTCCAGAGGCAATCCTGGCAATTACAGGCCAGTGAGCCTAACTTCAGTATCAGGCAAATTGGTAGAAACCATAGTAAACAACAGAATTCCAAGTCCATGCCTCACCAGTCTATTAGAATTCTTTGAGAGAGCCAGCAAGCATGTGGATAAGGGTGATCTGGTGGATGTAGTGTGCTTGGATTTTCAGAAAGTTTTTGACAAGGTCCCTCACCAAAGAGTCTTAAGGAAACTAAGTAGTCATGAGAGAACAGGGAAAGACCTCTTATGGATCAGTAACTGGTTAAAAGATAGGAAACAAAGGGTAGGACTAAATGATCCATTTTCACAATGGAGAGAGGTAAACCACAGTGTTGCCCAGGGATCTGTACTGAAACCTGTGCTGTTCAACATATTCATTAATGATCTAGAAAAGGGAGTAAACAGTGAAATGGCAAGGTTTGCAGATGATACAAAATTACTCAAGACAGTTATGTCCAAAGCTGACTGCGAAGAGGAGTCACAAAACTGGGAGACTGGACAACAAAATGGCGGATGAAATTCACCATTTGCAAGGGCTAAGTAATGCACATAGGAAAAAAATAATCCCAACTACACATCTGTAATGATGGGTTCTAAATTGGTTGTTACCACTAAAGAAAGAGATCTTGGAGTCTCTGTGACTAGTTCTCTGAAAACTTCAGCTCAATCTGCAGTAGCGGTCAAAAAGACTAACAAAGTTAGGAACTATTAGGAAAGGGACAGAAAATATCTTAATTTTATTACATAAATCTATGATATGCCCACACCTTGATTACTGTGTCTAGGCCTGACACCCCATCTCCAGAAGGATATAACAGAAATGGAAAAGGTTCAGAGAACGGCAATAGAAATGATCAAGGGTATGGAACAACTTCCATATGAGGTGACCCTAAAAAGATTGGTCAATTTAGAAAAGGAATGACTAAGGGGGATATGATAAAGGTCTATAAAATCAAGAATGGTGTGGAAAAAGTGAATAGAGAAGTGTTGTTTACTCTTCCTCACAAAAACCAGGGGCACCCAATGAAATTAATAGGCAGTGGATATGATACAAAAACAAAAGGAAGTACTTTTCCCCACACGAGATACAATTAACCTGTGGAACTCATTGTCATGGGATGGTATGATGGCCAAACTGATAACTGGGTTCAAAAAAGAATTAGATAAGTTCTTGGAGGATAGGTCCATCCCTGGCTATTAGCCAAGATGGTCAGGGTCAGAACCCCATGCTCAGGGCATCCTTAAACCTTTGACTGCCAGAAACTGGGAGTGAAAGATGGGGTGTATCACTCCAACTGCCGTATTCTATACACTTCCTCTGAAACTCTGGTTCTGGCTACTGTCAAAGACAGGATATGGGGCTAGATTGGTCTAACCCAGCATGGCAGTTCTTACATTCTTATAATTTTGCCTTGAAAGCTTTATTGAATAGTGTTCTGTTTACCTTCTATAAGTAGTTTTATACAAAAATGGAAGCTAAACTAAGAGAACTTCACACAGAGTCCTGTCTTATGACTTCACATAGGACACTCCTGGGAAAAACCCTCCAAAGAGTGAGAGAGGAACCAGGATATCCTACAAGCTGAACCTTGTGGAGTTTCTGCAAATGTTCCATCAAAGAGAGGGCTTTGGGAGCTGAGGAACTGTGCCTGCAGCCCTCAAGGACTCTGGGGATCTTCAGTGAAAGGAAGCTCTAACCCTTTGGAGGGACTGCACCTCTGTATTACTCTGTGTAGCCCACTCCACCTCAGACCATGAGTTCCTGAAGAAACATACTGCCACTGCCACTCCTCCCTGTGCTAGGGAACAGCAGGAAGTATGAGTTGGCATTGCTCCTAGGCACATTCATTTCCAGGCAGATTTCTATTCTGAATGGTTGGTTTACAGGGAAATTCGCTATCATACTCAGATCACTGTACTCCACACACAGATGGAATACAAGCTGTCAGGAACAGTATCCTTGATGATGCCACAGCACAACTGGTTGCTGAGTTCTGTGCCTTTATCCTCACACACAACTATTTCAAATTTGATGACAATATAAATCTCCAAATCAGTGGCACCGCTATGGGCACCCGCATGGCCCCACAATATGCCAACCTTTTTATGGCTGACCTGAAAAAACGCTTCCTTGTCTCTCGTCCAGTCATCCCCCTTCTCTACCTACGCTACATTGATGACATCTTCATCATCTGGACCCACAGGAAGAAGACTCTGGAAAAATTCCACCATGATTTCAACAGCTTCCACCCCACCATCATCTCAGCCTGGGACATCTACACTGGAGGTCACTTCCAGACACCCACGTGCAAATAAGTGATGTCACATTAACACCACCCCTATTACTGAAAACTGGTAATCAGTGAATTCCGGTGGTATAACCACGTAAGTGGCAGACTTGCATCCTACGCATCCCATATATGTTCCCCCTCCAGCTTCCATCCCGGGCCACACCACACGATCCATTGTCTACAGCACCAGCACTGAGGTAAAACGCATCCATGCAACCCTCAGACAGAACCAACACCTAAACGCAAACTGCTTATACCAGCTCTAAAAGCTATTCCCAATAAATAAATACCCATACGAGGAAATAAGGAACAGATCACAGAGCCAAACGTGTACCCAGAAGCCTCCTACTGCAGAGAACAAACCGCAGAGAAAGAAACCAACAGGACCGTTCATTCTTGGCCGATCAACATACAGTCGCCAGCTAAGTAACCCGCTCCACGCATCATCAGGATCTGACAACCATTATCCTGCGACAATGATCCCTCACTTTCACAGGCCTTGGGTGGCAGCCCAGTCCTCGCCCACAGACATGCCCTGCAACCTGGTAGGCATATTCTCCACTCACGTAAACTGCCACACCGCACCATAGTAACCTCAACTCAGGAACCAATCCATTGCAACATAACCTCGTGATGCAATTCTGCGCCCATATTACCACCAGCGACACATTCACAGGACCTAAGCAGATCAGCCACACCATCACCGGTTCATTCACCTGCACGTCCAAACCAAATGTAAATATTTTTACCCCCGCCCATCATTATTGCCCAAGCAATGCCCTCTCTATGTATATCGGCTCAAACTGGGACAGTCCCTACCAGATAAAAAAAAATGGATAAATGACCACAAATCAGATATTAGGAATGGCAATATAAAACCAAACCTGATAGAAGAACACTTCAATCTGTCTTGACACACGAATAAAGATCTAAGGGTAGCCATCCTGCAGCAAAAAAACTTCAGGACCAGACTTCAAAGAGAAATTGCTGAGCTTCAGTTCATCTGCAAATTTGACACCATCAGCTCAGGATTAAACAAAGACTGTGAATGGCTTGCCAACTACAAAACCAGTTTCTCATCCCTTGGTTTTCATACCTCAACTGCTAGAAGAGGGCCTCATCCTCCCTGATTGAACTAACCTCATTATCTCTAGCCTGCTTCTTGCTTACATATATATACCTGCCCCTGGAAATTTCCACTACATGCGTCCGACAGAGTGGGTATTCACCCACGAAAGCTCATGCTCCAGTACGTCTGTTAGTCTATGGTGCCACAGGATTCTTTGCTGCTTTTACAGATCCAGACTAACACGGCTACTCCTCTGATACTTGTACTTACATATAACCATTTCATTAAAGATTATATTACTGGCCAAGTCCCTGTCCCCACATTGACAAGAGTTGGAATGATTGCTAGGCCTCTGATGCAGTCACCTCTTTCTCCCTGGATAGTGTTAAATGGTGTAGAGATGACTTACCTCTGGGGTCCATTAATATGTGAACAGAAAATTGTTTGTCTTTGGAATAGACCAGAGTGCACTCAATGGTAGGCATGTTTCAAAAATAATTTAGCTGTGAAGCAAACTCCTAGACATTCGTTCAGGTCTTTAGCCTCTCGTGCTCCTTTCAGCTTGAACATTGTTTTTTGTATCACTAAGCTAGAGCCTCAGCTGGTATAAACACGTTGAGATCAATGGAACAATGCTGATTGATACCTGCTGATGCTATGACCCCATATATACACAGTTTATTTTAAGGATCCAAACATCCACAGCGTGGATTAATATAAGTGCATTTACCAGGGTCGTTGCCTCCCACCTTTCTTATGGATGGTTTAGGCATGAGTATTTTTGTGTAAGTGTGCACTGCACGCAGCCCTGATACACAAGTTCTATCACAGACTCAGGAGAGGGGGAAATTTTGTTAGAGATCCTTGTTAAAATATTGGCATCACTGTGAAGGTAGGTAAGTGTTGAAAAATGTTAGTGCTATACGCCCAGTTCCTAAGGCTTGAAATTCAAAGAAGATACCAGTCAGCATGACAAGTGATTTTTTTGGAAATGTGTACCCTGCAAACCCAGTTAGTTATGCCCAAGAATGAATGTAAGTAGCGGTTTTTATTCAAGTCCCATTAGCACAATATCTAGCCAGGCCTTTCTGTTTCCTCTTCTCTTTCCCAGAAATGTAGAGTTGTGCCCCAGCTTCCAAGAAAATGCTAAGAAATGCAGAAAGCAACATGCATTACTGATTTACTCAATGCAAATCTTATTCCCCTTTCTTTTTCCCCATTTTCTTGTCCATTTCTTTATTTTATTTTCACTCCTTTTTCCCCTGCTCTTCTTTCTGTTCTGATGAGTTTTTTTTAATGCATCGTAAGTCTTTTATTAAACATTAATATTACAGTTCGTAAGATATTTTCAAATTTCAAAATTTGCTGATGAAGAAAGGGGACACTTTTTTTTTTTTTTTCAAAACCTTTTTTCCATTTTTGACTAGCTGCAGATAACACCCACACTTCCCACCCACCACCATCCTCCTTTTAGAGGCCCAGCCCTCCTCTTGCTTTTTCTTCCTCTTTCTCCCAAGTCCTCTTTCCCCATTCCCACTGTTTACTTTTTTCTCCTTTATCTTTTCTGAGTCATCATGTCTCTCCTCCCCATCATTGTTCTGATCTTAATTCTGCTCCTTTCGACTTCTCCTCACATCCACATATCCACTTCTGGATCCAATATACCCATTTTAGCGCCCCCTGTGGGTCTGTCTTCATTCTGAAGTACTATAAAATGCTCTGTGCATCTGAAATACTCCCATGGTGCCTTGGAAGCTTTAGAAATATGTCATGGAAGAATTCCATTTCACTAGGCATCAGGGTACAGTATCAGCAAAAGTGTGAAGAACATAAGACCCAAGTACTGGCACTAGGAAGGGTTGCATGGCTTATGGATGGAGAAGTGAGAGAACTATTGGAGTGGTGGTGCTCAATCCAGATAAAAGAGATGCTTCTGCTCCAGTAATCTATGTCTTTGACACTCAAATACAGCAAGTCAGTAACCCTCAGATTCTTATGCATATCTTCATCTGCTCTCACCTTGACTAAAAAGCAGTTTCTTAGGCTGTAATTTACCTAAATTCCAGCTCTTCAGATTCCAGCAGGCATAGACTGGTGTTGCCTGCCTTCTCATGTTCAAAGAAACCTGATCATCGGTCTTGTCCTCACACAATGCCACTGGTTCCTCATTAATTTCAAAATCCAGTTTTTTTCCTTGTTTTCAAAACCTGCCATATACTTTTCCATACTATCTTATGATTCTTGTCCCATGTACCTCATATCTAGCACCAGCCTCTTCTCTGTCCCTCCCTGCAGACATGCCACTGTTGGTGTCAAACTTTGCTTCTGTGCAGCTCTTGCCATCTGGAACAGACTTCCTATATGACAGCCTCACTGACTCTTGGTATCATTTCCAAACTCTGCTGAAAACTTGTCTTTTTCTCCCTTGCCATTACCCCATAACAGTTTGTGTATAAGATTCTAGGCAGCAAATATAGAGTCATTTAATTTCTGCAGTTTGAGAATAGCTCTGTTAGCTCTCGTACTTGAAGTAATTTGAATTCTAGAGGAAGTCTGGAGTTTGTGGAATGTTGGCAGGTTTTTAGGCCTTTCATTCTCAGGCTCACAAGCAAATGGCAGTGATTTCTGTAAGTTTTGCTGTGAGTGATGTTGTTTCCTAGAGTTTGAATGACCAGAGAAGATCTTGCTATGCTATAACCCACGTAAAATACATTTAAGGAGGTAAATTACGACAAAAAATAATTTAACCCAACAACAAAAGGGGAAAAGGAATTTCCACCCCCTACTAAAGGATAGGCTTATTGTCTGCAAGAGGATCCAATTCCTTTTCCTAATCACGGCGGAGCTCCGAGACCATGGGGCTTTCAATGCAAAGAATGTCAAGTATTCACCTCTAGAGAACTTTTGTACTCTGCATATCATATCTTTTATGCCCATGATGAGGAATAAGACACCACCACCACCAGCCGTCCCTTTTAATGTCAAGCAGGTAATAATTAAAAAGTTAGATCTTGGGGAAATACTTACTCTGCATTCAAAATAAAGTACTGTAGGTTCTTGTTTGAAATTGCAAAATTTATTTTATACAATATATTTTTCTCATTAACAATCTCAAAATTTAAAATATCTTGATGTACCTTTTTCGGAGAGTTTCCTAAAAATTAAGGGGATATCTTTCACTTAAGACAATTAAATCCTTAGGGCAGCAGATATGCTTCACTATAGATGAGTTAGAGCCTGTGGAGTAATAAGATTCCTGAGACTGACTGCTGAAGATTCCAGGAATTCTCTCAAAGGTGAAACGATTAACCAGTCTTTTGTTCCTAGTCAACAAACACATCATGTAAGCTTATTTTTCTGAAGTATATGAAAGGGCTTAAATTTGGTATAGATTTATGGCTGCTCTTCTGGATATTAGAATTGCCAGTGAAATAAACAATTTCTACCTAAGATATGATTCATCATTCAATAGTAGTTACTTTCCCTCCAAATCCTTTTCATTGACATTTTAATCTATTTGAATATAGATATAAATGTAAGTACCTTTTAAATGGTAAGATAGTGAGAGGTGCTGAACACAGCTACTCCAGCTGACAAAAACAGGAACAGCCAGTGCTCAGCACCTCTCAGAATCAGGCCATTCATTTAGAGAGAGAGAGTCAAACCCATGGAAAAGGTGTAAGTGGGAGGAGAGCGCTGTATGAGATTTTTCCTGAATCACTCTATCAAGAGGCAAAATCTTCCCCATTTCTTCCCCTTGTAGAATGTGCTATGGGTCCAGGTACCAAATCCCATGGGTTTCTTGGCATCCATCAGAGGCGAGGACATCCACTAGAGGCCAAGGCCATCCAAGTCTACCCCAGAGGGAGATAAGTAGTTCTGTAGGTAACCAAGTTCTAAGGAACCAGCACCTTAAATTACAACCCAAAATTAGTGGAAGGCTGACAAAGACCACAAAGTGTTCCTTAAGTAATGTGTTTAACACGCAGGCAGATTCATTCTGCAGCAGCTGCAGTTTCTCAATTGTGTTAAGGAATAAAAAATAGCATAAATAAATTAAAGGGAAGTCACAAATTCACCCGAGACTTCTACAGAACTCTTTCAGCACCTACTTATGTATATGCAAACACACACAGAGAAAAGGGTAACGCTTTAACAACTTTCTAAATGTGCCCCATCAAGCATAAATTTACAGGAGATTGTGTCCATCCGTTCTTCGCTTTCTATCACGATGTTAACCATTTTTAAATGCAGTTTTTAGTGGAAAGTTATTAATTATTATTCAAAGGACCAATATGACTAGAATTATTTGTAATGCTGTTTTTTCTGGTGGACTCTGCATGTTGAAATAATTATTTAGTTACTTACACATTCAGCAAACAATAAGACCAACCCTGATCTTCCTTCACCCTGACTGGCTGTTTGAAAGGCACCTAGCTAGCTAGGGTAGCTTATTATAGTGTTGATAGCTTAGTATATCAAGCTAATCACTTCAGCCAGTCGTGAAAGTCCCTCTGTACAGGAGTTTCTAACACACAGGAACAATTTTCCTTATTCATTACAACAGCGATCGTTGATCTAAGCTTAATATAGTGGAAACCAAACCACATAAATTCACCTGTTAAGTGCTGCTAATGCATAATAGACTTCATAACTATCTATGGATATTCAAGTTACAAGGGAAAAAAATCAGGATATGTGTGCAGATTTGCATAGAATCTTGTCTCATGTAGAATGGAATAGCAGATAGATCTTCACCTACGTATTTTTATTTTTTGCATAAGCCTCTAATTACTGCTGCACAAAATGTACCTTGAAAGTGTCTATGATTTGGAAGTGTGAGTTGTCAAGTGGAAGTAAGTAGGAGAGAGCAAAAATCATTGCTGTGTGTTTGTGGAGTAGATGAGATGCTGAATATTTTCCTTCCAAAAATAACTTCCTCATTGTCTTACTGTGTGACTTGGACAATCATAGCACTTCTCTTTGCCTCAGTTTACCCAGTTGTAAAACGAATGTAATACTAATGAGTCCTTTTAGGTGATAATAATAATAATAATACTTATTCCTGTTAGGGAGCTTTACAGTGTTAAACTCTTTTAACTTTTTTAGGTGCTATATGGAACCCACATATCCACGTGAATGATGGAGAAGATAAAATATACTGAATCCCATCCTTGTTCATCATCTTGATCATCTGTGACAGGCAGAAAAGAACTGATATGTTCTCTGTCGCTCAGGGTTAGAGTCTATAATCAGTGCCAGATTATTACATCCACCTGAATTTAGGGAGTGCTGTCTGGCAGAACATCAGGGGAGTTGGGAATTTGACTACCTAACCTCCTCCACCTTCTGGCATTATGTCTCTCAGGGCTTGTACACACTAGCACTTATGTCGGTATAACTTATGTCACTCAGGGGTGTGAAAAAGTCACACAGCTGTGCTGCTGTACCAGTTCTAGTATAGACTAGCCCTCAGTGAAAATATCTCCTAGCAAAGTATGAAATGCAATATCATAGAGTCCTAGCTCTTTTTTTTCTTACAGTATCACTGTTAACTAGTCCTAATAAAAAGTCGAACATCTCACGAGTAGGTAAGAAAGAAGAGAACTGTAAATTGTTCTGCCAGGTAACTGACAAAAGGAAAGTGTTTTCTTTCCTCAGTTGAGCAAATTGTCAAAGATCGGTGGTTAAATTACATGTTGTCATGTTCAGCTCCAATTTTCATACGCTTCACTTTCTCCCCGTTGTATTAAACAAAGACTATACTCGAGCTCCCCTGCCTTCTTAGGAACTGCAGTCTTATTCATCTATTGCTGCTATAATACACCTACCTAAGCACATGTATAGCAGAGTTCAACAGGACTACTCATGGATTCATAGTCCTTATGGCTAGACTCTCACCTGAGTAATTGCAGAATTGGGCTTTAGACCACTATGTCCTAAACAACTCGACATGGAAAGACTTGCATGGGGGGCCAATTTTAACCACATATTGGGCTCCACATGGGCATAGGGGTCCATGCTTGCAGAGCAGTCTGCAGAATAATCTCTAGTGCTTCCTTTGTATATTCTTCAGGGCTGGCATCCTGCCTTCATTTGTCTATAAAGTGCCTACTTAGGGTGACCAGGTGTCCGGGTGTGGATCCTGGTAGCTCTGCGCAGCACTGCTGACTGGGCCGTTGACTGTCCGGTTGGCATCACCATGTAGCAGGGCTGGCAGGCTCCCTGCTAGCCTCTGTGGCGCTCGACTCCTGGGAAGGAGCCTGCATGTCCCACCTCTGGCTCCTATGTGCAGGGGCAGTCAGGGGGCTCCGCACGCTGCCCCCGCCCCAAGCGCTGCCCCCACAGCTCCCATTGGCTGGGAACCATGGCAAATGGGAGCTGCAGGGGCGGCACCTGCAGATGGGGCTGTGTGCAGAGCCACCTGGTAGAACCTCTGCATAGGAGCCAGAGGGGGAACATGCTGCTGCTTCTGAGAGCTGCTTAAGGTAAGCACTGCCTGGAGCCTACACCCCTGACCTCTTCCTGGCCCCCAACCCTCTGCCCCAGCCTGGAGCCCCCCTCCCACACCCTGAACTCCTCATTTCTGGCCCCACCATGGAACCTGCACCCCCAGCTCAGAGCCCGTAACTCCTCCCACACCTCAACCCCCTGCCTCAGCCCAGAGCCCCCTCCTATACTGCAAACCCTTTGGTTCCACCCCCCAGCCCAGAATCTACTGCACCCCAAATCCCTGGCCCCAGCCAGAGCACTCACTCCCTCCTGCACCCCCACTCCTTGAGGCAGCCAGCTGAAAATGAGTGAGTGAGGGTGGGGAGAGCAAGTGACAGAGGGAGAGGGGAGAGAGTGAGTGGGGCAGGGCCTAGGAGGAGGGGTTGGGCAGGGAGCGGGGCAAGAGTGTTCAATTTTGTGTGAGTAGAAAGTTGGCAACGTTATGCCTACTGGACTGTGGTAGCTATACCAATAATGAATAGCAATATCTCAACTGGGTCTTATTATAGACCCACTTTTTCCCCTATCCTTCAGAAATCTTATTTTAGTGTTGCTTTTAGTTTTCTAATAATATGCCTCTGAATGTATAATTATGTATAATCACAGTCTCTGATTATACTTTCATCTACTTTTCCATTATAATCTCAGGGTTTTTTTATTATAATCCTTTTTGAACTAATGGGTACCAGAAATTGTTCTCATTTGGAATTTTCCCCTCCCGAGTTCTTTGTGCCGGATTGAACGGTTCAAACTGGGACGCTCGTGTCATTACATTGGTTGTCCGGCCCGGCCGCCCCTCTTTCCGGTTATCACGCCTATAGCCGCCTGTATTAGCTGCGCACGCGCAGTGCCCGCATTCCATCATGGCGGAGCCGTTTGGCGGCGTCTGGGGCGCTTGGCAGCGCTGAGGCTGGGCAGTGGTTACGCTCGCGTCGCGCCCCGTTCCGCTCCGCTCGGTGAGTGATGTTACCCCAGCCGGAGGGACTCCCTGCCAGGCACTGCGGAAACCCGGGCGGCTGGGGCAGAGCGGGCGCTCCCCAGCCGGGGCGGTGCGTGCGGTGCCAGGAGCCGGGGGGCGCCATGGGGCCTGCTGGGGAGGGGCGCTTACTGGGAGGCTCGTAGGGTGCAGGGGGGCGCAACGCGGGAGGTGGGGAAATGGGGGCAGGGAGCGCACCGTGGGGGAATGGGGGCAAGGAGCGCACCCTGCGGGAATGGGGGTAGATGGGGGAGAAGCGGGTAGAGGGACAGGGAGCGCACCGTGGGGGAATAGGGGCGGGAATGGGGGCAAGGAGCGCACCGTGCGAGAATGGGGGCATAAAGATGCAGAGGGCACTGGGATGGGAGGGTAGGGCGTGTATCGCCGGCGATGGGGTGCAGGAGGGTAGGGAGCGCACGGGGGGAGCAGTTACATTTCTGTCCCGTTGCGGATATCAGATTCCTTCCTCCTTTTCCGTGGGGCAGGCAGATGGGGTGCTGGACTAAGACCATAGTGAGGTTCCCCCTTTTGAGAAGGGAGTTTACTTCTATGAGCCCACCCCCACCTCCTCCCCAATGTGTGCCATACGGAGCCAGCGGGAACGTAGCCAGCCTTCCTGTTGCCTCCCCTTCGGGCTATCTCCAGCGGGTCCCCAATATTTCGCCCCTGCTACTTGCCGTTTATTTATTGGGGGAGGGGTTCAGGGTCTGGAGTCCCTCTCTTCCCTCCTCTCTCGCCCCCCCCGCCCTCCCCAGCAGCCGGCGCTGCTGCCTGCAAATGCCACGTAGCCTTCTACTTGTTCCCCTTGACTGGAGTGATCAGCAAATAGAGACTGAACACCTCCCTTCTCTGGGTAGGTCGATCCTGCCATCTGATCTGTGGCTAGTAGGGACCGTGTTTTACCCCTGTCCAGTACCCCTCCTGCTAGGGACAGCCGTGAAGGTGGGTATCCTACTGTCACTGCTTTCCAGTGTGATCCTGTTATTGGTTTCTAACAAAAGGCCGTTGCTGTTACTTTAGTGTGTAGTGCTGGTGCTTGGGATGAGGGTGCCTCCAGGGACCCTTGTCTCACAGTATGCAGTATGGCAACTTTTCTTCTTAACCTTTTGCAGCAGGCATTTTATGAATTGAGTATAGCTATAATCTTTTCAGCTAACCCCTGGGTGGTACATAGCTGGCAGGTGTATTTAGCTCAGACTCAGAATTTATTTCCTGTTTATAACTATTCTTTGTCTGCTAGCTGACTTCTTATTCCTGGATGGTTTTAACACTGAAGATAGGTTCATCTTTTGTTTTTAAGCTTGCTGTTGAGACTCCTATCTCTGAATGTATGTTGTATTTTTAAAAAGAACTAGAATTTTCCAATTTCCAGCCAGTTTCTATGTGTTTTAAAATCATTTTCTTTCTACGGCATTTAGATTTTGCTTATATCAGAAGTCATTGCAAGCTTTGCCCAAAGCCTAAGTATTAACACTAACACAGAAAACAACTAAGTTTACAGTAGAACTACGAGGTCGTGTATATCTTTGGTATTTACATAAGTCTGCAATATCAGTGTTTCACAGTCTCTTAATGTATTTGTCCATGCAACACTCAGTGAGGTAGCAAAGTGCTGTTATCCCCATTTTACAGATGTGGGAGGCATGAGGCACACAGATATTGGTCCAAGATCATGTGTTAAGTCTGTGGTGGAACATGGAATTGAATCCAGGTTTCCTGAGTTCCAGAGTAGTCCCCTAATAGTTGGACCATCCTTTCTGTATTTTAAACCAATAAAATATCTTTGGATTTATGTGCTAAAATCAAAAAATAGTGGTAGTTAATATACTGTCCAGTGTCTTTATCAGAAAAAAAAAATATCTTATCCCTGCCTTTCAGACTCCTCAAGTAAAAGGCAGAAAGGACATGTGTGAAAAGGATAAATATGAATAACAGGAAAAAGGGTTGCATTTCTTGAGACCTAAAATTATATTAATTTTTTGTGCCTGTTGGAAAAATAGCTAGCTGGTATGCTCTCTTCCCTTCCAAGACTTTGCCTGACTGTGTCCCGAGTCTTGCGGTCTGTGGGATCCTTGCATTTCACTGTGATCTCTTGTCATTAGATTGGGTCACATTAGTTTGATATTCCACAAAGCAGAGTGGAAATGTCTCGTGCCAGTTCTGTCCTTCCAATAAGGTAGGGGAAAAATGTAGTGAACATTTTCCATTATATTTTAACCTGCAATTTTTAATTGCAAGATTCTATTAAAAGATCCCTTGTATTGACCATCTTAAAGTTTCTTGGAACAAGCTATTACAAGTAGATCACTCACTTGTAGGTTCAGGATTGTTGCAACAAGATTTTCTTTTTGAAAAACTTGGCCTGGGCTGCAGTTAGGCAGTACCTTGGCAATGAACCTGAATAATTATAACTTCTAGTATATCTGTAGATATGCATATTTCAAGTAGTTTTCATCTTTAAAGTAATATTAGAATTTCTTGTCATGCTCAGCAATTAATTGTGCTAAAGCATTTACCCTATCAATATTTTCAAAGAATTGACTGTTGGAATTATTTGGAACAGTAACTCATAATGTACACACTTTTTTAGCGAGAATAAAGATAACTCTGTCTATACAAATGTGTTTCCTGCCACAGTTCTTGATCACACACTATATCCTTCTTTGAGGTTAAGTTGAAACCAGCTTTGCAACAAAGTCAAGCAGAATATTTTGGTAGGACATTTTAAAGTGATCTGAGGTTTTGTTGTTGCTTTTGGAGGGGGTAACATTTTGTATTCTGTTGACTGTGTGGAGGTCTGTCAGTACTAATACCAATCTTTTTTTATTTTTTGGAAAAGTTTTGATGAGACCTTTAAAACCAAAATCCTGTCTGCACTGTGTAGACAGTAAAAATTCCAGTGCCCTTTTCATAAGAGAGTTTGTCCCACTGGCCTTGGCAATGCTTTTCCCCCCCCCACTTGCAACTCCCACCAATTTGTAGAGTCACTGCATTTCAGTTGTACTGTGTGTTTCTATCGTATATGACTGTCTGTCTGTATATGCACTGTTTGAAAAATATTTTGAGATTCTTCTGGATGAAGTATATTGTATCTAAACAGAAACATGCATTTGTTTTAAGTTCAGAACCGGAACCCTAGCTCTAATACAACCATTATTTAGTGATCCTGTGATTCATGAACTTTGAAAACTTAAAGTCCACTACAAAAAAAAAAAAACACTGGGTATGAAAAGTTCTGAGAATACTTTTCTGTGACATAAATATTTAATTGCCTGTAATTAAGGGAGATTTAAAAATATGCCTCTGAAAGCAGGTGTGTCCTCATATTAATACGGTTGTGATGTTGTCTTAGAGACTAAAGAAGGAAATAATCTTTATTTTAATTTCAAGTCAACCTATCACTAAATTTCAAATTATTATGAATACAAATGCCAGGTCTCTGAATCAAACTATTGCTACTAGTAAACATAATGTAATTGTGGCAAAATAACATCAGATTTTTCCTTTTACCTGCTTGCTAGTGTGCAACATAAGGCAAATTCCGATTAAGTTTGCCCAGGTAAAGATGGTTAGTTTTCAGCTGTGATCTTTACTGCAAGCCAGACCTTAACTGAAAAGTTTTGGATTCCTGAGTGAGGAGCACACACTGAACTCTTTATTACATTCTTGAAGAGCTTATTGTAAAAGCAGCGATAATTTATTCTTTCCGTGGTGATAACACAATCCTTTCTGTGTATCAACCAGCACAGACAGACCACTGGCTCGGAGCCCTTAGTCTATTTCCAGTCTTAATGTAAATCTACTATTGTTCTGTCTCTCTTGATTGGTATGGAAACTGCCTCAGTTTTCTGAGGATTTATTTTTTCAATATTTAGATCTGGACCTTAATGAGTATATCTGACTAAAATTGACTTTCTTTAGATGATCATATTAGTAATCTAGCATTTGCAAAGACCCTGAAGTTCTTTGGCTCTCATCATATACATAAGGGCAAGGGAGTTTTAATCTTTTAACATACACACTCTTTGAAGGTTGGCACTTGGTGCCAGATCCATCACTTTATTTTATTCCAAGTAAGAAGCAGTTTGTTTTATAAACTAACCTGAGTTAGATGATAGTTTTAAATTTAAAATGACTTGGTTAGACTTGTAGATACCTCTGAAAGGGCACTGTCAACTTTGGAGTAGTACTTAATTTTTGTTTGTAATATTTTGAAGGAAAAAATATTTTTTCGTTAGCAACTGTATCCATCAACATTCGTTGAATACTCTTCCCCTATCTTGAATGTAACGTCTGCTTTTAACAGCTTCAATGAATTCAGTTCCTTCTACTGGAAACCTTTTAGTAGAGCAATTTTTGTAGTTAGATTTTAGTTTGCAGCTATTGAGTTTGCACAAAGAACACATTTTCTAGGCCACACCAATAGAGAAATGGTTGATTTTTTTTCTTTACATTCCCTATCAGCTAAAATATTTTCAGAATAATTCAAATTTGAAGGAATTTGCCTAACTTTATAAATTGATTTTTAATCTTTTCCAGTTTTTTAATAATCGGACAGCATCTTTAATGACTGGGTCCTTAATTTCCAAAGAATACATTGTGTGCTAGGACATCTTTCATAACATGCATTTTATTTTTTAATACTTTCATAATACTGAAACTCTATTAGCTTCATAATTGAGTGCTTAAGATGGACACTGCTGTTACATGTATGTTGTGTGTGTATATGTAAAAATACAGAAGGTTGTAGTGTGTCATTCTGTACACCCTAAATATAACTTTTACTCCCAAGGGAATTCTGTGCCAAAAACTTAAATTCTGTGCACAATATTTTAAAATTCTGCACATTTTATTTGTCAAAATAATACAATATAATCATGTCATTTTCAGGTATTTTGGTAATTTATTTCTAAATACCTATCAGCAAGTATGTCTGTAACAATACAGATAACAGAAAAGATTCAGGAAATGTGGTTTGACGTATAAATTCCTTACTAGGCGTATTAGTACATCTGTATGGCTTTGGGACAGAGCTTTGGGACCTTGCCACTGTGCAGGGCCCTACAGCCTGAGCTTCAGCCTTTCACTGTTCAGTCTGGGTGGGATGGGGCAGGGGGGGGCTGAGTGCAAGATTAAAGCTCCAGATGTAGGGGGGTGAGAGTTGAATGAGGGGGAGGTCTGGATGTATGGAGATTGAGAGGATGGGGGAGGGGGAACAGCTCCTCACACAGTGATTCCCTCCTCCCATGGCTGGGGAGTGAGGGTGGCAGGAAGCGGGATGTGTGTGTATGCAGCGCTTTCTGAATCCAAAGGAGGTTCCTGGCGTGGGTATGACCCAGTCCGAGGGCAGCCCATGAAGGGGAAGAGGCAGCTCAGTCCCCCCTTCAGCCCAGCTAGGACTAGCAGCTTGAGCCCGGTGTAGGGTAGGAGCCAACGAGTGGGACATCTCCAGACCTGCCATTCCAAGTGCAACTTGATAGTGAGTGAGAGGGACAAAGTCTCGCGCACTTGTCCAGCCCCGCCCTGCAAGCAGGCGATTTATGTCTCCCTTGGACATTCTCTCTTTGCTTGTGCAGTGGCACAGAATTCCCCCAAGAGTAAACTTAAGACTGTCTATTTACTGAGAGTCATACTCATTTGGCTAGCCTTGGATTTATTTGCTTGTCTTATTGGAGTTGATCCTTGGGTGCTCTGTGATGTCTTTCACCTGTCCTATCAAATGTGTGCAATGTTTCATGTCCTTTTTTGATGTCAGGAAGTCTTCGAGGAAAGAGGGTTACTTTCATTTTAATTTTACCTAAGGAAAAACTAAAGTACATTATAGTTGTGAGTTGCCCAGTTGAGTTTGCACAGTTAAAATCAACAGGCACAAGATCAAGTCAATGGTGAATTAATGATAATCAGAAATAGAACCCTCTGCCCTGTTCCGTGAATCTTAGTCTTCCTGATCATATGGAGCTGACAGTTTTTTCTTTTTAAAGTTCTTTAGTAACATTTTAAAGTGAAAGAATGTAAATGAGTGTCAACATTTTTAAATTTGGGACTTGAATATTTCTTATTTAGAAGAAACTTGGATAAGTTTTGAGCCAGTGAGTATATGGAAAAATACATAAAACTAAACACTGATAGATGGAGAAGATGAAAGAAAAAGGGATTAAATGTTTCTGTGTAAACATTGAATCAATAGTTAATAAGTGAAAAAATCTATTAAAACAGTTTCTAAAATCAGCATTGTGACTGACACCATCAACGATTTAATTAGGAGCAGTGTGGACTTATCTTGTTTATGTTGGCATTAAGTACACACACTTTCTTTGCTACCTGGTGGTATCTTATGGAGACTTGCATAAGTGGCATTTGGATACCAAAAACAAGTTACAATATATAGCAGAAACTATTTACCTGCCTAAAGCAGAAACTGTGCTGACACACAGCAAGGAAATATTTAGTCCTAATCAGTAGTAATATATTGATGAAATAACTAACTAGATGACATTTCAGTTTTTAAAAAAATATATATTTTTATAAATAGCTTTGAGATTGAAGGTTCCAATCAGGTTTAAAAATAAAGATGAATCTGAGTAAGCTGAATTCTGCTTTATGTCCAGTTTGTTTCTGCCTACAGCAGGGTTTCTTTATTAAAACAGTCCAAACTATGAAAGCTAAAGATTCTCATGGATTCCTTTCTCTCTTATTTATAACTCCATAAGATCCCTGTAGATATGCACTGCGTAACTTCTGAACTCTTCCTGGAAAGTTGAAAGAAGTATGTCTTGAATCTGTCATCTAATGCTTGCTATGGGGTCTGAATCTAATTAACTGTTGTTCTCATTGTTATAAGCACAAAAATGGATAATGATGGGAGAATAGCACTTCTACAGGTGTCTTACAAATTAACATCCACCAAAAAGCCATAGACTTTTGTGTCCTTATGTATTGTGTCCCAATTGTAAACACTGTGCCCTTCGATGTGTTTTCAAGCACTTCTACTTGGTATATAGTGTTGGCTGCAAACAGCTTACAGTCATGCATTTTATTCTTTTGGCAAGTACAGTTGTATGATTTCCCTCCTCTCCCCAGTTCCAGACACACACTGTTTCTTTCATACAGTGAACTCACATCTTTCAATAACGTATCACAGTTACTACATGCTGTTTGTTAAAGCCACATTTCATACTTTGTGACATGCCATTTTGATCTTTGTAAAGGGCTGCTACTCTTCTCATTTGAATCTTCCCAATCAGTATAATTTGTTTCATTACCTTCCAAAGCAGTAGATGGAACTGGAGAGAGAACACAAGCTGGCTCATGGAGGAAGAGAGTGGTAGGTTGCAGGAAACTGAAAGACTAAATAAAAAGCAAACACCTGGGAAGAGGTACTTCTGTTATGGAGAATAGTTAACTTCTCCCACAAAATGAACAGTTGGTTGTGTAGGGAGAGGGCCGTCTTGAAACACCCACAAAAGAGATGTTTGTATGCTAAGAACTCTGTGGTAGCCATACCTTGGTATACTGTCCTTGAACTAGGTAGTTTTTACTTTGTCAGGCGAAAGACATTTGTTAAACCAGATATTAAGATGACTGTTATAAATAAAGTAACACAATGATTATACATATCTAGTGCTTTTAATGCCCTACAGTAAATATCTTCAGTACTGATAGCACTATAAAAATGATTGGTTTATTTGGCTCTGCCTTGTGGAGGTTTAAGCAAAACCAGCTACTTGGTTAATCTGTACTGTAAATGTGTTGCTCTAATTAGGATTACCAAAGGACTGTAATACTATAGTTATTTGAAAGAACAGGAATCAGGTAGCATTTAATATTTACAAAGACTTAAGGATATAAAGGTATTAAAAAAAAATGTTTTAACCACCCAGAGATTCTAAATATTAAGTAGAATGGATAAAAAAAGTACAAAAGTGTGTGTCCAAAGCTATTTATTTATATGTTACTAATTCTTTCCTTTCTTCCCATTGATAGTCTTAAATGGTTGTACACAGACATTATCTAAAAGGTTTCTCCAGCCATGGAAATTGTTAAAACATGGAACATCTATGAAAATTAACTTTCTAGTATGGGTACAACAACAAAGGGTAATACTTTTGCCATTTCAGGCTCAGGTATCTTAAAATACAAGATTTAAGATTTTATATAACTAACCTATTAAACGTTAGGTTCAAACTACAGCAACCCCAAATTTTCTGTACAACACTCTCGATTCCTAGCCCTCAATCTTTACCAAAGTGGAAAGAGAAACAAACAAAAATCAGTCATTATTAAGGATAAGATTTTTGTCATGAAGGTCACAGAAGTCATGGATTCCATGACTTTCAGAGACCTCTGTGACATCTTCAGCTGGGACCAGAGCTGTTAGCTAGCTGGCCCCCAGAGCTCCGAGCTGCTGGCCCCAGGGCTCTCAACCAATGTGGGTGGCAGGAGCCTTGGAGCTGTCATCCACTGTGTGAACTTTCCCTACCCCACCCCCAGCAGGAGTCTAGCTCTCATTTTCCCCACCCCATCTCACCACCTCATGGGGCTCAGACTTCATTTGTCCCCCTTTCCCTTCTCCTCCTCCCCTCCCCGTTATTTTTTTTAGTAAAATCCACAAGTAGATTGTAGGCGTCTGTGAATTTTTGTTTAGTTCCCACGACCTGTCTGTGACATACTAAAAATAACTGTGACAGTCTTAATCTTAGTCATTGTCAAGAACACTTTCCCTTTCTGGTGATTTTAGGAAAAGTGGGAAAAGAGTGGAGGTTTCCAGTGGGACATATTCAATCAAAATTGGGAAAGCTTTCACATTTTATAAACCTGTCCTATGTGCTGTTATATTTAGGACTTGCCTTCACACAAAGTTGTACTGATTTAACTAAAGGTATGATTACATGACATGAGAGCATCCACAAACAAAGCTGAACCAATTTAACTAAGTCATTTTAACATCATACCATTGAGTTATTGTGCGTGTAGAGAGCAGGCCTTAGACTGACTTGCTGAGCGATCAGACTGGGACATGATAGTTTAAATATCCTTTGGAGGTTTGGTAAAAAGGTGGGTTTATTCCCCCTTGTTTTGGTGTAGCAAGGCGGTAAACACTTAGGGTATGTCTACACTACGAAATTAGGTTGAATTTTTAGAGTCAGTTTTTCAGAAATCATTTTTATACAGTCTATCTTTTGTGGGGACGCACACAATGCTCTAAGTGCATTAAGTCGGAGGACTGCATCGACTTCTGGAGCGTTGCACTGTGGGTAGCTATCCCACAGTTCCTGTAGTCTCCACCGTCCACTGGAATTTTGGGTTGAGATCCCAATGCCTGATGGGGCAAAAACAGTGTGTGGGTAATTCTGGGTACATGTCGTCAGGCCCTCCCTGCCCGTATGAAAACAATGGCAGACAATTGTTTTGCACCTTTTGAGCAGCCGCCGTACCACAGCAGGCATGGAGCCCACTCAGCTGTCCATCACCATAAGTCTCCTGGGTGCTGGCAGATATGGGACTGCATTGTTACACAGCAGCAGCTCATTGCTTTTTGGCAGTAGATAGTGTGTTACGACTGGTAGCCATCGTCTTCATACTGCTGGGTGCTCTTTTAACCAACCTTGGTGAGGTCACTCGGGCACCTAGGCAGACCTGGGAGTGACTCAGCCAGGTCATTCCCATCTTCTGCTGCACCCAGGAGATAACGATGACTAGTAGTCCTACTGTACCGTCTTCTGGCGAGCAGCCAGGAGATGATGGTGGCTCACAGTCAAACTGCACCGTCTGCTGCCACCCTAAAGATGTAAAAGATAGATGGAGTGGATCAAAACAAGAAATAGACCCGATTTGGTTTGTATTCATTTGCTTCCTCCGTCCCTCCCTCCGTGAAATCAACGGCTTGCTAAACCCAGGGTTTTGAGTTCAATCTTTGAAGGGGCCATTCTGTGTGACAGTTGTTTTGTGTTTCTCCTTGATGCAAAGCCACCCCCTTTGTGGACTTTAATTCCCTGTGAGCCATGTCGTCAGTCCCCCTCGCTCCGTCAGAGCAGACAATCGTTTTATGCCTTTTTTAGCCCAGACACCATAGCGCTAGGATCATGGAGCCCACTCAGATCACCGTGGCAATTATGAGCACTGTAAACACCAAGCGCATTAACCTGGAGTATATGCAGAATCAGAACCTGCCAAAGCAAAACCAGGTGAGGAGGCGATGGCAGCGTGGTGACGAGAGTGATGAGGACATAGACATGGACATAGACTTCTCACAAAGTAGAGGCCCCAGCAATGTGCCCATCATGGTGTTAATGGGGCAGGTTCATGCTGTGGAACGCCGATTCTGGGCCCGGGAAACAAGCACAGACTGGTGGGACCGCATAGTGTTGCAGGTCTGGGACAATTCCCAGTGGCTATGAAACTTTCGCATGCATAAGGGCACTTTCATGGAACTTTGTGACTTGCTTTCCCCTGCCCTGAAGCGCTAGAATACCAAGATGAGAGCAGCCCTCACAACTGAGAAGTGAATGGCGATAGCCTTGTGGAAGCTTGCAACACCAGACAGCTAGTGGTCAGTTGGGCATCAGTTTGTAGTGGGCAAATCTGCTGTGGGGGCTTCTATGATCCAAATAGACAACGCAATCACTGAGCTGCTAATATCAAGGGTAGTGACTCTGGGAAATGTGTAGGTCATAGTGCATGGCTTTGTTGCAGTGCGAAGCCGCATATTCGGGGTTCTGATCCAGAGCGGCCGTTTGCCTCTCTGGTTTTTTGGTAGGCTTGCCTTAGCTCCTTAATTTTCATGCCGTACTGCTGTGTTATGGCCTCTGTCTTTCATGCCCTTTGAGACTTTTCCTAATGTTTTGGCATTTCATTTACTGGAATGGACTTCAGCTAGCACAGATTCGTCTCCCCATATGGCAAGTAGATCCCGTACCTCTGGTTTGGTCCATGCTGGAGCTCTTTTGTGATCCTGGGACTCCATCATGATCACCTCTGCTGATGAGATCTGTAGTCACGTGCACCTTGCCACGCTGGCCAAACAGGAAATGAAATTCAAAAGTTCGTGGGCCTTTTTCCTGTCTACCTGGGCAGTGCATCTGAGCTGAGAGCGCTGTCCAGAGCAGTCACAATGGAGCACTCTGGGATAACTCCCGGAGGCCAATACCGTCAAATTGCATCCACACTACCCCAAATTTGACCCAGTAAGGCTGATTTCAGCGCTAATCCCCTCATCGGAGGTGGAGTAAAGAAATTGATTTAAAGAGCTCTTTAAGTCAGAAAAAAGGGCTTCGTCTTGTGGACTGGTCCAGGCTTAAATCGAGGTAATGCTGCTAAATTCAACCTAAAATCGTAGTGTAGACCGGGCCTAAGATTTCTCTTAAAAAAAAAAAAAAAATTACAGGCCTTGCTACAAATTATTTTGAAGTACAAAACTAAAGCAAATCATACTTTGTAAATGAGTTCTTAAATTGGAAAAGTTTGCATCTGAATCATAAATCGACAGTGCAGACCAAGCTCATTTCTGATTCCCATAAGGAGACTAACTCGGAGCTAGCGAGAAAACAACTTTTGCTTTTTTAGTGCAGATGTAGGCCTGAAAACAAACTCCTGATTGTATTAAAGTTGTGAAGTCCAGTATTTACTACTGTTTTGTTGGGTTGGAAAAAGAAGTGACTGGTCCCACCAGTTTCTTAATAGAGAACCTTTCCTGGAATATGATATTTTTTAATGATCTGTATGTTTTATTGTTCCCTGTTAGACTGCTGCTTCTCTTTGTTCACTTTTTATTTCAAAGCTTATTGAGTATACATATTTCACATATTTAACTTTTTAATCCTCAAATACTGTACCCAAATTAATATCCTCCATAAGGTAAAGTAGACTTAAATCAGCCACTTAGTGGGCTTGAATTTGGTACCTTGCCACTCGAGTCTTCAAGTTAACCACGTCAGAAGCACGTCCATGTCTTTTCTGTACAATGGGCTAATCTGAATAGACATTCTCATTACATTGAGACTGTTTCTAAGCTTAATAAACAGTATATTGGGTTGTGTAGTTTCAGACACAGGCTACCTCTTCCCCAGGTACTGAAGAAAGAGCTGGTAGCTTGCTGAGTGAGCAGCACTTGGTTCTTCTGAATGCAAATTGCCTTAGAAAGGATTCAGTTTTACCTGTGTTTCTAATGAAAGAAATTACTAATTCACTCTGTTTTTACCATTACAGTCAATTTTTTCAAACATGGGTGCTTAGTTAGCTACCTATGTAAATAGCCTGGACTTCAGAAATTCTGAGCACCTGCAACTCCTATTGAGATCTCACAAGGGATCAGCATTCATCCAAACATTTTGCTTTTGCTACAGAAACCTGTAGCTGCTTGAGGAGGTTGAAAACCTGCTTCTGTTTTGGTGACTGAATAGAGTCTGACATGTTGCTGCTGAGCTGTTTGTATTATGGTAACAGTCATGGACTGGGATCCTCTTGCGCTAGGCACTGTAGAAACAGATGACAAAAAGACTGTCCTTGCCCCAAAGGGCTTACAATCTTGTCCTGTCTGCCTAAAGTTGCTTTAATTTTAAGTGCAAAGCATTCAGCCTAACAGTTTTCTAAGTGCTCTCAGCCAATGCTGTGCTTATAGTTTCAGCTGTTGTGGAATTCTTTTACAGACATTTTCTCAATCTTTGTTCCCTATTTTCTGGGTTCTTCATTTTCACCTTCTCTCTCTAACCTTGATCTCGAGTATTGGCTCTGCCTTTGCGACATAAATCTGCAGATTCTAGCCAAGTCATTCGTTCGCTTATCTTCGGACACTTTTGTCTGTTTTTCCTGTAATTCTTAAGGCCATTTTTTCAGATTTAGAAATGAGAGAGATGTAGGATTTCAAAGTACAGTGTTAACATACAAATAAAATGGATTCCTTCAGGCCCTACACATCCAGAGCAATGCATTGAGATGTAATTAGCCTATTTTCACATAAGAAATTATCTTTAATTGTGTTAAGTAAGCTTAATGTGCTAAGTGTTGAAGAATTCATGCTTTGTAGCTTCAGGACAGCATTAACTGAACAAGTTAGCTGATGCCAAAACACCTTGTATTCCCAGCAAATGGAAAGAAACAGACTGTTGTGTACTCATCTGCTTAAACACACGCACAAACCAACAGAAAACACCTGTAACTGGAAAAATCTTAATCCCATTGCTCCTTGTAGTTGGAGAATTAAACACTCTAAGAGCCCAATTCTGCAAGGAGTAGAGTACCTTTAATTCCCATTGACCTAAGAGGAAATAGCGCATTTCAGAAGCCACTTGGCTCCTTCATAGTATTGTGCTCTAAGGATGGGATCCACAAAGGTAGTTAAGCACCTAAATCCCATTTTTAGGTACCACTATGATCCACAAAATGCCCTCTCAGCTGCCTCCTAACCCTATAAGTACCTAAAGTCTCTTGGTGCCTAGTTTTTTTTCCGCTGGGCATTCATTCTGCAGTCTCGCTATAGGTGCCTGGGCACCTATCTCCTGCCCAACCCCTGAGCAATTCTTAAACTGGGAAAGACAGGCATTTGGCTGCCCAAGTCTCGTGCAGGGGCTTGATCCGGTAGGCAGCCTCTGAGCATGCCTAGCAAATCAGACCCCTCAGGCAGAGTCATACAAAACAGCCGAAGGCGGGGAACAGAGCAGGTGTTCCCAGATAATCTTTAGCCTAGTGGATAAGATACTCACCTAGGACATGGGAGACCCCTAGTTCAAGTTTCTTCTCCTCCTGAGAAGGAGAAGGGATTTGAACAGGGATCTGCTGTCTCTCAGATGACTGCTCTAACCACAAGATTATAGTCATTCTAACTTGTTCTCTGGCCCAAATACTGTTTAAATATTCCATTGTTTTTTAAAGTCACTCTCTTCTATTGAAGATGTTCCACATCAGAGAAGCCACATGAGAATACTCCATAGCCTGATGGTTAGGGTACTCACTTGGCGGTTCCGTGTTCAAATCCTTTCTCTGCCCCCAGCTGTTTTGTTAGATGGCTAAGCTCCTATTTTCCCCCAGTTCTTGGATCTCTGGCAGAGCTATATGCCTCCAAGCAGCCTGTGTTCCAGAAAAGAGACTGGGCTTAGCACACACCCCTCTGGTGAGCACCTCCTATTGATTAACTTAGGCGACTCCCCATCTAGCATGCTAACTTTGAGAATTCCAGTCTGAGGGCACCTGTCTCTCCCAATTTATTGTATGGGGGGGATTTATGGGGCGGCCTAAATTGTGCTTTGTGGATCACAGTGTTTCTGTGATTTTTTTTTTTTCCTTTTCTAGGCACTGTGACATTCAGTATTGAATGTCTAAATCACTTTAATGCTCAGAATGCAGAGTTAGGTTTAAAAAAAAAAACCCTGATACACTGCATGCCCAAATGGCAGTGTAATAGATGTTTGTATTATATAAATTGTGTATTTGGGCCTGATACTGAGTAAATTAACCATTTAGTTAAAAGTTGAGGATGACCCTTGATGTGGCAAAGGTATGGTCAATCAACTGACCACCTAAATCTAACTACAAAAATGTATAAGCTTCCAGCATCAGTGTGCACTTGTGCCTCAGTTTCCCCATCTGATGATGATATTTCCATTGTAAATCTCTTTGAGATCTGCTGGTCAAAAGCAGTATTATCTAGCTCTTATATATTTACTTAATCCCTCCAGAGGATTATAAATTGCTTCAGTAAAAGGATTACCCTTTGAATCCATATGATTGCAAATTAATTTCCTTGGATTGGAGCTCTCAAAAAATGTCAAGGGCATATTATAAATGCAGGGGAGTCTTCCTAGTATCAAAGCCACTGCTGATAGTTCATTTCTTTGGTCCTGTCTACGCTGCAGGAAAATCAAGTTAACCAAAACAGCTTTTAAACATAGTTATTTCCAGAAAGATTCCAACACAACTTTTATGCTGGTACAAAGTCTGGAATATGGCCCGTGAAAGGATTTGTACCGCAGTTCTTCTTTCTCTATATTACCTGGGGAAACTGTTTTTGGAAGAACAGTTAAAAAGCAACAACAAAAATTTCTCTGCGGTGTTGATGAGTTTCTGTGTCTCCAGGTACTCTGCCATTTGTTTAAAAGCCTCCAACAAAAGAACATTCATAATCGCTATTTTGGATATGCTTCTGAGCAGTAGCACTTCCTATATGACTACATTAGCAGTAAGACTCTCATACTGTGGCCAGAATGCATTTCATATAGCTTCTGATACTGTCACATGGAAAGTAATTCTGCACAGGAGCGTCTTGCAGATAGCACTACCTTAAATCACTGTGGCATTCTGCTGCTTATTTGTATATTAAGGGAGGATGAGAACAGGTTAAACAGCAGAGTTCCTGCAAGAATATGCTTGATATAAAGCAGTGTAGTCTCTTTTGTAAAGAATCTTATATTCTGTTTCTGGAGTTAACTTTATCCTTTTTTCCTAACACTGAGATCTCCAAGCCTGAGAACACGGGCCTAAATTATACAGTTATTTTTCCCAGTTGTAAATATAGAAAATGTTTAACTGCACATACTTGTTGGGTAAGCCCTAAAGAATATTTTCAGTCTGTCAATTCAACTTGTGGTGCCTTTTTTTGGCTCGAAGCCAAACTTTATACAAGACAGTATAGAAAAAATCACTTGGGTATCATTCTGAATTATTTCCAAAGATTTAGTAAAAACATACAAGCTTTGAACAGATTAGTGTTATGGAGAGATGGTGGTCTCTTCAGAACTAAAATTGTAACTAGGCTTCTGTTAAAAGCCTGATTTTAATACCCCCTCTAATTTTGCCATAAATAAACCAATCTGCCTAAAACTTCTTATGTGTGGTCCTGTGGCACGAGAGAAATATTTTAAGATTGGAGTGATACAACAGGGTGTCTGAGATCTGACTGATGTTTGAAAAACTGGGAATGTATTGCAGTTTGTGAAATGTTTCCTATCTCAAAATAACCTGTCCTGTATTAACTCTGAATTTCTTCTTTTGTTCTCACTGGGGACTGATTTTTGACTTTTTTTTTTCTTGTTTCTTTTCATTTTTTAAGTTTCTAGTTGTTCTTTGGCTTGGGCAGGTGTGGAGTTTTTGAACCTATAAACTCTAGAGGTCATAAACTCTGCTGGCAGGTTATACTAGATTTAAGACGTTCAGAAGTCAGCCTCAGTAGGAGTTGGCAGGGTGTTATGTAGAGTCCCAAAGCAAGCCAGCAAACCCAGGCTTTTTCTCTGCCTCAAATGTAGCAGTTTTCATAAAATTTTCACATGTCAAAGTTTATAAGAAGCTTTTTCCAGAAAATAAAAAGCTCTAACAATCTCTGAATTGGTTATAAATAGAGCATTAATTTATATTAGAACATAATTATTGGGAACGGAGGAAACACATTGAAAAATCAGAAATATAAAGTATTGTACACCAAAAAATCAGAAATATCTAGAAAATCTGGAAATATTTATTTGAGGTATCAATACCAGGTATTTCTGACCCCTTAGCAAATTTGGCCTTTTGGGTTTTTTTGAGCCAGGGTATGGCTACACTTACAGCTGTACAGCGCTGGGAGTTACAGCTGTCTTCATACAGCTATATAGGGAAAGCGCTGCAGTGTGGCTGCATTTGCAGCGCTGTTGGGAGTGGTGCATTGTGGGCAGCTATCCCAGCGTTCAAGTGGCTGCAACGTGCTTTTCAAAACAGGGGAGTGGGTGGAGTGTGACTGGGAGCGTGGGGGAGACAGAGTGGATTTTTGGAGCTGACGCTGTTCTCCGCTCTCTGCCTTGCAAGTTCTAAGGACTGGAAGATACACAGCACCTACCTTCAATCATTTTAAAAGTTTTGACCCTTCCCCCACCCCTCTCATTCACTAAATGCAAATTATGCACTCCTAAATAGCCTTCAGACCACATAAGCAGCTGCTCAACACAGACTCCCCTCTCTCCTCAAGCAAACAGCTGTGACCATTCCAAAGCAATTCCCCTGCCTCCGCTCACTCGCTTGCTGGAGCAAAGAGCAGCTGTGTTTGTTTTTTAGATAAGTAGCTCTGGGGAGCTCGGAGTTCCTTCCGGTTTGTTGTGGACAGGAATTCTGGGATACCTCTTAATACCCTGGAGGCCAATAAAAGTGCTTTTGGTGGCCACACTTGACGAGCAGCTCTGCATCACTAGCGCTGCAATCGTTACACCCCAAGCAGACCAGGTGTACAGCCATCGCTGCAGCCAGGGAGTTGCAGCGCTGGCTGTGCCTTGCAAGTGTGGACACAGAGTAAGTTGCAGCGCTGTAACCCTATCACCAGCGCTGCAACTCTCCAGTGTAGCCATACCCCCAGATTCCAGCTACCTAAGAGAAACTCTACATATCTGCATGTAAACTGTGGCTTCCCTGCTTCTAAGTAAGGACTGCAGACGTCATTTTCCCCACCACCCTGTTACAGCCCAGAGACCGCATCCTGCTTATTCCCATCCACACATGATCCATGTAAGACTCAGTCCCTGTCCCCCACTACTCAAAGAGTTGGATACTTCATTTAGCCTCCCAATAGGTCAGAATCCCCACATTACAAATACAGACTGGAGTTAAACTTTGTCACAGGTACCTGGACGTAAAGGTGACAGATTTTCTTTCTTCCTCCTCAGCATAACTTTACTCAAGACAAAGCAGAGATAAATAACATACTATCAGATATCTGTATAAAAGCTAGGTTCTCGTTCCACCTGAAGTTAAGGGCTTGGTGAAAAAATTACTGGATGAAATTCTGTGGCCTGTGTTACTCAAGAGATCACACTAGATGATCATAATTGCCTCATCTAGCCTTAATCTAGGAATTCATATGCTCAACATGAAAGAATTAATGTAGCACTTAGTGGGGTTGTTCTACAGGGAAGCAGAGGACAAGTGGCAGTGAAAGGACAGAGTTATTGTTGATGGATGAACTCAAGTGAGTATTTCTTGGTTGGTACATTTAAATTACTCTTGGTTTTTATCCCTAATTTTGAATTTCTTGACTTTAAAAAAACAAACATGTATTAACTATGTAATAAATCTAAGATGTATACAGACCACTCTAGCATCTATGTGGTACTGTAATTAATTTTCACTATTTATGCAATCTGTTTAGCTTCTGCTCATGGCTTTATTTGGACAATTAATCTGATTTGTTTAGTTATGCTCATTTCTTGAGACTTATGCTTTAACAGGAAATCTCTTTACTTTTCCAAAAAATTGTTTTCAGTGTTTGTGAAAAAACTTCTGCAGATCCTAAATGCTGGGTCTGAATTAGCTGGCATCTCATTTTAAATATTTGAAGCAGTGTTTGAAAAGTTTAACACCTACTAGACAGAGCCAACATGAAAGATTTGCAGGTGGCCTTTTATTAGGTCCTGTGCCAACACTGTTTCTTTACAAAATAAAAATCACAACAGATCACATGAGACTATGTATCTGTGTGTGAAATTGTATTACTTATTGCCAATAACGTTAAGTCTGCTGAGGTGCACTGGAACACAGTTCCATGGTATTCTCAAGGATATGTGGTGCCCTTCTGGGGAGACATTTGGGTATTGGGAAAGTATTTTGATGTGAGACCTAGTCACTGGGTCAAAAATGTATGAAATCCAGAAATAAATACTGATCTAACATCTGAATCCAACAAAAGGCAATTATATTTTGTTGATTATACAAGACTGAAGGGGAAAGATCCATACAGACATTGAGTATAAACAACCTTTTCTCCTTAGAACAGGCTAATTTTCTCTCTTTCTTCTCCCTCCTATTACATTAAAGTAGATATTGTTACTAGTTAAGAGCCTTGTACATGCTGAATTCTTTCTTCAGGTGTTAAGATAAAAGTTGATTACTCAAAAGTAGCCTGAATGTTCAGAAAAATTAGTAAAATTATTTCTATCCAGAAAAATCTGGTTCAAAATACAATGCAAGCCCTGATAAAACAGCTGTCAAAAAAGCACTGCTGCTTTTCTGTGGAGTGTTTTTCCCAAGGTGTTTTATTAGTTTCACTTCTTTTCATGCAAAACTCGCTGTGCTATTCTCTTTAGACGATTAAACTGTGAATATAAATGACTAGATTTTTTCTACTTTTACAGGTTTGCCTATGACTTTATAATATCCACATTGCTTTTCCTAGGAGATTCATTTCACTAGAAACTTGTTAATTATTGTAAATTGTTGCTTTACTGTTGGTGTGTTATACTAATTGTGAATTTTTTTATGGTGAAAACAAATGCAAGTTTTTGCATAAAATAAGAGGTGTAATATCTTGTCAAGGAAAACTAATGATGACTTCATATCATAGCTTCTTGTTAGAGATGTTGTTATGTTAAAGTTTTGGTGGAGTTTCCATTATACAATCCCAGTGGATATAGTTTTATTAACTTACTTAGTAAAAGACTGTTTTTGATTTCCCCCCCCCCTTAATCTTTAAACACTGCCTATTAAGCTTAGTTACCTTCTGTTAATTTAAGTAAAAGTCTGATATTTACCATTTCCTGTATATTAATGTTGCATATACTTAACTTTTTGATTGAATTAAAATATATTTGAAAAACCTTATTTAACAAAATGTTCTTAAGTAAAGAATTTCATAGCTGAGGAACTAACATTTGGTGCAGGGGTTCTCAAACTTCATTGCACCCCAACCCCATTCTGACAACGAAAATTACTACACAACCCCAGGAGGGAGGACCAAAGTCTGAGCCCTGCTGCTGGAGGGGAGGGGCTTCAGCCCTCAGGTGGGAGGCCTGTAACCTGAGCCTCGCCACCCACAGCTGAAGCCCTCGGGCTTCGGCTTCAGGCCTGAGCGGTGGGGCTTGAGCTTCGGCCCCAAGGCCCAACTAGTCTAATGTCAGCCCTGCCGACACCATTTAAAACGGGGTCCTGACCCGCAGTTTTAGAACCGCTGATCTAGTGTCACTTCAGCGTACCCATTTCTTGTTATCTGTGTGTTGCCCCCCTCTCCCCCTGCTTTTGGACCCCTTGGGTTCATTTAAGCATTTGGTAATACTGAGCCCAAGTCAGTGGGAATCCATAATAATCGCAGCAGTGTGTTAGAGGATTTGGGGAGCACGAGAGAGGGAAAGGCTGGCGTTTCAGCCATCAGTTTCTGCGTTTTTTCTATACTTGTAAGTGAGGTCAGTCACAGTGCTATATACAGTATTTGTTTTGTGGGAAGCTAGTGTGGCAAATTGCCGGTGCTGTTATGCTGGGTCTTGCGCTTTCTCTTCTTTGGGGAAGGTTCAGGGGGCCATTGTTTGCCTCTGAATCGGTATTTTAATTACCCTACTATTGTCCTTGAGGAGGGGAATGGAGAGGGAGAGACCTGGGCCCACCCTCTTCTCCAGGTCCCAACCCAGGAGCCCTGAGGTTTGTGGTGAACCACTTGAACTAGCGGTTCCTTCCCCTGGGCTACTGCCTTCTCCTGCCCTTCAGCTTGTGAAGGGGCTTCTTGCCGTCCTTCTACATAAGCCAGTGCCCCCTTACCTAGGGTTTTTGGATTTCTCAGCCCACCACAGCACTCCTCCAAACTTTCCTTTTGGTCTCTCTTCAAAACTGCTCTCTGCTCCAAACTCCCACACTGCCTGACTGAAGCAGGGGTTTTTTATCACATGACTGGCTTCAGGTGCTCTAGTTAATCTGTAGCAAACCTTCCTCCCCTTGCAGAGAATAAGGCTCCCTGCTAACACTCTCCTGCTGCCCTCTGGCCATGCTGTATCACACTAGTCGTATAGACTTCTCTCTGTTTTTCTTAGAAGCCTTTGTAATAGAGACTGCCTATGGAAAATGTTGCTTTCTTTTGTAACTTTTCTTTTTAAATATGATTACCTGAATTATACCATCAGAATATTGAATTACTCAAGTGTTTCATATTTAAACTTTCCCTCAGAAGTACATTTTTACCTACTTACTTTTACCTGATCTTCTAGTAGTGTGAGAGAAAGTTTGTGTTGTATGCATAATATATAAAGATTCATAGAGTATCTAAGTCTAGCTGCCTCAATTCCGTGTAAACAGTAATCCAGCATTCTAGAATTCAACTTTTGGGAGCTTATAGGAGAATCTTCTTAAATGTTAATTTGGCTGGCAGTCTCAAAAATGCCAGTGTTCAAAAGGATTGAAAACTATATTAGAACAAAGCCACATAATACAGAAGTAAATATGTACACTTATGGTCACACATTACACTGCACTTAATCCAAATAGTTAAATGAACTACTACACAAAGGTGAAATGAAAATGTGAGGCTTGCTGATGCTTATTAAAGTATTGTTGAATACAAACATAACCAGGTTTTTTTCAGTTGTTGTACCTTCCATAATAAAGTCTACCAGAACCAAAGATACTTGGATACAAAAGTTAGAATATTTGTTAATTGTATTTTTACTGTTTTTCACTTTTCAGCACATTTGCCAAATTATATGTACAGTTAACTTCAGCCACTAAAGTTTAAAAAGAATGTGTACTGAAAATAACTTGAGAAAGTACTTTTAGGGATGGATGATTTTAAGATTCTGTTACCAAAACAATGCTGTTGATGGCTTGTTTGTGGGAAGCACCGCAGATTGGTAGATTTAAATCAAAACTCTGTTTCTTGTGGGTATCAAAAGAATATAGAAGCCTTGTTTCTTAATTTTAAAAAATAGCAGAGTGCATCTTATACCAAACTTTAATTCATACTCCAACTAAACGAAGGTTTGGAAACAGATCCTCCAACTAATACATTATTTGGAAACTTCTGTAGAGAAATGAATCTGGCAAGAATTACATTTGTAAAATCTAATTTTACTAAAATTAACAAGTTAAATTGCATACTGACTTGAAAACCTACGCTATATGGTGACAAAGTTCCAGAAAATGTAGCTACTGCCCGCTGATTAATTCTCAGAATATGCTTGTAACATTCTCTAGAGTAAAATCTGGACTTTTGAACAACTGTCTCCTCAATTTTCCAAAATGGGGGATGCCTTTTACACTGCTTTGCTATGAGAGCAGCCACTCCTTGTCTGCTCTCACACAGCCTCTAGCATGTAAATTACTCCCAGTGCTGGTATTTGAGGGCTCTACCCAGCCACTCCTAAATTATATTACAGTACAGAGCAAATTCCTTGTCCCAGACTTCCCCAGAAGTGCGGTGCTTGTAGTGCCCGTTACCCTCCTGGACAATACAAGCTCATTAAAAATCCATTATTTAATTAAGAGAAAATGATCTGCACAAACCTTATCTCAAATGGAGTTTCCCAACCAACTTTAATTCAAACACACAGTGGTTTAGATAAAACAAGTTTATTAACTATGGAAAGATAGATTAATGCCTCATTACTTGTAATTACTTAAAGTCAGAATCGGTTGCAAAGAAGTAAAAGGTAAAACGCAAATTAATATCTAACTTAACAAGCTAAGTGAATTCAAAGTGAAAGTCTATCTTACCACATGTTCTAGCAGTTGTACTGGCTGAACCTTTCAGCCAGGATCTCTCCCCAACCTGTTTCCTATATACTGTATTGTGGTTACTGTGAATAGACATAAAGGGAGAGAGGATTTAACTTCTCTGTTCTCATCTTTTGTAATTATTTTCCTCTTTGAAAATCATCTCCTGCTGAGGTTCATGACACACAGTCTGTTTGTATGGGAACCTCCAGCTGTTCTAATGCCAAAATGTAAATTTCTCACTTACACCCTTCTTCTGCCAAAGAATGGCTGCTTAACCAGGTGATAGTCCGTTTGATTATGTTGACACCTGGCAGTAGTGTCATTGTGCATTTTGTTTTTGAGGAACTGGTTTGTGCATGCTTTTCTAAACTTGGAATATGTCTGTGTCATCTTATACTTTTATGTGCAGCGTTGCCGCACCTGTTTTTGTCAGAACAATAATGATCAGCACATCAAGTCTTCAAATGATCCCTCACAAGGCATACCTTGTATAAAAATCCATTATAGTTTTTGTGTAAAAAGGGTGAATTTAGGGATACAGACTGTCACAATGCTTTTGCAACTCAGAAAACTACAAAATAGCGCAATCCACGATGCGTTCAGATGGAATTAGTTCCCTTTTTCAGATTGACCTAAATCAGAATTTTGGAATTTGTGTATTAGTTCATCTTTTATTAATAGTAAAAGGGTGGCATATGGATTTATTCAGTGCAAATAGCTTTTCCAAGCCTATTTCATTGCAGTATTGACCAACAGACTAAGCTAGGCTCGTTTAATAAATTTTGTTAAAATAGCATATCCCACCAATGACAAACGGGGTTGAAGTTTTGGAAAGTCAAGTTTCTTCTTTTGAGTGATGGTCCGTGTTGGTGTACATCATGCGCTTAGAGCCACTGAACTTGAAAGCATTGTCCATTGGTCTGTGCGTGCACCCTGGGTCACATGCCTCTGACTGAGGGGATAAGAACAGGGCAGACAGAGTGCCTCTCCAGTTCCTTCTGCCACCACATGGTATGGGTCGGAATCTTTAGTGTCCGCAGCTTTGGCTTCATTTTACTATATAAGAATCATCTAATTTGTAAATAATTTTAATAGTTTTCTTGTTTAGCATTAGATTAGTCATGCTCAGAGAGTCATGGCTGTATACATCAGGGTTCCCCAGGGAGTTCCAGAATACCATCGAGGACCTCCCCTTCGATTAATTGCACCTCTTCAGTAGAAGACAAATGAGTCTCTCCATACCTTGAAGGATTTCAGGGCTACCCTCTACTCGCTATGGATATACACACCTGCACTTAAGAGGAAGTTTCACCACCGATCTGTCAAATCTAGACATATGGATCAGCAGTACTTTGGGACCTTAACTATTCCCATAAGTTGTTGAAGATAATTGCTAACGGTTCCAAGATTGCTTTCACTGGTTCCTTAAGTACCCTATGACGAATTTCATCAGACCTGCCCACTTGCATACATCTAACTTATCTAAATATATTTTTAACCTGTTCTTTTCCTGTTCTGGCTTGTGTTCCTTCCCTAGAGTAACCTTTGTTCCAAACTGTTTAATGCTAGAAATACAAATTTGCAGCATTTAGGGCCTTGATTATAACTGGTGCCTCTAGAAACCACTGTAATAGAAGAAATGATAGGGCTGTGAATTCTTACTTTATACCAGGGATCTCAAACGCAAATGACCACGAGGGCCACATAGGGACTAGTACATTGGCCCTAGGGCCGCATCACTGACTCCCTGCCCCATTCCAACTCCTTCCCCAAAGTCCCCACCCAGAGCCGGCTTTAACAAGTGTGGGGCCCGATTTGTACTCATCCGGCAGCGCTCCAGGTCTTCGGCAGCACTTCAGCAGCTGGTTCTTCACTTGCTCTGGGTCTTCCACGGCACTCAGGGACCCGTCACTGAAATGCCACCAAAGACCTGGAGCGAGTGAAGGGCCCACCACCAAAGACCCTCAGAACACTGCCGGGTGAGTAAAAATTAAAAAGGCACCGGTGCGGGGCCCCTTAGACATGGAGCCCAATTCAGGGTAATCAGGCGAATCGGCCTAAAGTCGGCTATGTCCCCACCCCAACTCTGCCCCCTCCCTGCCCCTATTCCAACCCCTTCCCCAAATTTCCGCCTCTTCCCCTGAGCACGTGGCTCCCTGCTACTTCCCCCTCCCTCCTGGAAAGTGCTAAGCTTGGCGACGGGAAGCATCTGGAGGTAGGCAGAGGAGCAGGGACGTGCGCACTGGGGGGGTGGGAGGTGGAAGGTGAGGGGAGCTTGGTGACTGCAGGAAATAACTTGGGGTTGGGGAGGAGCTTGGCAGGCTGCAGCAAATAACTCCGCGGGTCACATGCGGGCTGTGTATTTGATACCCCTCCTATATACAGTATATAATCGGAAAAAGTGATTTGGGACACCACAGGGCATGAGTGAGTAAAGGCTGAAAACTAGTATTTTACTATGCTGATTACTTTCATGCTACAACAATATAGCATTTAAAAATTTGTCAGTAGAAGCACACCTTCAGACATAAGAGCATTCTGAATTAAGGCTGCCACAACATAGTAGTATTTATATCTGAAATTTCCTTGAGGTTGCAGTATTCCCCAGGATACACTATTTTGTTAGACGTTTGAAACTAGGATAGAAACTTTAAATATTTGAAGTTGCAGGTGTTAGGATAATTTATATACCTATTTTAACAATTTGTTTTTATTAATTATTTGAATGCTGTTTCCATAAGGGTTTTTTCTTAGCTGTTAAGTATTATTTCCATCTTCTGATGTGACTGATTTCTTAGATCAAAGACAGCCTGCAAAATTTTGGATGACTCATGTATACTAAATTCATGCTATGGATAATTTTAATGATTTAGCTTTAAACCACTAAAAACAGGAATTGTACAGTGAAAGCCATGTGACTTTTTCTTACTTTAAGGTTTGCTAGTGGCAGCATTACAATACAGTTATTTTAGGTGGAATAATTATATGCAGTCAGATATCAGTACATTTTGTTTGCAGCAGATCAAAAATATCACTCAGTGAATGATTATTTTATTCAGGATACAAGTAACTTACTAATGTTGGCATGCTTAAAATAAACTTCGTGGGAGAATTTCTGCCCTCACACCTGTGCCGTCCCATTTCTCTTAAAATTCCTTTGCTAAAAGCAAAGCTAAAAGATGTTTGGTGTCCAGTTACATTATTTATTTGTGTTTGGTACTGTTTGATATTTCATAATACTGTGCTGTGAGAAGTTACAGTAGCTTTGAACTAAAACTACTATAATGTCAGTTATCATGAGAACTTCTTCTGAGTGAGGGAATGTTTTTCAGTTAAATGCTATAGGTCTCTTTTGACCTTATATGCACCAAGGATTTCAGGGATTTCTCCCACCTTCGCTGTAGAGTTACTCTGAACAGGGTTAGATGGCATGGTAACAGACTACATCAGTCACTCTGTTAGTGCTCCTACCATTGCTACCATGGTGTAAATGCATCATTAAGTACGGAAATAATCACAGGAATCATTTTTTCCCAATATGGAATGTGATGCAGCAAACTAAAAGAGGTTTTACTATTACACACTGAGTTAACTCAGCCTATGCAAGATTGCTAATTTAATAAACTGAAATACTCAAGGCCGCATTGTAGTAATCTTTCTAAATTGTAGAAGGTGGAGAGGGGGAAAGAAATATCAGCTAAATATAATACAGCGTTTCCTGTAGCCTGTATCCTATGCAGCACATTAGACCTCATAAATATACAGTAGAGACCCCAGAACTGCGCAGCACTCCTCTTTCCTTCTCCAGTGCGGCCATCCCAGTCCAGTCAGCAGTCTTTCTTGCTATTAATTTTGATACGAACATTTTTTATTTATTTTATGCTGTCCCCAAACTTTATTTTTTCAATATGTGGCAGACATTTCTATTGATAACAAGCGACTGCATTGTAAAAACTCTTAGAGGTTTGTACCACCCTGTGAGCTAAACTGGAGGCGTAGAAATTTAATTCTTTCTATTGAAGCTTAGTTTCTGGAGTGTAAAAATTCAGCAGTTTTTTAAAATAACCCACTTTTGTGCAGTAATTTACATGGTTGTGAAACTGTATCACACACAGGGCCCTAGCTGGTTATTTACTTCTGATTTCTCCCTAATAGTGCTGTTTCAGGTTAAAGATGCATATAATGAATTTCAGGAACTTGCAGAAGTATGGCACAAGTCTGTTCCTTAGCATCATGCTCAAGAAAATGTTTTGGGCTTTTTGTGTCTGTAATGTAGTGGGCCTGCAGATACACACAATAAATATTGCTCCAGATTCAAAACTGCTAAATATCCTTGGAATTACCAGTAAAATGTGCATTATTTTTTTTTAAGTTGCAGTGATTTTTAAAGTGGCTCTTTTAGTAAATTTTTGTCTCAAATTGAAATGACTTTAACATCTTTGGGATAATTGCTTTTTTGTGGAGTAAGGAAGTCTTATTTCTTTTTGTTCTTGGGACTTTCAAATGTCAGTAAGTTGGTATGAATGGTGTAAGTTAAAGAACCAATTAATATAAAAAAATATTTCTTCTGAAGAAGAGAATTGACGCTGCTATATTTTTCTTTTCAAAGTTTGCTAGACACCTCATATGAAGGGCAAACTTCTATAAAAATGAGGCTAGTAAGAAAGTTATTAAAATAAAAATAAAAATCTTGATTCTGTATATTCATTTCAGCAGGTGGTTGATGTGCAACGCTGTCAATGAATGGTCATTTTAGCCATGATGGCCGACCAGCCGCCTCCATTAGAAGCCACACCTATAATGAATGAAGTGCCACTTTTACCTCATATGGTTAATGGGGACAGCATACAACAGGCAAGTACACCTTTGAAACTATAATGCATAACAGTCAGTTTAGACTTGACCTACTATGGCAGTAATTGCCTAACAAGCTAATTGGAGTGATGCGTATTTCAACATTGCCCATAACTGGGCTATGTGCTTTATAGAACAAGTAGAGAAATTGTGATTGTACTACTGAAAATTCTTGTTTGAAAACACCTTGAAAATTGGGGCATTAACAGGAAATGGAAGGAAAGTAAGTGTAGTACTGATACTCAAAATCAGAAGAGTTTTTTTTTTTTCTGTTGCTGTCTTCAGTCTAACTTCTGACGCAAATATGGAGACCAGAAAAAAATCACTAAATCTAGAAAGTGATAGAACCATAAAAATAAACAGTAAAGCTTAGAGAGAATATTTTTTTCACTAGACGCACTTGATTGCTTTGTTACAGAATTACAAAATTAACGGATCAAAGATAAGTGTATTTGGATTTAATAAAACATTTGATAATTCACAAAATCTTTGATTATAACAAACTGTTCTAAATATAAGTACCAGTATGCATTAGAAATTAGCTGCAGTACCGTAAAGAAATAATTATGTTGGAGAGAGGTGTGGTAGGATATAGCAAGGATCAGTTAGGTTGGTGATATTTAATATCTTCATTAATCTACATAAAGGAATTCATAGCACATTAATGAAAATCGTTCATGATGATTTGGAAGGAGGTCATAATATCAGCATTCTCAAAACTACAATACCCGCACGAGGAAATTAGGAAACAGATCAACAGAGCCAGACGTACCCAGAAGTCTCCTACTGCAAGACAAACCCAAGAAAGAAACCAACAGGACTCCACTGGCCATCACATACAGCCCCCAGCTAAAACCCCTCCAACGCATCATCAGGGATCTACAACCCATCCTGGACAATGATCCCACATTTACAGGTTTTGGGTGGCAGGCAATCCTTGCCCACAGACAACCTGAAACTATTCTCACCACAACTGCACACCGTACGCATAGTAACTCTAGCTCAGGAACCAATCCATGCACAAACCTCGATGCCAGTCTGCCCACATATCTACACCAGCGATACCATCACAGGACCTAACCAGATCAGCCAACCGTCACCTGCACATCCATCAATTAATATACGCCATCAATGCCAGCAATGCCCCTCTGCTATGTACATCAGCCAAACTGGACAGTCTCTACGGAAAAGGATAAATGGACACATATCAGTATCAGGAATGCAATATATAAAAACCTGTAGGAGAGCACTTCAACCTCCTGGCCACACTATAGCCGCCTTAGGTGGCCATCCTGCAGCAAAAAACCTTCAGGACCAGACTTCAAAGAGAAACTGCTGAGCTTCAGTTCATCTGCAAATTTGACACATTCAGCTCAGGATTAAACAAAGATGTGAATGGCTTGCCATTACGGAACCAGTTTTCTCCTCCCTTGTTTTCACACCTCAACTGCTGAAGAGGGCCTCATCCTCCTGATTTGAACCACCTCGTATCTCTTGCCTTGCTTGCTAGCATATATATACCTGCCCCTGGAAATTTCCACTACCTGCGTCTGACGAAGTGGGTATTCACCCACGAAAGCTCACGCTCCAAACGTCTGTTAGTCTATAAGGTGCCACAGGATTCTCTGCTGCTTTTACATAATATCAGTGAGGACATAAGAATAACACAAGTGCTTAATGAGATTAGAACTTTGGGCAAAAAATGATATTCAGCTTGGTAAAGTGTAAGTTAACTAGAAGTGAGTTTGCAATTGGATATGGTATTCTAAAGGTTACTGCATTGTACTAAATACAAAAAGGAAGTGTTACGTGACCTAGAGATTATAGTCTCTGTACATTTCTAGCATGATCATGCTGAGAAATGTTGTATTAAGTTCCGGACACCTCATTATTTTAAAGATATTGATAAACTAGAATGTATTCAAAGAAGGAATAAGCAAAGGAATATGTTATACTTTGTACTTTTTACCAGCAGAATTTAAATAGCGGGTGTGGATTTGGAGAAATTTTAAAAGAGAGTTTATATCACACAATAAACAAAAGCTAAAAAGCATATAAACTAGCCTACCCTAGCATTTTATCTATTGGGTATCCGGAAGTTGGGCGTGCAGAAGCCCACCCACTGCTAAAGGATCCCCCCCGAGCCTAAGGGGAGGATCCACAGGATCTCAGAAACCCACTGATTCTGGGGGACAACTAATAAAAGAACAGGGACAGGAGTGAGGTCAAAGGGTGATAAGAGGGAGCCTGACGGGGACACCGAGCAGAGAACCCTGGACAGCGCCCACCGCTCCTCGAAGGCGTCAAGGGAGCCAGTGGACGCTGCCCAGAGAACTCCACCCAGATATGTGAACGGACTAAGGATCGGAAACGAGCCCCACGGTCACCGGAGTCTCCATCGGCCAACCTCCTCTCCCTGGTTGCGTGATGGCCATTTTAGCCAGGGCAAGGAGGAGGTTGACCAGGAGGTCCCGGGACTTTGTGGGGCCACGGATAGGGAGTGCGTAGAGAAGGAGGTGAGGGGAAAAATGCAGCCAGAAACATAAGAGGATATTGGTGAGGAGCCGGTATAGGGGCTGCAACCTGGCGCACTCTAAATAAACGTGCGCCAGGGTCTCCCTCATGCCGCAGAAGTATCATAGATCATTAGGATTGGAAGGGACCTCAAGAGATCATCTAGTCCAACCCCCTGCTCAAAGCAGGACCAATCCCTAAATGGCCCTCTGAAGGATTGAACTCACAACTCTGGGTTTAGTAGGCCAATGCTCAAACCACTGAGCTATCCCTCTGCCCCCCTGAGCTATCCCTCTGCCCCCAGGTGTCTGGGACAGGGGTAAACCGCACCAAATACATGCCCGTGCTCATGGCCCCCTGAAGGAGCTGCCAACTGATATCCCCGGCGGGCCTCAGGACCAGGGTAGAGTAGAGGCTGGCCCACCGGGGCTCCTCACCCCCCAGAGGTGGCAGGAGGTCCCGCCACTTTTGTTAGCAAGGTGAAATCCCTCTTTCCAGACACTCGTCAGCTGAGATAATATTCAAATAGCTGATGCATCATGTTACACTAGGGAAATAGTAAATTGAAGTTGGTGACCAATTTGGGTGTCCGGAAGGGAGGTTGCAGTAATTAAAGCGAAAGATGCTGAGGACCTAGATGAGACCATTTGCTGTCTGAACAGGGAAGAGAAGGATCTTGAAGGTGCTGAAAGGAAGAAATGATTGACTTGATTTGAACACAGCCTGACTATGAGGAATAGAAGAGTCAAAGCTAATTACCCAACTCTGTGACTTATGTGATTTTTAGGATGGTGGTTGTTTCAGCAGTAGTGAATAGGAGAGAGTGGGAAATGTTTTGGAGGAGGAATAACTTGTTCCATTTGCACCATGTCAGGTTCAAGTTGACAACAAGCAGAGAGATAGGATTGGATAGAGGGAAGATAGATGTGAGTTATCAACACAAAGGTCGTAGTTGAAGCTCTCAGTGGATGAGATTACCTTAAAAGGGTGTAAATGGAGAAGAGGAGCCAAAGGCACAGCTTGCACAGCAATTTCCTACCGGAATCCTAAACCACCATAAAACAGAGATGCCATCATTGTTGGTTTTAAAACAGCCCACCGTCATGTCTTAAATTATGTAGAGATCCCTGAGGCAAAAAGAGAGGTGGGGCCAGGTGCTGAGAAAAACCCTACTGCTATAAAAGCTGTAGTTGCTGTCTTCTTCCCTAATTTGTGGCAACCATTTTCTTCAACCCAAAGTTTTCATGCAGCAGCAAGCCATCAGGAAAATAAAGAACTCTGGTGGGTTCAAGAGCTTCATCCAGCTGGAGTTTTAACTTGATCTACAGAGTTATAAAAAAGATAATCAGATCATTGGGGAACTTCATCTCTGCTTCTCACTGGTTGAGGTACCCATAGTACCTGAAACTAATGGAAGTTTCATTCCATTTGTCCATTTTGGAGGACTTGCTGACAGTCTGACTTAAGATCTGGCATGCTTTTATATCATAGCCATTAGGTGGGCGAACCTCAAGAATAGATTCTCAGACAGAGTTGCTTTAGCAGTGACTTATTTAGCATCTGCACTATATTTGGGAAGAAGATGTTTTTTGGATAATGTCGCAAAACTAATGTTTATTCCAGCAGCAACTGACATCTGGTGTGTCTTAAACTGGGCTAGGCAAGAGGCAGAACGCTAGTTAAGTCTGGTCTGCAGTGATTGGACCCTACAGAGACATGTCTCCTTGTGGGACCTGCTGCATGGATTATCCCAGGTTCCTGAAAGCACTTGGTGTGTAGAAACCAGTTTAGTGTAGTCCTGAATACTGTCATAATCCTCTCTCTCTGTATAGGCTGTTCCTGGCAGCCACTTGCTTTGAAAAGTGAATGGGAAAACTGAGTGCTGTATCCTGCCAAGAATCTTAAGCTAATATTTTAACATGTTATAGTTGTTCTCTGAACATTATCTTCTTCCTTTTCCCATAATAATTGATGCAAATGAGAGCAGATTATACTACTTAGATAGTTCTTCACAGACTTTTGTGTTGTCAGGACTTGGGGTTTTAGAATCCTGGTATTCATTCCCTCTGCATGGAAGGCTTAAGAGGGCAGACATCATCCATCTAGAGGGTGTAGAGTTGGACAAAGTCCTCATTGGGGAAAATTCTTTTAACTGTGTTAGTTTTAAATTCACTTAAACAACTAATTTTGCAATGCGCTTTCACTTTGAGCTGCAGGAGTGATTGCACTTCTGAAAATGTTAAAGACAATATGCCATTTTACACACATACATTAAAATTACATGGCACACTGTTGGGCTGTTGCAACATTTGGCAGAATGACTGTTAACGGAAGGCAATTAGGTATTTCCAAAGTCCTACGTGTCTGGACTTCTTTTGAGAATGAAGAATTTTCTGTAGCTAATTCTGTAAGTTCGGTGATACCTTTCTATATGCTTCCTCAAATATTAGCATACAGTGTTGTGGAGAGCTTATTGTAAAGTTACTGATTTCAGTTTCAGCTGTGACCTATGAGCCCACAGTTCTCTTTATTTATAGGATAATTTCTTCAAAAGAACACCACCTCAAACTTTAAATTTAGAGGCAAACTTTGTAGCCCAGGCCAATCTCTAACTCAGTTGTCGTCATCTGCCAGAAGGTTTACCTACACTTCAGCATCCAAACTGTTATGCATATGAAACTAGTCATAGTGTAGGAATGATTCCCCTCCTCCCCCCCAACTTACATCTGAACAGGCCATGGTTGAAATTTGTTTAAATCATTAATAGTCAACTAATCAAAACAATGCTTGTTACAATTAAAAATTAAATCTCCAAATTAATTTATGTAATGGATCATAAAACCAATGATGTAGCTGAGATACGTTGATGTTTTCATCCTCTGGACAGATGACTTCACGTCCCACCACAACTTCAGCAACCACCATCCATCCATTAAATTCTCTCTGGAACACTCCCAAACTAGCAACAACTTCCTGGACGTCACGATCAGCTTCAGTAATGGAACCCTACAGACAACTATATTTAAGAAACCCACCAATCACCATACCTACCTTCATAGATCCACTTACCACACCAAACACACTAAGAAATCTGATATCTACAGCCAGGCATTCAGAGACCACAGAGTGTGCTCTGAGAAGAGAGTCTGGGGGCTGGTCTACTCTATGGGGGGAAATCGATCTTAGATATGCAACTTCAGCTACGTGAATAACGTAGCTGAAGTTGAATATCTAAGATCGGATTACTCACCCGTCCTCACCCCGCGGGATCGATGTCCGCGCCTCCCTCTGTCAATTCCGCAACTCCGTTGGGGTTGGTGGAGTTCCGGAATCGATATAAGTGCACTCGGGGATCGATATATTGCGTCTAGATGAGACGCAATATATCGATCCCTGAGCAATCGATTTTAACCCGCCGATATGGCGGGTAGTCTAGACGTAGCCTGGGATATACACTGTAACACACTCAAAACCACCATCACCAAATAAAGACACTTAACCAGAGAAGTAGATCACGTCATTGGACGGGCTACCCAAATACCTCAAGACAACCTGCACCAGCATCTGCTTACCTTATATTTAAGCTTGGAATGATTAGGTTTTAATCAGTAAATGTCAATGTTTTTCATACACTCTCAAACTAATGAAAAAATACTTGAATAGATGATTATTTAAATTTACAATTAGACAAAGTAAGAAATCTGCTTGAACTTGAGTTTGATTTAAGGATATTGACTTTTGATGTAGACTGTTTGTTTTAATGGCTATAAATGGTTTACATATTTAACTTTTTTTGAATCTTTTAAATATTTTCAGAGTCCCCTATTGCTTGCACATTTGGTTTCCTGTAACTGTGAAAATGTACATCAATAAAATGGGGAGGGGGAATGCATAAAACCCATAATTTTGTGCAAACTGTGAAAATTTAAATGGATAAAAATTAATGTTTTAAAATAAACATCAATATTATCCAAAACTCTTTAAAAAAAATCAAATTCTAATAAGCTTACTTATGTTGTACAGCAAGGGTCTGTAAATCCATTGTGCCTTTTAAGAAATGAGAGGTTCAAGGTGGGTTACTGCACAGTGTGTGAGGGGTGCAGCTGGGAGAGCACTCTGATGCATTCTGCTGTGGCTTTTCTACCTTCCTTATGTGCCTCATGGCAGACATTGGGAATTTAACTGTTTTAAACCATTTTATATAGATAGTGTTTAGGATCCCTGTGGTTTTAGCCATTGTAAACCTAGCATTGTCTTGTGGTTAGGCTATGTATACTCTGCGCCTATAACCCACTGAAAATGTAGTTTGAGATATAGTGAAGTTTTGCCTGTGGTTCAACCTATAATACATGGTTTAAATTGTCCCCCAGCCATCCTGTTCCTGAATGAAGTGGCAGGGTATCGAGAATGTAAGATTAGTTGGATGTGATGCCGTTTATCTTAAGGAAAATTATAGCTCACTGTTTGCAGTAAAAATTAGTTAAATCTGTCTGTATGTTTTAATTCTTGACTAACATCAGCAGTAAATAATCCCTGAAGCCTTTTTGCTTTCCATCATTCTTTAAAGGAGGCAAAAATTAAATGTCTGTATAAAAACCACCAATATACAAAGTAAATTCACTTAGTTCTTTAATGTAGTGAGGTTTTTCTGTATTACATTACATAACTACAGTATTGGATCGGATCAATGGTACATCGAGCCCCTTATGCTGTCTGACAGTGGATAGTACCAAAGCTTCAGGAGGAGTGTACAGAACAGGGCAGTTGTATTGATGTACTCCTGGCTTCTGGCAGTCAGACATATGGGGTTGCATCTCTGATGATTTGGCTAATAGTCATGGATGGACCTATCCTCCATGAACTTAGCCAGTTCTTTTTTTGAATCCAGTTATACTTTTGGCCATCACAACATCCCATGGCAGAGCATTCCACAGGTTTAATTGTGCGTTATGTGAAAAGTTGCTTCCTCTTGTTTGTATTAAACCTTCTGCCTATTAACTTCATCAGGTGATCTCTGGTTTTTGTGTTGTGAGACAGCCTAAATAACAATTTTCTATTCACTTTATCCACATCATTCATGATTTTATAGACATCTGTCAGTTCCCCACCCTTAGTTACCTCTTTTCTAAAGTGAGCAGCCCTAACTCCCCTCGTATGGGAGCCGTTCCTGATCATCTTTATTGCCGTTCTCTGTTCCACTATATCCTTCTTCAGATGAGGCAACCAGAACTGGACACAGTATTCAAGCTGAGGGCATACCAAGGATATATATGGTGGTATTAAGATATTTTCTGTCTCATTTTCTATCCCTTTGTCAATAGTTCTAACATTGTTAATCTTTACAATAGGTGAAAAAGGCAAACACAAAGTAGAAAACAGGACAGATAATCCTCAGTGAGCTCCCTCAGGTTTTAAATTGAGTAGCCTCTGCATACAGACAAGCCAGGCACTTAAAATTTTATATGTAGTCCATTGGGCTGTTAATTAGAACAACTTTTATCATGACACTTAGCAGCACAAGTAGGCAAAAATCTGGCATGTCTTCATTCTGAACTGACTAAAACATGGTTTGTTAATCCTGGGTTAAATGTGTTTGTTTTATCCTTTAAGATTTAACTTATTTGATCAATATTGTGTCAAAGGCTAGGAAATTAGAGTATAAGGCTTCTAGAGTTTTGTTTTGGGAGTAACATAGAAGCCTTTTGGAGGGCCTGTATTTACTTTACAGCTGTGGTAGTGTTAACTTGCCAACATTTCCTGTCCCTGCACATCTTATCAAAAAGTTGTAATAAACAGTTGTCACATTGCCAGTGTTTGCGTAATTTGCTGTCCCTATCCCTTCTGCTGCAGCTCCTCCAAAGAGAAGCTATTACAAGCCATAGAGCCGAACACCACAGTTGTAAAAACAAACTTAGAATTAACTTAAAGCTTAAGGCTATTTTTAACTTTTTATTTTATTGCTGTACAAAGAATGGATTATAAAGATATTGTCAATATAAAATGTAACGCACAAGGGTTTTGTCTTCCAAAATAAGATTGACACCAACTACAACCAGAGGCTTTATCTCTTTCAAGCAGTCAGATACAACAGTCAATACATTATATCTATTTGATTATAAAGCAAATATTTAAGTAGGTTGAATGTGTCTAGAAAAATTATAGGCTTCTCATCCTCAGAGAAGGTGTGGAAAATGTTAATGACTAAGTTCAGAAATCATTTTATGAAGGAAAAATTAATTGGTCTTTGGAAAACTCATTGTCAAACTATATTTTAACCTATTTTCAGTGTGGAAACTTGATTAAAATATCCTCCTGGGTAAAACATCTTTTATAAATACTCTCTGTAGATACCCGATCTTGTCAATCTAAATCTGAGATTGTTGAGGCAGTGTCATAAAGAAGACTGTAAAGCAGAATGTATTCACTTTGGATAAAGTATTTATTTTTTAGATAATGTGGTGGTGGTATTTAAGTAAAAAGGGAAATTTTATGGAAAACGAAGTTGACAAGGAAAAGTAAAGTATAGCTTACCTTTCAGCTGTAACTAGGGAGGAAATGACTGGTAGGTATTATCAGAACAGTTTTGAATGTTTCAGAATAAAGGATAACTATATAATTAATTTTACTGAGACTGATGGGAATTCAGCCCACATTATCAGTATTTCTAAACTTGTCATCTGCTTCTGTAAGAAATTTTGTAAGACAAGACTGGAAAGGAAAGTTGTTTTGTTTTTTTTAAATCTCTAAAATATTTTAAATGAAGTTTATTGAAATTACAGGGTTTTTTGTTTTCAGGTTATACTTGTGCAGGTAAACCCAGGAGAAACTTTCACAATTAGAACTGAAGATGGACATATCCAGTGTATCCAAGGTAAAAGAAAATTCCACTGAGTTATATCAAATGTGTTAAACAGGAAAAACAAATATTTAAAAGATTCTTCATAAAACTACTGCCATAAGACTTCCACTACATAGTCATAGGTATGTTTTCTGTCATATAGTGAATGAATCTGTTCAGGCTGTACTGTAAGCATGATTAGGAATCCACTGGAAGATAAATGTTAAACTTGAAGAGAGTTAAATATCTTAGATGTATTACATCTTAAACTTTGCTGGTTATAAAATATAGTGCAAGTCAATTTGAATCTTGTCTGAATTAAATAACACTATTGACTTGTAATGATCTTGTCAGGATTTTAACGCTTCCATTTACGGAGGTTTTAGCTACCTAACTCCAAATTACTTTAGTGGGTATTGTATGGCAAAATCTCTGTGCAGCACTGTGGTATTTGTAGTCTGTTGCTGTTAAGGAGTAAATACTAATATCCATGTAGTTATGGAGAGCTTCTTCTGTAGTAGCAATGGCAAGTCTGCAGATTTAAGCATGGTTTCAAAATGTGCTTCATATGATGATATTATATTGCACAATACTTCCACAGTTGCAATACCTATTTTCACCTCTCAGAATGTTTGCCCATAAAGTTTGTCTAGTCTCTCCATTTCTCTCAGCATTTTATTAATCTTTAATAAGATCAGCTATCTGGAAATAATCATTGTTTCTCTTTTAAAAAAAAAAGAAAATGGTTGCTACTTTTCACAAGTGCAGATAGCCTGAGTAATGTTACTACGTATTTTAATTCTGCTCATCAGACAGATTAAAAAACCCAGCATTATCCTATACAGGTATTTAAATGCTATATAGTATGTGAGAGCAGAAAGAGGTTATGATTATTTCTTATCCATATTTTTTTAATAAACCCAAGTAGTATACATAAAAGTAGAGCATTTATATCGAGCAGTATGACAGAATAGTTTCCAAACGCTTTAGTGAGACATTAAAATTGTATTCCATGCACTGTTTTGAATGACAGTGAATCGCTTCTGCAGACAGCAGACACTTCTTATATCTGCTGATGAACACTTATTAAAATATATTTTGGAGTTTTTAATGGAAAAAGTACACACTAAGATTTGCTTAGTTTTCCTAATTTTCAAGTCCAGTTTTTAACTTCAGTTATCTAAAGATGGTTGTATAAATAAGGATTTGCAGCCCAAGTAACTTAGCCACATTTTTTTAAATGAATGAGTGCTTACTTTTAGGCCACCAAATAAAAGGGAGGAGGGGTGGGGAGATTTCTGACTGTATAAAATTTGGAATACTCACTGTGGTAAAAAAGTGCTAATACTTCTAAATCTTACATGTTTTTTTTTCCTTTTCAGGTCCAGCACATGTTCCTATGGTGTCACCAAATGGTTCTGTGCCTCCAATATTTGTGCCTCCTGGCTATGTATCTCAAGTAAGAATTAATTTACAGTTGTTTGTGCTTTTGCATCAGAAGTTGCTGCTTATCACATCCCTAATAAAAATGAAAGACAATTTCTAAAGCCGTTTAATAACTGTAGAAATCATGGTCTCCTTCACAAGACAGATCTAGTATATCAGGTGTCTGATTTGTGCATATAGGCTGAGACTTTCAAAAAATGGCTATTGACTTGAGTATCCAATTCCAGTACAAATGGGAATTGCCTGCCTGGCTCCCTTTAATGGCTTTGAAAACCTTAGCAGTATTTTTCTTATATTGGCAGCAGGAAATTAATGTAAGTTGCAGAGAGTTCTTTCAATATCAGTCTGATTGATGAGGTTGATAGTCATATTCCACGAGTGCTGCCACTATTCAGTAAAATGAATAGTTGCTGCCAGCTATTCCAGTTGTATGATCATGGATATATGTAGTGGAATATAGCGCTTTTCACTCTTTAGGTCACAGATTTGATTTACTCCCAGGCGAGTCATTCCCAAACAGTCAGATTATAACTATTTTGATATCTTTGTTGACATGTGAAAAATCTTAGTTTCCTATAGCACCTCTCGCTGTAGTATCTAATCCCAGCACAGGTAATTTAGCTTTGAGATGGGGCTGGTGATGAGGGGTTGGGGGTGAAGGAGGTGCTCTGTGCTGGGACCGAGGAGTTCAAGGGTAGGAGGGGGATCAGGGCTGGGGCAGGGGGGTTGAGGTGTGGGAGGGGGTCAGGGCATGCTCTGGGCAGTGCTTACCTTAAGCAGCTCTGAGAAGCAGCAGCGTGTCCCCCATCCAGCTCCTACACGGAGGTGCAGCCAGGGAGTTCTGCACACTGCTCTCTCTGCAGGCACCACCCCTGCAGTTCCCATTGGCCACAGTTCCCAGCCAATGGGAGCTGCGGGGGCAGTGTGCGGAGCCCCCTGGCTGTTCCTCCACATAGGAGCCAGAGGAGGGACATGCCACTGCTTCTAGGAGCCACGTGGAGCAGGGCAAGCCCCGACCCAGCTCCCTGACTGGAGCACCAGAGCAGGGTAAACTCCGGACTCCACTCCTCAGTGGGAGTTTGAGGATCAGATTAAAACATCCGGAGGGCTGTATGCAGCTCCCAGGTCGTAGTTTGCCCATCCCTGATTTAAATCCTAGAGAAATCTGTTCTTTGCCCTTCCCAGATTCTAGCAAGTTCTATTTGGAGTATGTGGATTTTTGTATGTTTAAGTATTAAAGCTTTCCAGGTATGTGAAAAAGTTTTGTGAAAAAGTTTTATTAAAAAGAGGAATTTTGAAGCGCATTCAAAAATTGGTAGTCTGGTTTTAGATTAATTGAATCTCCTTTTGGAGCTCATTCCATTGCCAGACTCCCTCAAGTGAAACACTTAACTCTGAAACATAACTTATGCATCACCTCCAGACTAGATAACAAAACTTAGGACATTACCTGTTAACTGCATTATCCCAGAGCTGCCTTGGGTCATGGGTTGACATACGTGCATAACTTTTTTATTTGAAAAAATCAGAAACAAAATCTTACACTGATGATGCAAGTGACTTGGGAGCTAGCAGTGGTTATAGGTATATGAGTCATATGCTTTCAACTGTATCTCTGCATTGATTAAACCTTTAGATCAAGATATAGTAGATTCATTTTCTGTTTCTAGGAAATTGTGAATGAGTAGTTCACTGACCAGATTCTTGTAGGAGACTTCATCTATTCCTCTCATAAATTAAAGGTGGAGAGGAAGGCATTTCTTTATGCTATTGCTACATTGTCATCTCGGATTAATGATTAGCCTGATAGGACCCCAAGGTATTGATTTAATTGGAGGTGGGTGGGAGAAACTAGATGGGAGGGGGAGTTCAGTGTTCCAGCTTGGTCTTCACAACTTTTGCCTCTCCCAACCAACATGATTTTGGTCTTTCCCAGGTTTAGTTTGAGCCAGCCATTCTTCATCCAAATTCTTATCTCTTGTAGTCATGGGGGTGTTCGATATTGGCACCTGTAGGGAACTATATATAGCTGGATGTCATCAGTGTATTGTTGCCAATGAAATCCATGTTGCTTACCACCTCTCCAAGAGCTCTCATGTAGGACAAGATAGATTCCTTTGGAATTACACTAGTGAGGGTTTTGGAGAGCAAGTAGTTTCCCATCAGTTCTTTGGGTCTGTCTGGAAAGGCATTATCAAAGCAATTGTACTGCAGTTGTCTAGTTCAGCTAAGTGATGCAGGTCAGTAGTATCTTGAGACTGACTCTGACAAAAGCTGCAACCATGCAGAATGATTGAGATATGGGATCTGTCCATTGTTATGAGGAGGTTATCTTTTAATTCTACTAGGCCTATTTGTCCCCATGCCATGAGTCAAGTGATGTAAACAATCACAATAGGCACTAGACTACAAAGAGTCAAAAGACTTAATAAGCATGTTCTGTTTTTCCTTGTGGGGATCCCTCTGGAATATAGCTGAAGCACATTGTTTGCAGCACTATATTTAAACTTGAGCTAACCGTAATGCCAATAAATGAGACTTCTGTCTCCCATACTTCCTTCTTTTATATCAATCTGATATGTCATCCTCTCATCCTTGTGAGGTTGTTTTGTTTTTGTTTTTTTCCTTTTCCTGGCCAATGTAAATACTCCCTAAATCTTTCCTCCAGGTTGTCTTCTGCACTTTTTTAGTACCTCTCAAAGGATTTCAGAATCTTTCTCTTTATCAACATTTATCCTCTTAACACTTCAATATAATAATTTTTGCTAAAAAGTGTAACTATCAGATGTAAATGGAATTCAGTTTACTGAAACCCAAAACTTTACTAATGGTGGTGATTGGTTTTAAAAAAATAATAATCTGATGAATGTTCATTATTCTAAATCTTTCAGAACTAAAACTCCTTGTTTAGTGTCATGAAATTAGTATATTTGGACCAAAAAGTAATATCTGAGATAAACAACTCCTAGACTATAGAGGACTTATGCCTTGACCCTACTGGAGTGTGAACACTGTGGAAATGGTATTTAAATACTGTCCAGCTAAGCTGATTTGGGTGCCCACCATGGAAGGCTTAAATAATGGTAGAAACCAAGTTTAAAACAAAATCTGGAGTCTTAAACCTTTTTCTCAACCCAGTACAAATGAGGGCTCAACTTTCTGTTCTCAAAGATGTACAAAAGTAAACACATGGTGGTAACGTTGGTCTCTACATTAGCAGAATGAAATACTGGAATAATGGGCTTTGACTTGTGTCAACACCAAACTTTAAAATTGTAGCTGAAACCCTTACAGTATTCATTAATCTCCTTTGTCAAACTGAGTTTTTTCCTAATTAGTTTCAATAGATGCATGAAACTTTGCCATGACTTTTTTGGATTTATTTAGCTTTAGTGAATATACTTAGTTCATTTGATGTAGAAAACTTATTTCTAGAGAAAAATTCACTCACATTTTAAAACAAAAAATTCAATACACAAAAGACAAGCTTTTTTCATTATATTCTTTTAAACTGAAGAAAGTAATCCTATATTTTTTTCCAAAAAATCCTAATAGTCAAATGACAATATAATTACAACTGATTTAGAGGTCACATCACAGCAGACTTTTGTCGTACTAATCCATGAGTTGACACATTCTTGTTCTGTTGAAAAAAATATTTTTCTTGGTCAGTTTGCTTTATCTTTTACTGAGGAGCCTTTCAAAATATTTTTGGCATAACAAATAAATCTGCAGCCACAATTTCTGCTTAGCGAACCATGAAATGCTACGATGACTTCTTATAGCTTGCCCTTCTAGTAGAGGACCTTGATAGAACTAGCAGGATAAAACATACAGTCCTCTTTGTGAAACTTCTTTAACTGTGAATTGTATACAAATATGTTTACAGTAATATTGATGATATATTTAATTCCTTCTCAAGCATTAGGTGTTAAAAGGAGCAACTTAATTTAATTTTGTGCAGGGCTTAGAATTTGAAAGAGGTTGAAAGACTAGCACATTGATTTCTGTACGTTAATATGTAATGTGCAAATGTCTGAGTGCATGAGTGTTGCATACTTTAGTAATATGGTTTAGTTAGAAATTATTGGTGTTTTAAAAGCAGTGTTAATTTTGTATGACTTTTCTTTGAGGACTGTATATAAGAAGCAAATCAGTTAATGTCTCAATTTTGTCTTTACCAGTGTACGTCTAGTGTGGGCTTTTCTCCTTGCATCCATTGATAATCAATACATTATTATTTTATAGCACAGTATTTTGTAAGCTAAATTTTTGATGTGTAACAATGATTGGAGGTGCCAGTCAGAGGGGATGAGGTTACAGACAATTTTAATTTTAAATTAGTTTAAGTCCTCTACTTATTCTACTGAATTCTGGTTACTTCTCAAGTACCTTTTTTTTTTCCTGTTTCATCAGAACATATATTCTGTCATCTAGTGTCTCTTCTGTCATATATCACTCAACAGCTAGTGGGGAAGAGGGGAAAGGAAGGTAGTTAATCGTTCTTTGACTTGAGTGGGGTTTCCAGAGAATTTATTATCCCTTTAACTTCTGACTAGATGCAATCTTCATCTAGAATCAATGATATCTTGTTTTTGATGTTGGGGAAAGAACTTTTACAAATCTTGTGACAATAATAATTCCAGAGGCCTTTGGAACAACCAGAAGAGTGGATACTGAAAAGTTTAGTTCCTTGGATAACATTTCTTTGGCATCTAAAAGAGATTGGATTCATTTACCTCCGGATACCACAAGAAGGCTATAGGTGTTCTGCATCCATTATCAGCTAGGATTTTTCCCTGTGGATAAATCCCGAATTTTAGCCTGTGCTTACCTCTGGCAGAGGGCCTGAAGATTCAGCAGGACAGGACATTGTTTGTTGTTTCACTGTTGGTCCTAGTTGTCTGATGTAGTTCTTTGAGTCCTTCTTTCTATTCCTGCTTATATATGTGCTCTCCTAAAATCCTTGTTTTATCCCAAATTTCTGGCCTAAATTAGCATTTAAAGGTGTATTAACTAACACGTGCACATTTTAAGTCTGGCATAGGCAAAGCAGTATATATATACTTTAGCATGTGCTAAGCCAGTCAAATTAGATCCTAAGGGGAACCAAGATTTCAGATCAACCAGATTAGCATATGTTAAAGTATATGCTGCATTGTCTACACCATTAGTTAGCACTTTAGCTAACATAAAACTATCACATCTCTTTATCCTAGTCTAGACAAGAACTAAGGCAGGTCATATGTCACTTTTGACATAATTGTTGAAAGAAGTAGGGGTGGCACTTAAGAGTCAGTTCAAGTTTACTTGTAACCAGGAATATGTTGTGGATATTTTCTGGGTTACTTACTTACATCTCTGCCAGAGTCAGCTTTTTTTTTTTTTTAAATGGGCACTCTCAGAAATTTGGGATTTCTTGCAGAAGAGTTTGAATTTATTGAGGCCCATCACAGTGGGGATTTTTCTCCCAAAGCAGTACAGGTCAGTATCTGGTTCTGAATATCAATTATTTTAAGCTAGAATCTAATCTTAAACTTTAAGGAATGTAGATTATACAAAAAAAATTACTGATATTTTTTTTTCTGTATTTTTACATTGTATCACAGATGGTAGAAGAAAATGGAGTTCGTAAGGTGATGGTATTACCACATTCGTCTGAATTCCATCCTTCCATGCATCCCCCTCCACCACATGTGCCACATTACATGCATCCTCATCCTGCTTTGCTTCCCCACCCACCTCATCCAGTGTACTCTCCAGTTCCAGGGACAGGAGAAATACCACCGCAGTTCATTCACCAGCCTCCTCCACCAACACATGTTTATCAAGAACAAGGTAAGACTTGCTAATACTGTGCTTTAACTGACAAAGGAGCATAGCCTTCTGTTTAAGGCACCAGGTCTAGAAGTCAAGAAACCTGCGTTCTGTTTGTCACTCTGTCATTGTTACTGTGTGACCTTGGATAAGTCAATTAGAGCTAGAACCACAAAGGGACTTAGGCACCTAAAGCTCAAATTTAGGTACCAATGCAATGTACAAAACCCTCACTCAGCTGTCACCTAGCCCTGTAGGTGCCCAAACTCAGAACCTTCATTTTCACTGTAGAAGTTCCCTGGTTACTTAATTTTTTTTCCTCTGGGCAAGCACACTTCTGCCTCAGGCAGACATCTGGATGCCATTCTCATACCAAAGTCCTAGAGCAATCCTTAAACCAGAGAGGGAGAAGTAAGGCCTGCAGGACTTGATCCAGTAGGGGTGCTCTGACCTAACTCCACACACAATGGCTTGGGGGGATTTTGAGAGATTATGGGATATTCTAGTGTTTATATCTAGTGTATTCTAGCCATTCCAATATAATTAAAATAATCAAATATTAATTGGGCCAGATAAAGCAAGAGAATCACTCTATAGTCCAGTGGTTAGGGCACTGACTTGACAGGTGGGAAATCCCTTCTCATCAGGCAGAAGGGGTAATTGAACCAGGGTCTCCCACATCCCAGGTGAGTACCCTAACCCTTGGGTTATAAGTGGGTGTCCCTCCCCACCTGGCCATTTTGTGGTGTTAGGCAGGAGCCTCAGCAATCTGGCTCCAGGACAAGGGTTCCTGGCTGCGGTTTGTAAGAAGAGGTAGGTTCCTCCCTGCAGCCTTGGCTAAGGGTACTGAACTCCATGAGAGGGCAGTGCTTAAGAAACATCCCTCTTGGTAAGAATTTCTGAATGGCTAGCTTCGGTTGCTCTCTGCCTAGTGTGCTGGCTTTTGTGGATCCCATTCTTAGGTACCTGTCTGTTTCCCCCTTCATAGTATAGGGAACCTAGGTGCCTAGCTCAAGCTTTGTGGGTGCAGGATGTATCCTCTTCAAACCTTAGTTTCTCTATTTGTAAGTGGGGGAAAGTTTGCCTTAGAGGGATGATGTATGCCTAAATTCATTAAAGTGTTCGGAAATCCTCAAATGAAAGGTATTACGAATGTGCAGGCTCACAGAGTAAACTACATTTATTTTAATTCTGTCTTTTGGGTGGATAGCAATATAGAAATTTTACTTACTGTAGAATTTTTCGAATGTCTTGTATTTTAGATTTAATATCTTTTAATACCTTTAAATCTTAGTCTTCGATACTGCAGATTCCATAATGATACCATTTAAGAAATTGCTTCTAACTTTCTGAAAAAGTTTCTACTGATGTTGAAACTCTTCATACTTGGTCTCAGCCCAAAGGTGAATTTTTTGAGAAGTTTGAGGAAATTTTCAACCGCTTTTATGTTCTGGGGAGTTTTTATTCAGGGATTTTTTTTTCTTTCTTAAAGTCAGGTATGGCTTAAATAAATAAATTAAAAAAAAAAAAAAAACCTTAGCGCACACACTGGTCCTCCAAGTTGAGGGTGGCGAGAGTAGCTATTCACATTAATTGAGTGTGTTCACAAGTAACTTTTTTCAAAGGGCCTACTGACATAACCTTTTGTAACATAGCAGGATTACATGGTTCTCCTTTTATGAGCAATAATAGAAAAGAGGATATTTAACAAGATGGGGCTATGCAAGAGTACCCACTGTCATAATGTGTGGGGAGCTTGATCAATGACAGTGGTGGCAACTTCTTGAGAAGAAAAACCTAGGGAAAATTTTAATCATTTTTGAAAATCAGATATAGGTGCTTTATTAAGTCCCTTAGGATCCTTAAAGAATCTTGAAAATGTTGTTTCTGCTGTTTGCACTGCTATGTCATAGGAAGGAGGACAGCTCTAATCAAGAGGCGTAGTTTTGGGAGTGGAGGTATTAGGTTAAAAACTAGCAAAAAGGAAAGATTTAACTATTGGGAATATGTGGGGGGGAGGGGATATGAGGGCAAGGATAACTCAGTGGTTTGAGCATTGGCCTGCTGAACCTAGGGTTGTGAGTTCAATCATTGAGGGGGCCATTTAGGGAATCAGGGGGCTGGACTCAATGACCTTTCAGGGTCCCTTCCAGTTCTGAGATTTTTTTGTTACTATTAAAAAAAAAAAAAACGGAGAAAATAGGAAAAGTTTTTAAAAGCTGAGAGAGGATTTAAAAATAGTAAAAAGTTTATGGTTCAGAACTGTAACTCACTGGGTATGGATTAAATACAATGAGAAAGGTAAATGGCCTAAATTAAAGGCAAGGGCTTCAAAAAAACAAATGAGCAAAATTAGCAATACAATAGAACCTCAGCGTTATGAACAGCAGAGTTATGAACTTACCAGTCAACCACACACCTCATTTGGAACCTGAAATGCACGATCAGGCGGGAGCTGAGCCCCCAAACGTACAAATACAGTACAGTACTGTGTTAAATGTAAACTGCCAAAAAAATAAAGGGAAACCAGCATTTTTCTTCAGCCTAGTAAAGTTTCAAAGCTGTATTAAGTCAGTGTTCCGTTGTAAACTTTTGAAAGAACAACCATAACGTTTTGTTCAGAGTTACAAACAGCCACCATTCCTGAGCTGTTCATAACTCTGAGGTCCTACTGTAGTATAAAACCAAAATAAACTTTGAGCTGCCTACTTTTACCACTACCTCTCTTATTGAGACACAAGTGATCCTAAAACACTGAGTGTATTGCCTGGAACTATAGGAAGTCCCTGCCAATCAGCAGTATGAAATTTTTATCATTTCGTCTGGTGCCCACACCCATCTGAGTAACAGTGCAAAAATTGTCAAGACTTTTTGGTCTTCACTTGGGTGCAGTTTGTCACAGCTATGAGCAGCACCAGATCTGTCCTCCTACAGACTCAGTTAGATAGCATTGCACTTTACACTTACTTAGAATTTGAAAGTTTTTTCAATGCCTGGCTATGTTGCAGTTATTTTTTTTAACTTCCAGAGTGTTTCTCAACTGCTAGCTAAGCAAATTGTGCTAAATAAAGCATACAAATGTTGTTGTCTTTTAGAATCTCGTTCCCATGGAAGGACAAATTTTATTCAGCGAGATGAAAGGACTGTCAAAATGCAAGAACATCTGAAGAAAAGACTTAAGGAGAAACAAGCTAGTGGGCATAGTAATAATAAACATAACAGCCCTCCTTCACCGCATAAAGTTCCCAATTCTAATACAGATGTTCAGAATGGATATGAAAATGGAAAGGGACAGCAAGCAGCATGCGGGCTAATAAAGCAAAAACAAATAGTAAAAACAAGAGCAAGCCCACCAGCAGATTTGGAGATGGGAGGTAAGTAGTAGCTGGCTACTTTTGTCATGTAGGCTTTTTGATAGAAATACCTCAAGTATCTTACAAGTCTTACTCCTGGGAGATGGGGAGGAATTGTGTGCCACTGCACATGCACAGAATTCATGTCCCCCGCAGAAATTTTTCCCCCCAGAGAAAATCCAGTCTGCCAGGAAGGCACTGCAATTACACCTTTCGCCCACCAGGGGCTTCTGTAATGCCTGCAGAGAGGGCAGCTGGCTCAGCTAGCTGCAGAGAGCACAGGGGAGAGGCTATCTTCCTCAGAGTGCCCTGCCCGTGTGGCCAGGTGAGGAGGCATGGGATATGAGGGGACAGACAGAGTAGGGCACACAGGGCTGCTGGGGAGTCAAGCAGACTGGGGTTCAGAGAGGTTGGGGGTCGGGGACAGACTGGGTGCAGAGGCACAGGAGCTAGTGTGGTGAGCGAGGGGCTGAATGGGAATGGAAGTGCAGGGACACATGGGAACGGGGGAGGAGAAGTGACTGAGCAGGGATGGAGGGGAGGAGTGCAGGGGCACTCAGGGTTGGGGCATATGTGCCTGACTGAATGGGAGAGACTAGAGCTCAGCCAAGGTCTGCATGGAGGTGGCTCCCTAACAATCCCTCCGTTCCTTCCCCTTCTTCCTCCCCCCCAAAAAACCCTGTTCCATACTTTTCCCACCCACACCCAATAGTTCTCCTAGTTCATACACAGGCTCCTGCCCAGCAATTACTTCCCTCTCCCTCAGTTTCTCCATTACCCCTGACTCCCATACTACTTATGAGCGATGCAGGAAATATATTTCTGTATTGTAGTTTGAATGAATTATTACTCAGAGTTCTGTATCAAAATGCCTAGTAAGGAATCTGTAAAAAGAACAGGAGTACTTGTGGCACCTTAGAGACTAACAAATTTATTGGATCATAAGCTTTTGTGCGCTACTACCCACTTCATCAGATGCATAGGAACATTCTGTGCATCCAGTGAAGTGAGCTGTAGCCCACAGAAGCTTATGTTCCAATAAATTTGTTAGTCTCTAAGGTGCCACAAGTACTCCCATTATTTTTACGGATACAGACTAATATGGCTGCTACTCTGAAACCTGTCACTAGTAAGGAATCTGTTTGTCCAAAAAAAAATATCCTGAGTCTTTTTTGTTGTTGTCTGCATTGTTACAGACCTACTTGCTGACAGGTATTTTGAAATAAATTACCAAAATAATTGAAACTGGAATGATTATATTGTGTTATTTTGACAAATAAAACATGCAGAATTTTAAATTTTTTGGTGCAGAATCGTCCAGGAGTAAGGTCTCTTGCAATTACTTAAAAAAATAAAATAGACTTAAATTTCTTTGCCTTTTTAGGATTTATAGAGAAGGTCTGAAAGATTTTCAATTGTATTAGATTTTTTTAGCTTGGAAACATTGGGAATATCAAGTCTGGTGTTCGATGGTTTTTCGCTGGAGTACCTCTTGGGGAAAATCTGGAAACATGTTTATTATAACCTCAGATGACTTAATTGAAGTGGAAGGGTGTTGAATCTTTGTGGAGATTCATTCTCCAGAATTTCAGGTAGTCACTGAAATTCAAGTGGTATTAAAACAGATTTTTAGGCAAGGGATATAAACTGTTTGTCAGTTGCTCACCTTTGAGAGAGACTGATGTGATTTTTTTGCTAGTTTTCCATACATCATCACTGTCTTCCAGAGCAGACAGGACCTCAATTTCTAGTATAAACCCAGAAAATCATTTTTTGCTTGAAAACAAAAATCCTTTCAGACTTAATATATCATAAAGAAACAAACTCATCAAGTTCAAACTTTTTTTTCCTAATGTTTTGCCCATCACTGCTACAGCTATCCCTTCCTAGTTTATACAAGGGTTTGAAAAAAATTAACCTTTTGATTACATAATATTTGAAGTGTGTTGTGTTGTGTTGTGAGAAATTCACGCTTTATCACTTGCAACGATTGCTGATTTAGAATGTGCATCTCTTAGCCATATGTTAGGAAAATTCCTGTTACTATTATTTAGGGGTGCTTGCTTCTGCAGGATATTTGGCTGTTTTCAAGCTTCTAATTTGTGTGCTAATTTCATGATAACTGTATTGTTTCTCAGTTGTTAACCTTGCTCCTTTGAATAGCAACATAGAACTCCCATACCAGATCAGACCAGTGGCCCGTCTAGTCTGGTATACTGCCAATACTAACCCCTTCAGAGAGAGGTACTCAAAATTGCATAGTTCATTTACGGAATGACTTACCCATAGAAAGTTTTTTTCAAACCCTTCAGCTGCTGGTTTGTTAATGCCTTGAAACATGGGGATTTCTTTTCACAAACTTTTAAAATTGTCTTATGTAAATGTGAATATATTTTAATTCTCATTTGGAATCTGCTAAACTCTTGTCCTTAACCTGTGAAACTTTGGCACAAGATGAATTGTTCATTGTGTAAAGTATTGCTTCTCATTTGTTGCCTTTCAATTTCAATGAATGTCCCTTTGCTCCTTTATTATGAGAGAAGACAAACATGAGTGTTTTTACTTACCTTCTGCATACCAGTCAACAGATTTATGCCTCAACCATATTGTCTCATCTCATCTAAACTAAACAGTCTCACTCTTTTTTCTCTCTTTTTTTTTTTTTATGTGTGGAAATGCCTCTGTTTTATGTCCCTTCACTGAACTTTCTTTTGTTACTGCCATATCTTTCCTGAGATAGTGTTACCAGAACTCAGAACAGTATTCCATGTTGGGATGTACCATAAATGTGTGTAACAGAATCAGGAATCTTTCTCATTCTAATGTTTCATGTGAGTCTCGGTTATACTAAGTCTTCATGAAATTTCATGAATTGAAAAGTGTTAGTCTGATCAGTAAATAGCATTTAAAATGAAATTATTCAGTCTCTGTAAATGTTTTCAAATACTCCTTTGAGCACAGTGACGGACTAAGTGCCAATTTTAAAAAAAATTAATTATGCAACTGCAAAATCAGCTTTCTGCCTTCTGTCTTGAGATACTGCTGTATCTTGGTCTATCACACTGGTTTGAAGGAAGGAAGGAATGAAATGTAAATGATTTGTGATCCCAATTCATTAAAGGAATGCATGTGTAGACTTGTAATAAAAATACACATTTTTTTTAAGGTGAAAGACTACCTATTAGGATTCAAATTGCAATACTCAGAGATGTGTTTCTCTACTGTAGATGACAAACTTGGCACTTCAATAGTAGAGTAAAACAGAAATCAGAATTTGGGTCTTGGCAGATAAGTAAAGGAGGAACTAACTTTCACTGGTATGTCTAAACATATGTTTTGTTAAAGATTTGCCCTTGCAAAAAGTTATTACATTTTTATCTTTTAAAAACATTTCAGTTTTCCTTTAAGAATGCAATTTCAGTCTGAACTCTTGAATGTACAGGCTTCCATTAAATACATGTTTTAAATGAAATATTTTTCATAAGCGTATGACTGACTATAACAACTCTGGGTGAAAATATATTCTGCTCTATTTTTAGTATGTAACTTAAAAATCTCAAATGCATCTTCCAAATTTATATGCATGGAGAAATTTGGTTTACAAAGGAAATGCAGCATTAACTACATCACCAGTACATACAGCAGCCAAGACAAAATCATGTTGTAAATTTTTAACATCTTTTATTTTTATATAAAGATTTTTGTTCAATCAAAGTAAACCAAGATATGTTCAGATTAGGGGAATATATCCTTTGTGCAGGATGTACTAAACGGAATTGGGTAACGCTATTAGTTTTGGACAATTCTACAAATCACACAGCCAAAACAACTGGGGGAAATGAATTTTACATAATATATACTATTGTTAATCTCTTAACGAAGCTAACTCCATCTTGTGGTTGTACTTAGATAAGCATTTCTTATCTGCTGGCTTGGGAGGCAGAGGGGTTTATTTTTATTTATCTTTTTTTTTAAGTGTAATGAAGTTTTACGTTTGGCTTTTCAGAGTCTGACACAGAATCCAAAAAGTTGTACAATCTCCACGTAAGCATTGGTAAACCTGTAGTAAGTATTGTCTTTGAAATGTTATGTATAATCCCCTGATTGTATACTTTCTCTTGATAAATAACAAATATTACAAACAGTATAAAAGCATTTTCTTCAATGATCTTTTATTTGAAATGCTTTCAGTGTTGTAAATTGAAAGTACAAGCTTTAGTGGTAGGAGCTTGAGGCCAAGCATCAGGAGCTCTGTTTTTCTGTGCCCAGCTCTGCCACTCTCTTGCTGAGACATCTGGAGCAAGTTACTTAACCTCTGGGTGCCTCAATTCCCCACTCTGTAAAATGGGATAATACCTGCCTCTGAGGTTATTTTATATTTGTAAATGCTTTGGGATCCTGTGATGAAAAGCACTCTGAGTGCTGGTCTACACTACAGGGAAAAATCGATCTTAGATACGCAACTTCAGCTACATGAATAACGTAGCTGAAGTCGAATATCTAAGATGGGATTACTCACCCGTCCTCACCGCGCGGGATCGATGTCCGCGGCTCCCCCTGTCAATTCCGGAACTCCATTGGGGTTGGTGGAGTTCCGGAATCGATATAGGCATGCTCGGGAATTGATATATCGCATCTAGATGAGACGCGATATATCGATCCCCGAGCAATCGATTGTAACCTGTCGATACGGCGGGTAGTGTAGACGTAGCCAGAGTCTGATGCAATCTGTTCACTGAGTTCACTGGGTTTTGGACTGAGCTCAGTTGAATGCAAAGTATTAAAGAATAAAGAAGTACTTACAAAAAGTAGTGCATCATTCTCTGTTTTATTTAAAATCAAATTGGAGCATAGATTGGAGTATTTTCAGACTGTTTGGGATCTTGGAATCTTATGGTGATATTTTAAATAGATTATATGCTAAAATTGCAGTCAAGTACACGTAACTCCTTTTGTGCATCAGTTGTACAGAGTGCAAGCTGCATTCTTTTCTCCAGCTTTCCTGCCATTCATTGTTATGGTAATGTTGTTACTTTGCTGCCACTGTTACCCTGTGGGTTTAGTGCCAGAAAAAGCTGTGCAAACTTTAATTTGGAGGAAATTTGGAGTGCTGTGAAGAACTAAAACCAAATGGCAGAAAAGGCTTGGACCAAATCTTTTCGATTTGAGCACCTTAAAAAAAAATCTATATTGAGAAATCTTAAACAAGTGGTCAGATTTTTCAGAAGTGCTGTAGTTAGTGAGAACTGTGAGTACTCAGCTAGAAAATGGAGCCATTTGTTTGTGTGTAAACACACATTTGCTGTCTGATTTTTTTTTTTTTTCTTAGGGTACCAAATCTGAAAACTTTGGCCTAAGTGCTTAGTGCAGACACAGCAAGTGAAATAGAAACTTCACTTTACACCTTAAAACTGTTTAAATATGCCTGTGGTTATTTATATAGTGCCCTTGATATGAGCACCCTAGAATGATTAATAGTTAAACTTGAAATTAAAGCTCAGTAAAGTCCTAGCTTAAAAAAGACTCAGCACTTCCACTAACTAAAAGTAAAGAATTCCTCCAGTGAGAAACTTAGTGGCAAATGAGCAAGTACCATGTTAATGACTAATGTACCTTTATTATAGCAAGCAAACCTATTTGCATTATTTATGGTTTTTAAAGGTTTCTGATATACAAGCAAGATCGGCAGTTCTGTCCTGGAATCTCTCAGTTAGTTCACAGAATGGAGAAAGTCAGAGTCTCACTCCGGCAACATTTATATTTGAAGTAGCAGTATCCAACAGCGGCAAAAATGGAAAATTTAAATCTGTCTATATGTAAGTCTGGTTTCACAATACATATGTTCAAATACACTGACATAGATCAGCAGTGTTTTTATCAGGAGGTGTACTGTATCTTGCAGACCTACTTTTTTCACATGCAAATCATTTTAAGTAATATCAATAGGCATTATGTATAAAGGGGATAATGGACACTTTGATACTAAATGTACATTGTATAGTTGCTATTTTGCAATAAGCCTGTGTTTTGAAGTACATGGGAGAGCTATCACTCTTTGTTCCTACAGAGGAGAAGAAACAACAATTACCCTTCCTGAACTCAGACCAGCAACAGATTGCCATGTCAGGTATGTACTGGGAAACTTCCCTAAGAGGATTGGAATACCCAATATTGTGTTACATTAGAATTATGTGATTTCTTCCTTCTTGAAATGGGTGGCATTATGAACTATTTACCAGGGTTCGATATAAAATGTGATTGTGTCCATGCACTGTTATTGTTGCCACTTGTACTAATATTGTCCTATTTGTAATGCCAAAATTGATAAATATCCTGCCTTTTGCTGGTTAGCATTTTTGCCTACCGTTGTCCCTCTGCCTGTCTCCTCTGATTCCAGCAGAAAAGGAGGAGTTAAGTGGTTTCCTATAGTTCCATGCTACTACTCTAAAGGGTAGTGCAGGAATCAGGAAGAGGAAGATTCTTCTAGACTAAGGACAGCAGCCAAGGAAAGAATAATCATCAGTCTTCCTGGACCTTCTTTCACATGTCCCGGGGGAGCAGAAGGAGTCTCTGAGCTAATCTCTGTTGAGGTGAGGGGAGGCTTCCAAACTGCTCCCCAGGGAACCTTAATAGTACTAGAGGAGGGGAAACTGAGGTTGGTTGGAATAGTCAGAGAGCAGACCCCTTAGTGGCAGAAGAGAGAATGGAGTATGTGAGAGGAGAGGCTTGCAAGAATCGGCAGCTGCCATCTAGAGCTCTTAAGACCCATCAGAGCAAACAAATCCTTTCCCCTACAGTGCCTAATTATGCAGGAAAGGAAACTGGCTGGAGTAGTGAGTTTGGAGGCATCCAAAAGCAGAAGGGAGCTCCAATATAGGGTCCTGTGCGGGACTAGTGTAGAGCCCTGCAGCGAGATTGGAATCCCATGGGTCCTGCAGGACCTGCTGCCATAATAGCGGGAGCAGGACAGGAGCAAGATTAAAAATCGTCCTACATAGGCTCTACACCAATATTTGTTGGATACAGGAGAAGACAGCTCTCAAATCCTACTGCAGGAGAAACACCACTCCTATAAAGTGCAGAATGTTTTCCAGTGTGTTGCATACTTCAGTGAAGTCTTGCTACATAGTTTATTTCTAATGTGCTGCCTAGATCACAAGGGCCACCTCCAGTCTAAGCAATATGAAACATGCATACATGGTGGAAGACAAGTAGATGTGGTCAGAGGACAAGTACGTATGGGGCCTTGGTTCTGTATTTAGTTAATTTCTAGTCTTGTTCAAGAGTAGTGTTATCTCGGAATTCCTTGTCTTTCTGATTTTTCAGGTGAGCTACAGTCTTCTTGAATTATTTCCCATAAAGTTCTAAATATATTGGTTAGTTACCCTATCCCCCTCCATGTTTTGGATGGTTGACAGCAGCGATTTTAGTATAGCCATAGATTTAATGTCTGGCAGCTATATCTTCTTTCATGTGTGTTTCTTGGAGGGTCACAATGTCAATGTGATGGTCTTTGAGGATTCTCAAGAAGTAATCCACTTTTTCTCTGGACATCCCTTCTACATTAATTTGGTATATTCAGAGGACTGGCCCAACTGTTCTTTTTTGGTCCTGGAAAGGACGGTTTGAGGAAGTATAATTGTTGTTAAGTTCACTGAGAGGTCAGCAGTCACACTAAACTTCTTGACACTCAACTTAATAATACTATGTGCATGATGTCGGGGACGCTCAAATCTACTTCAGTTGACTGGCTCCCAGTCCTGTCGCACATCCAGTTTCTGCAGATTAGAAGAGCTGCTCAGACATCTCACTTTCTTAATTGTGTCAAGGCAAATACGAGGATCCCACTGCACCATGACCTGCAGAACCCGCCAAAGACAAGATTAAAATCCTGCAACCCTCTACGGAACCATATCAAGATCCTTACACCCAACTTTGATGCTGAGGCTCTATGAAGAATCACATGGATCATTTCAACTACTCAAAACAAAGAGCTCATCATTGATCCTGTTGAGAAACCACTGGGTTTTGATTTATGTCGGAAAAACTGGTGCAGATTGAATCACATTGGGCATATCATGGGAGATGTGGACAAACCCTCTTTAAGTGGAAAATGAGAGAAACACCTATATGTGACTGGTCACCAGGCACAAACGATGGAGCACATCATATCTGAATGTCCCCTTCGTTCTTCTGCCGGGAGCTTGAAGGACATTCACCAGCTCACTGCTGTGGCAATATGCTGGCTATCAGACTTAGATATAAATTTGTAGTTGTTGCTACCTATCTAAGCCATACAAAAGAAGAAGTTAACCTCCATTTAAGTTAGTAGTTTGAGCAGATATTTATAATACCAATTTACCTGGAAGACTTGTACCTGAATAATTTGAAAGTTTAATTTATTCATTTTATATACCCTTGAGTGTCAAGGCCTTCTAGCATATTTGAATATAAAGTAATCCTCTTCTGCTGTCTCATCCATCTGGTAACATTCTTTAATATAGTTTTTTGATCATGAATCCCATATGTGTTTTATCATTTACTTTGTCACAGTGGTGACATCCTGACAGTCTGACAACTGGGCTCGTGTTAAATATGCTTCTTGAAAACAGAATTCATTTGAAAATTGTTTAACATGAGGTTGTTTACTTTTCTCAGAGGTCTATAATAGGTTTAAAATTGACTTTTGCTTCTATCTTTAAAGATCAAGCTTGTTAACTGTAAGACCCAGAAATGCTGGATTGTTTCATTTGGAGGAATATCAACAGTTAGAATTGATTCGTCGTGCTTTTCATATTTAAAAACATTAAATGTAGAGCTCATGAACAGTGCCAGATTGACAGCCCTCGAGTCTGAGCTTCTCTGTCCACAAAATGGTTAAATCCAAAGAAACTGCATTGTGGGCATCTCCATGCTGCTCTTCCAATTTGCCTTTATTTCCCTGACACTGCCAACGACATTGGCGTTTGTGGTGGTGATTTTTGAGACATGAATACCAATCCACTAGGGACTGGAATGGATCATAAATTCACTTCATTAGGCCTCTCTTGGAGAATTACAATGCTAACAGTGTGAGTTATACTTGAACCAGTGGTCTAGGGAAGAAAGGCTCTGTATTACACTTCTAATACAATAAGCCATCTACTCTCTTTTCTCTACCTTCTGCCTCTTAAGTGCAGTTCTCAAACTGATGCCCCATGTTCTGAATTTTAGGATATTCATGTGATGATAATCTTGGGACACTTCATTAATTGTCCTTTGTCATTCAGAATTTCAGCAACAAGCAGTTCCATAAAAGAATCTGTTTCTGAATTGGTGAGTTTTACTACAGAAAGTTGTGAACCAGACCCTCCAGCTGCACCTAAACTAATCAACAGAACGAAAAACAGCTTGAGTTTACAGTGGAAGGTAAATAACTTAGCAGGGATATTTAGTCTTGAGAAAGCAAAGCGTACTAGTGCTCTTTTTTCAAAGGTGGATTTTAAGTTGCTCAGTGAAGATTGTTACTCTGCAATATAGCTGAAATATCACTTCTCCATCTCCACGTCATCCTGTTTTCTTCTGTTACTTATTCAATATCCTTTGTATCCCATTAATGTGTGAGTTGGTAGCATGCTTTTGTCAGCATAAAAAACATGTCATTTGTCAATGCAAAAATACATGTGTATGACCTAGAATATTTGGAAAAATTCTCTACTGAAACGATGGCATGTGAGAGAGGGGAGCATCAACACCTCTAATGCTTAGGGTCCCAGTGTGGTAGATTAAATAGCATAGAATGTTGAAGATAACTCTGAAGCTGAATTCTATTATTTTAGCTTGGTTTATGCATCATGATCTCTCCCCTCCCTCCCCCAGGCTAACTCTTGAATAGACTATGCAATGTATTCTGTGTAGACATGTTACAGTACATTGTGTGTTTATTAGACTGAGTTTTGTAAGACTATCCCTGTTCATGTGCTTGACTGAAAAATGTCTTTGCAATTACATATGGCTCTCTGGTTTAATATAGGTTCATGCTCAGTAAACGTACATTGTCATTCTGATTTTCAAAAACATACAAGTGCAGACTCAATTGTAGTTACATATGCTGTCATCGTATGAGCAAATGCCCAGTTTGTGAGCGCAGTTGTGGTAATTGGTGTGTAAAGTAGGCAAGTGAAAATCAGAAAATCAGTGTCACAACTCCTAGATGAGTTCCCTTTCTTAGATGCTCCAAGCTATTACACAAGACCCAAACAGAACCTTTGGTCCCTCATGCTCTTGGCTTCCTGGGGTTGGGCAGAACTGAGGCACTGTCTCTCTGGCTCTGGGCCTCTAGGCTCACTCTCCAGGTGCAAACCCAAAGTCATATATTCCTCTTGCGTTAGTATCTATGCTCTCCAAAGCTTCCCCAGTAGCTGCTGGGTGGTCCAGAGTTCCACCAGAGCTGTGGACCATTTGGTTTACTGTTACTCTCTTTGGGAAGTACATGATGTAACAAAATAACATAGACTCTGCAAAAGAATTTCTAAACCGACACACGCGAGATACATAGATCGATAGAAAAATAACATAGACTTGCATGCAACACCCTGCCTCAGTTTACTTACCTTCCTGAAAGTTCTTTGGGTCTGCCTGTTTTCCAGGGAGTTCAGGATTCTTTTGCATCATTCCTCCTCCTGCCCAGTCTTGTCTTCTGGTTTTCGTCTCTCCATAAAAGTCCTCCAGCTTATAAGCACAGGTTTTGGTCATGAGTTCCAGCATGAGACGTCATGCTCTAGTGTTGCTCCATTCATGTCTCAGAGGGGGTAGTGATGTGATAGGAGTCATTAGCAGAGCAGTAGTCCTTCCAGGGAGGCTCCGTTGTCCTGCTAATACAAATTTCATCAGTTCATGTGGGCATTAATATCTGTCACATTGAGTGGCAGAATATCCAGAAGTATATAAACATAGACTTCTTAAATCAAACTGGAATTTCATAAATTCACATACATTCCCAAACCATCACAATAAAGTCTGAAATGATCACTGAAAGAGCGCTTAAATGTAAGTGTATCAGGAGGAAAAGATGAGATATAGTGTGAACTGTACAGTTAAAGTTGGTTTGTATTGTCCTTACTTAATTATGTCTAAGTAACACCATTTGAAACCCTATCCTCGGTATTAAAATCTTTCAGTTCAACATCCAAGTGTCTGTATGAAATGAAATTCTACTTTTAAACCTTTGATCTGATCTTTTGTTTTTGTTTGTTTCAGTCTTCAAATGATAATGGTTCCAAAATAACTAATTTTCTATTAGAATGGGATGAGGTAAGCCATTTATTTTTATGATGGAAAAGTTGCATGAATGCTTTGCAGATAGGAGTGAATATGTATATTGCTTACGTAGATACACATTTTTTTATTGTGCCAGTCAATATATAGCCCACTTTAAAATAACAAACAAAACTTGGGCCAGATCTGTAGTACTACCGCTATTTCAAACAGAGATTCCATTAAATTACTCTTGGAATACAGTGTTAAATTGTAAACTGTTTGATGTATTTGATTTTTTTGTCATCCTAAGTAATATTCATAATATATCCATTATTAGTGAGCATGATGGGTCCATTTCATGAAGACAGTCATAAACATTACTTAAGACTTTCAAAAGTTCTTACTAAAAATGAGTTTTGTAATGACTGGACAAAATATCAAAGGATTAACATCTTAGTTTGCATAGGTATCCAAGGGAGTTTGGATGCTTATTGCTACCTTAACTAAGGTTATGCCCTACACAGCAGGAGCTGTTTCTAGTGTAATTGATAAGACAGCCAACAGCCAATGTAAGTAACACAGACACGCTGCATCACCCCAACTACACTCACATAAACCTTACACCTCTGGTGGAGGTGGAGTTATGATGTCAGGGTATGTCTACACTATGAAATTAGGTCGAATTTATAGAAGTTGTTTTTTTAGAAATCGTTTTTATACAGTCAATTGTACGTCCCCACCCAAAATGCTCTAAGCGCATTAAGTCAGTGGACTGCGTCCACAGTACCGCGGCTAGCGTCGACTTCCGGAGTGTTGCACTGTGGATAGCTCTGAGTAGCTATCCCACAGTTCCTGCAGTCTCCGCCACCCATTGGAACTCTGGGTTGAGATCCCAATGCCTGATGGGACAAAAACAGCGTTACGGGTGGTTCTGGGTACATGTCGTCAGGCCCCTCCCTCCCTCCATGAATGCAATGGCAGACAATCTTTTCACGCCTTTTTTCCTGGGTTACCTGAGCAGATGCCATACAACAACAAGCATGGACCCCGCTCAGCTCACCGTCACGGTACGTCTCCTGGGTGCTGACAGACGTGGGACTGCATTGCTACACAGCAGCAGCTCATTGCCTTTTGGCAGCAGACGATGCATTACGATTGGTAGCCATCGTCATCATATTCCTGGGTTCTCTTTTAGCCGACCTCAGTGAGATTCGTTGGGGCGCTTGGGCAGACATGGGAGTGACTCAGCCAGGTCATTCCCATCTTCTGCCAAGCACCCAGGAGATGATGATGATGGCTAGCAGTCCTACTGCACCGTCTTCTGGCGAGCAGCCAGGAGATGATGATGGCTAGCAGTCAAACTGCACCATCTGCTGCCACCCTAAAGATGTAAAAGATAGATGGAGTGCATCAAAACAAGAAATAGACACGATTTAGTTTGTATTCATTTGCTTCCTCCCTCCATGAAATCAACGGCCTGCTAAATGCAGGGTTTTGAGTTTAATCCTTGAGGGGGCCATTCTGTGTGACAGTTGTTTGTGTTTCTCCTTGATGCAAAGCCACTCTTTTTGTTGTTTTTAATTCCCTATAAGCCATGTAGTCAGTTGCCCCTCCCACCATCAGAGCAACGGCTGACAGTTGTTTCGCGCAAAACCAGGCGAGGAGGCAACTGACTACGGGCCTTTTCCTGTCTACCTGGCCAGTGCATCTGAGTTGAGAGCACTGTCCAGAGCAGTCACAATGGAGCACTCTGGGATAGCTCCCGGAGGCCAATGCCGTCAAATTGCATCCACGCTATCCCAAATTCGACCCGGCAAGGCCAATTTCAGAGCTAATCCCCTCATCGGAGGTGGAATAAAGAAATCGATTTAAAGAGCCCTTTAAGTCAGAAAAAAGGGCTTTGTTGTGTGGACACGTCCAGGGTTAAATCAAGGGGTAATGCTGCTAAATTCAACCTAAAGTCATAGCGTAGACCAGGCCTCAGTGTAGTAGGGCACTTACATCAACGGATGGAAGGCTGCAGCGTAGACACTGACATAATTAGGTCAATGTAAGGCAGTTTATGTTGACCTAACTCTAGTGTAGACCAGCTCTAAGTCTCAAATTTTTTATAGCCCTTCCTGTGATCCTTTAGGTTATTTTTCTCTACATTCCAAACCCTCTTACCAGTAGGCCTTGGTCTTTCTAGTTCTAATGACCATCCTTCCACTCGAGGAATTTTGCTATATTGTAGTCTGTCTCCCCTCCTCACCCCACTAGTGACGCATCCTCAGTCAAAAGTTACTGGTTTCCCTGTTTGGCTGGTATCCAGCATTGAAAATGTCAGGCCACTGGCCTTCTGTTTTGAAAAGTGGTCTAATATGAAAAATAAACAGTTTGGATAAGATCACAACCTGCCCACATGTAATATTTAGCTTTAATTCCTTTATTAAAATTTTGAATTAGTGGAGTAACAGAGGAAGGTGGAGAGCGGAGGAGATTAAATTTAACTTTAAAAATAGTCCCTATGTAAAAGTTATTTAAGTCTGTCTTTATTTTATTTGTTTAAAGGGAAAGAGTGGAGCCTTCATAGAATGCTACTATGGGAATCTAAAGCAATACAAACTAACCAAACTTTCTCCTGCTACAAAGTACTTGCTCAGATTAGCTGCTAAAAATGACATCGGAATGAGGTAAAATGTATTGTTTGTTTCTCACTTTAATTTCTCAACAGCCCAAGCTAATGTTACTAACCTTTAAATTTAACTTTTCAGTGGGTTTAGTGATACAGTGGCATATTATACAGCAGGAATCGTCCCTTCACCACCACTGCCCCCTCAGTTTATTGAAGCAGGAGTAACATGGTTATCATTAAAATGGAGCCCACCTAATGGCATGTCTTCAGATGACTCTCTGACTTATACTTTAGATATGGAAGAAGAAGATTCTGTAAGTTGAGTTTTCTTAATGTTTTGATGAGTAGTCTGTAATTTCAGTGTAAATGTTTGTGTAATAATATGAAATATTGCACCAAAATTAACAGTTCATGAACACTGTATAATTAATAAAACAGATTTCTATAAAGTGGAAATGCTGAAGTATGTAGGGGCCTATACTATCTAACGATAAAAAAAAAAAAAAAAAAAAATTCTAGCGTAATTGCTGAAGTTGCCGTACTCCTCTGTTTATGAAGTAATTCACCTTATTAGAGACACTTTATATAGTATCGAACCATATAGACTTGGTTAGAAGTATCCCAGGGGATTTCAAATGGTTTAATGCTTGAGAAATTGTGGAGACCAATTGCTGCTCTTAATTGTTTTACCGGGAGAGTTGTTAGTGACTGTATGGCTGGTCTTAATTTTCTGTGCTTTACAGGGTTATGGTTTTCAGCCAAAATACAATGGAGAAGAACTCTCATGCACTTTAAAAAATCTAAGGAGGAATACTTCTTATAAGTTTAGGGTATGTGCCAAATTACGTGTTTGATTTCCTTTTATTTTTTTTCTGGAGCTATTTGCTAGTAACGCTTGTATGGTGTTTCCTAACCATATACAATAGCAGGCTAACCTAGTAGTAGTGTTTTTTCAGTGGGATTACATTTTTATTTTATTATGGTGTCAGAGAAATGTTTTAAAAATAATTGCCTCTCTCTTTGATCTTTGTTTGCAAATTACCCTGATATTGTCCATGGCAATCAATCAATATATTATATTCATTCTTAACAGCTCTCTGCCTGCAACAATGAAGGAAAAAGTATCCCTAGTGAGGTAGTAGAATACAGCACAATTCCTGATAAACCTGGACCGCCAAGTAAACCAAGTGTAAAGGGAAAGATCCATTCACACACTGTGAAAGTTACATGGGGTAAGTGAACTTGTGTTAATTTTTGTCTTCCCTTGCTCCTCGAAAGAGAAATGAGCCTATAAGGCAGGGGTGAGAAAACTACGGCCCGGGGGCCGCATCTGGACCTCCAGATGTTTTCATCCAGCCCTTGAACTCCTGACAGGAAGCGGGGTCCAGGGCTCACCGTGCTCCAGCCAGGGAGTGGGATCAAGGATTTGCTCTGCTTCACATGGCTCCCAGAAGCAGCGGCATGACCCTCTTTGGCTCCTACACGTAGGGGCAGCCAGGGGACTCCACATGTTGCCCCCATCCCAAGTGCTGACCTCACAGCTCCCATTGCCTGGGATCTGAAGGGGTGGCGCCTGCAGAGCCGCCTGGCTGCATCTCCACATAGGAGCCAGAGGGGGGATATGCCACTGCTTCTGGGAGTTGCTTGAGGTAAGCACTGCCTGGAGCCTGCACCCCGATCCCTTCCACATCCTGGCCCCCTACCCCAGCCCAGAGACCCTTCCCATACCCTGAACTCTTCATTTCTGGCCCCACCCAAGAACCCACACCCCTAGACAGAGCCCAAACCCCAATGTCGTAAGCATTCATGGCCCGCCATACAATTTCCATACCCAGATGTGGCCTTTGGGCCAAAAAGTTTGCCCACCCCTGCTATAAGGTATCAGTAAAACAATTTTAAAATAACATAGAGAACTGGTCTAAAAATAGACGATAGTCTGTCTCCATGCAGTTCTTTTCTTCAGAGAAACTTTTAGCCTAAATGTAATATCCTTAAAAATACATATTTTTCTCCTAATCCTAATCTTTTCAGGATGCATTAATGACCAGCTATTCCTTCAGAATATATTTACCAATTGAGAGATTACTGGATTACCCCACTCTTAACTTTGAGTTTGGCTTCCAAGAAAAGTTGCAATTTACACATTAAAGCTTAGTCTTCATATAATATATATATAAGTAGCAAAAATATTTATTTCATTCAAAAAAGAGTAGCCAAACTTTAACAGCAGGCCTACTGTCTCCTCATACTCTTACTGTGGAGCCCAACCCACTCTATTGCTGTCTTAAAATGTGTACAATATTTCATAAAAACAGATTCTGATAGAAGGACTCTCCTATATTTTATGCTCTTTCAGAACATGAAGCTTTCATATTTCATCTTTTATTGCAGCATTATCACAATTCCAGTTTAACTTCTCATGAGTATATTCCACAATGAAAAATACTGTTCTAAATAGTTGATTACAAGATGATAAATAAACTTCATGTTTTTGCTAAACTTTTGAAATTCATTGTAACTAAAATGTAACTTTCTTTCAGATCCACCGAAGAATAATGGAGGATCAGACATTTCTAAGTATTTTCTAGAAATTTCAGAAACTTTAATTGGTAAGCAATCATTGTAAAGGTCTAATTCAACTTATTGTTCACCTCTATTTACATGTAAGGATGTATTGTCATTACTGTAGTAATTAGAATGTTTGTTTTGTTATAGGAGTAGTAGTTAATTAACGGTAAATTCTGTTTCTGTGCATAATGGAATCAATCCAGGATTCAGTTTTCATTCTGTGATTAATGTATATGGGGAAAAGTTCTATGTTTTAATATAACAAAACCTTCTCCATGGATTGTAAATTGATCTTCTTTCTTTTTCCTGCAGGAAGTAACTGGGTAGTAGTATATAGTGGTTGCATGAGAGAACATGTGTGTGATCATCTCAAGCCTGGTACTTCATACAGACTGAGAGTTTCCTGTGTCAGTAAGGGAGGTGAAAGCCCGGTGAGCCAAGAAGTCACTTGAAAAGAATAAATACATTAGGCCTTGAAAGTAGTTTTATTTCTCCATTAGTAAAAGAATGTTGTGCAGTGTTTCACAACTGTAACTTTCAAATAATACATGTATCATTTCCTAGGCTTCTGATGTTCTGACTGTACAAACATCAGCTGTTCCTCCTGGACCTTGCCATGCTCCATGCCTGGTTAGCAAAGCTAAGCCCAGAGAAATAACTCTACAATGGGGTAAGGACCAATGTTTCTGTAGATAGACACATTCCAGGTTTTAAACATTATAAAAATAGAAGGCTAAAAACAAAAATTATCCCACAAAACTAAAACTGAAATATCAGGAGACTGATTCAAAAACTTGAAAGCTTATGTAATTAAACTCAGTCAAGAGGAAAAAATGTAAAAACTGTAATGCACAGCTCTTAGTTATACTGTGTATAGCTTGTGGAGCAGTATAACTGAGAGCTGTGTATTACTAACAGAACTTCAAGGAGCAACCAGCACAGAAGGTAGGGAATAGTATGCTATGGTTGGTGTTTACTTTTTTGTAACTGGCAATTGAAAGCAAAAATAAGTTTTTGTTTTGTTTAGTTTTTTTTATTTTTAGTCCTGTAAAGGGGAGAAGTAAGAGATAATATGGATAAATGCCTGATCTAAAAGATTGATATAAATCTTTTACTAACAGATAGATGTGTTGTGAATTGTTGCAGCTCAAATAGATGCTGAAACCAAACATCTGCAAATTTATTTTTAGAATTCATCTAACTTTTGGTTTCATACAGACCATCTTGAAACTGTTATTAAAATAAGAGCTGTTTTCTGAAAATAATTACTTGGGTTTTGTATTAATGCAACTTTATATTTCATAGGTCCCCCTTCCACAGATGGGGGTTCAGAAGTAACAGAGTACGTTGTTGAAATGGCAAACTCTGAACAAGATGAACATAGACAAGTGTATCAGGGTCTGACGAGAGAATGCACAGTGAACAATCTACTTCCTGGGAGAATGTACTGCTTCTGGATAAGAGCAGGAAATAAAGCTGGGGTAATCAATCTCTTTATATAATCAGTTTTTGTTTTGCAAGTAACTATACAGGTACTACCACTAATAAGATAGCTATATGTTAGGATCCTGGTGGTATTGTTTGCAGCATCTCTGTGGCTTTCTAGATTAGTCCCATTGAAGGACTAGTTTGCAAAAGCCCTTCTGGCAGAGAAGACAGTGACATTTATGTGCAAGATCATCAATGGCTCAAAGAATAATTAGGAGCTCAACTATCCTTTATGCCTTCAAAAAAATTTCCTCTAAATTTCCTAGTTTTGTCCTAGTGATCCCATTTTCTGTTATGTCCCATCTAGATTTTGCAGATCACTTTAAATTTACAGTATGTGAGAGGTAGAGTAGTGGTAGTGTTGGGCAGAGAGCCTCCAAGCGATACTGGGTTGGAACTAGGGGTGGGAGCAATGTCTGTCACAGAAGAGTGCCACTGGAAGCAAGATGTGACTTCAAGGAAAGGAAGATTTGGGGGGGAGGAGGTGAGAGGCTTGCCAATGTGCGGAACCATATGAGTGGAGGCTTTGTGGAGGTTTTGTGTGCACACAACCATTTTGTGTTGCCGCTGCCCAAAAAGCTCCAGTAGGAGTTGTTGAAGTTAGTACTAAGATTTTGCATCACAGTACCTATCAAAATAAAATGGCATCTCTTATTTTCTCCAACTTATCACTGAGCAAATGTGCATTTGTCCTATTTTTGTGTCATTACCACACTCTTGCAATTGTATTTCCTTATAGTTTGGCCCTCTCTCTGAAAAAGCAGAGATTTCTACAGCTGCAGGACCTCCTGATCAGTGTAGTACACCCTTGTTAACCTGCAAGGCTGCCACCTGTGTAGTGGTAACTTGGGAGGTAGGTTTTTTAATTTTTCATAATAAGACTTTAGAATTTCATGCATCATATATAGCACATAAGTAAATACACAAAGAGAAGAATTGAATATATTGATGGAATATTTCAAATACTTTCCCCATTTTACCAGTACTCAGCCAGAAGTCAACTTTGAATAATTTTGTTTTGTAAATGTTCTCAGCTACAGGTTTTGTTCTAGTATTGAGACAATTGAGTGATATTTAAGCCCTTTTCGCAGTGTGGGTGACTATTTGCCATTAACACTTTTTCCTTACATACTGTGCACACCACTGTTACAGCTAGTTACTGGAAAATTATGGGACCAGGTGGAAATTGCAATCTTTGTGAATGTTTTTCTGTTTCAGTCAAATGGCTAGATTTTTCTGACGAGCTGTACTTAGAGCCTTGCTGTTGACTACTTGGAAGGTCTGGATGTTTATGGAATAGTTTTCAAACTGAAAAACCTCCATTTTGCACGCTAGGACTATCCTCGTAATAAGTGTTCTGACACCATTTTTTTACTAGCATAGTTTCAACAGTAGTGCCTTATGTGAAAAAACACCACTGACCAACATTCGATGTGCTTTAGGGTGCACACTGTGCAAACTTCTCAATGCAGTTTTGTCAAATCACTCCTGTTTTAATACTTGTATTCCCTGTAACAAGGAGTGTGATTTGTGTAGTGGTCTGAGGATGATAAATACCTTCTTGGGAGTAGGTAGAAACCAGCCAACTCATTTCACTGATAACTTTAGTGAATCCACACTGTTTTCTACTCATTCCACATTGATATAATCTTAAATATATATTTATAATTACAGATCATAAGCTATCTGAAAGCTAATCTTTCACTGACTTGAATTTCCCAGAGTCCTGTATGCAATGGTGCTGAAATTTGTGAATATAGGCTGGATTGGGGACAAATGGAAGGATCAATGCGTATCATATACACTGGCCCTTGTCTGAGCTATGAAGTGAAAGGTCTTACACCTGCAACCACATATTATTGCAGAGTACAGGTATGAGAGGCTTGCTTTTGTATGTCACTTTAAAAATCAAAAACTAAAGATAGTTAGCACCTGAATAAGTACTTCAGCTAGAAACTACGGATACAGTTCTGGTCCAAATTGTACAGATGCATTGGACGAGGAAAAGGATTTGGAGAGCATCTTCTGTCACTCCAGCCAAAATGTGTACACCTAGGAATAGGATAGTGTTTGATTAAACACTGACTAATGTCTTTTGAATCTCTTCAAAGTCCCAGATGGTTATGGCTAGCCATCTTGGGAAAATGTCCAGGCCTGTTACACGCTTATCCCAGATGTCCTTATTAGAAGGTGCTCAAGGTCTGCAAGCTATTGCTTACTACATTTTGAAGGAACACAACAAAAAGTGTTTCAGAACAAGATTGATCTGAGTTATCATGCAAGACAGAATGGTTAAGAACATTCTGCTGCTGTTCTCATTTCTCTCCGCCTCCATGTGAGCTGCATGTACTAAAGTGGAATTTTGCCTTTAGTTCTGGACTGATAAATTTTCATTATGTTTAGGAAAATGCCATCCTCTTGCAAATGTCTTTAATGAAGCACAAAATCAAAGCAGTAGCTTTCTCAAAGACAAGATAGAAAACTGTGGACTCTTTGAACACAACCGAATCTCTCTTTCAGGCTGTGAATATAGCTGGAGTTGGATTATTTGGGGATATTGGTGTGGTAACAACACCAGCATCGGTGCCTGCAGCAGTGTCAGTACTACATCTGCTTGAAGAAGATCAGATGGGAATTCCTTGTTACTTGTCAGCATGCCTTGCCATTCAGTGGGAGGAACCATGTTGCCATGGGTCAGATGTCATTGGATATAATATAGAATATGGGGAAAAGCAACTTGTAACTGTTGGTAGAGTTACGAGCCATATTCTGGAGAATCTGCACGCTGACACTTTGTACAGGTGACTGATTATTCTTTATTTTATTCTGAAACCAGTCTTGTAGCTATTTTAACAAACAATGTTCTGGACTATTTTTTTTCCAGGTTTTTTTGGCCTACTAGTCCACTTCATTAAGGTGAACATGCTGTAAGCCAGAGTGTGCATTTATGTAATGGGTTGTCTTCAGAGAGGCTGACTTTTTTAGAAAAGAAAAAAGCAACCCAGAAAGTGAAGACACTGAGTCCCGGAGCCCTAAAATACAGCGTCCGTTGTAGCAGTATGTTGCTGAGGTCACAGCAGAATGAAGAAACATAGGCAAATATCTAGATTTTTCTCTGTTTGTCTACAACTTTATTAGTAAACACAAAATGCAGAAGCCTGATAAAGGGTTAGTCTTTGTAAGTCAGTTCCCTCCTGTGATGGGCTCCGTCCTAGCTACTTTCCCTAACTTTATGGGGTATTCTGGGTTTCTGCCCCAACACACTAAATCAGGACAATTGAAGAGGTCACCAGGTCCACTGGTTTTAAGGAAACCAGTGCATAAGTGATTTCCTCTTTTGCACCAAGATTAGCATCCTCCTGTGGTTAATTTTTTGGAAATTGGTTGGAGTAGCTCCAAACACCAGATTTGAATAGCTATATAATTTTCATATATTTGCCCCTTTAACTACTCTCTTGCCACACTAACACCACCCTCCTCCACCAGCTCACACCCAAATGCCCTCAGAAGTTGACAATACAATTGCAGAAAGAAAGAAAAACATCACGGGAAATCAGGGAAGGAACAAATGGAACATGATTGCAGGTGGACCTCAACATGCAGATATAGCAGTGAAGCTATTCATAATTTTGATGGACACTAATAATCATGGACTGAATAGAGACACTGGATGTGTGTCTTATAACAATCCATAACCCTTAATAACTCCTCCTAGCTGCCTTCTCTCCTGCCCTTCCTCCAGCCCCCCAGTGACTGGAGGGGTATTAACGGGCCACTTAACACACATTTCAAGGGATCATTCAAAATTAACTATACTTATGCTAAACAAGCTGTTCCACTTTCTGTTTAGCTGTGGCACTCTTAATACGTTTCCCAGACCTGAAGAAGAGCTCTGTGTAGCTTGAAAGCTTGTTTGTCTCGCCAACAGAAGTTGATCCAATACAAGATATGACCTCACTCACCTTTTGTCTCTCTTATATCCTGGGACTGACATGGCTACAGCAACGCTGCATGCAGTTGTTCTGTCATTCATCTCTATTACCCCCATACCAGGTACAGCTACAGTTAAATGGATCGTGAGAACTTTTTAAGTTCCTGGGAGGACAAAAAGCCATCTTTGGCCTTATTGCCACTGTTATGATCAGCTAGTCAGTGAAGATGGCCTGTGCACCCAGTTGCCATGGCATCCTCAACCAAGCTGTGGCAGCCCATTGCCGTTGTAGTCCCTTCCTCATAAGATCCACCACCTGCACCTGAAGAACTGGCAGCTAGTGAGATTGGCCTGCATTCTTATTTGCTGCTACAGCCGAGCCATTTTGTCTTATTCAGTTGCAGGACTGAGCTTAACTCTCAGACTGAGTGTGGTCCGTTTTTCAGCTTACTGTTTTTTTGTTGTTTTTTTTTCCCTCAATCCTTACAGTGCTGAATAACTTTAAAAAATATCAGGGCCGTGATAGTGGGCAGCATGGTAACATTGCTTTAATTGAACTTCACTGAAAAGTCCCTTTGGTCATTAGCGTTCCAGATACCAGGAAATGTTACCAAGTGCAAACTGTACTCTGGGCATTAAAGAAACAGTATGGATCCTTGATCAAACTAGTAGTCCCCATCTGGCCCTATTTGGCTCCTGACAGCAGCCAGTAGCACATATTTCAGAGGAAGGTGAACAGTTAGGGAATAACCTGCCGATGGTGGAGTTTCTTCCTAAATCCATGAGTTTAGTATTTGACTTGTGCCCTAAAACATCTTTATTAAAAAAAAAAAAAAACTCTTGAATCTGACTAAGCACTTTAGCATCCATAATATTTGGTAACAATGAATTTTAAAGCTAATTTGGACTTCCTTCAAATCAGATTTAAATCTGTTTCCTCTTCTGTTATGAAATAGTGAACAGGAGTAACTAAGTGACCTTCTCTGTACTATTATTTGTGTGTTTGTCTGTCATGTCCCCTCTGTCATTTCTAAACTGTTCCAGTCTGTTCAAGCTCTCTTCATATGAATGTAGCCTTGCCTCTAATCCTTTTGTCACCCTTCCCTGAGCTTTATTTCTGCTGTCTTTTTGAGGTAGGTGTGTAGTGCTACAGAACAAATAATAGAGCTGAACAGAGCATTCTAGGTGAAGGCATACCAGTGACTTCACAAAGGCATCGTAATATTATCATCACTTTTTTGGTCTCATTCCCCATGTATCCTTTGTTTACTTTTTTGTTTGCCAGGAGACAAGTGGCAGAGGCTTCATCGTGCTGTCCATAGGACATCAGATAGCTATTGTAAGAAGTTGCAGTTAAAAGTCCATCAAAGTCTACCACTAGTTCAAATTCTTCCTTTCAGGTCTGCATTGCATTGTGGTTTCAGTTAGCTGGGCTTTTTGTTTTTGTTTTTGTTTTTTTTTTTAAACAGTTTTTCCTTCTTGGTAAAGAATGCATTGAAAATCCATATTAAAATTATTTAAATCCAACTTCAGTTATAGTGCAAAATATAATTATGATTGGCTGTATAGTTTTTCTATTATTGGTAGTGTTTCCAGAATGCTAGAAGTATGGTAGGTGTTTCTTCAGGTGGACCTTGGCCTGAAGAGCCTGGACACCCTAAAAACAAAGGTGTTTCCTTTTGTTTTGCCTATATAATTATGGACTTCTGTCCTAACAATAAAACAAATCACACTTTGAATTCTTGAACTGATCTTTCATAACTGTAGCTTTTAGTCACAAAATATCAGTATTTTGTGGAAGCTTCCACAAAATACTAAGAAATGTCTGCATGCAAGTAGAAAGTCTCTGCCACAAAGAGCTCATGATCAAAGACAGCCAACGCATCAAGAATAAATCATGCCAAACCAAACTAATGTCCGTCTTTGACAGGATTACTAACCTAGTAGATGGGGTGGAGGTGGAGCGAGGGGAGACAACAGCAGATGTGATATATCTTGATTTTAGTAGGCTTTTGACACACTTCTACGTGACATTCTCATAAGAAAATTACAGAAATATGGCCTAGATGAAAATACAATAAAGTGGATGGACATCTAATTTAAAGACTGTACTCAGAGTAGTTATCGATGGTTTGCTATCAAAGTGGGAGGATGTATCTAGTAGAGTCCTAAGGGTTTGCTCTTGTGTCCGATACCATTCAATATTTTCATTAATGACTTGGATAATGGAGTGGAGAGTATGCTTATTAAATTTGCTGGTGACACCAAACTCGAGGGCTTTAAGGACAGGATTAGAATTCAAAATGACCTTGACAAATTGAAGAGTAGATCTGAAATCAGCAAGATGAAATTCAGTAAATACAGGTGCAGTGTGCTTCACTTAGGAAGGAAAAATCAAATGCACATCTACAAAACAGGGAATAACTGGCTACAGCAGTAGCACTGCTGAGAAGAATTGGGATTATAATGGATCACAAACTGAGTATGAGCCAACAATGGGATGCAATTGCAAAAAAGCAAATATTCTGGAATGTATTAATAGGAGTGTTATATGTAAGACACAGGAGGTAATTGTTCTTTTCTGCTTGGCACTTGTGAGGCCTCAGCTAGAATATTGTATCCAGTTTTGGGCACCACACTTTAAGAAATGTGCAGCCAAAATGGAGAGAACAAAGGAGAGCAACAAAAATGATAAAAGGTTTAGACCTGACCTGTGAAGAAAGGTTTAAAAAAAAAAAAGGGGGTATTTTTAGTCTTAAGAAAAGAAGACTGAGGAGGGACCTGATGACAGTCCTCAAATGTTAAGGGCTGTTATGAAGAGGACAGTGATCAATTGTTCTCTATGTCCTACAGAAGGAAGCACAGGAAGTAATGGTCTTAATGTGCAGCAAGGGAGATTTAGGTTTAATATTTGGGAAATAACTATCCTTATAGTTAGGAAGTAAGTACCGAAATAGGATTCCAAAGGGGGTTGTGGAATTCTTGTCATTGGAGGGTTTTAAGAACAGGTTAGATAAACACCTCGCAGGGATGGTCTCAGGGGCTGGACTTAAAGGCTCTCTCAAGATCTCTTTGAGACCTACATTTCTGTGATTCTGTATGAAGGATGGATGAAAGGGGTAAAAATTAAATTCTGTACACTTTATGTGCATTGTAAATATACATTCTATTTTTTTAGTTAAATATGCATCTATATGTAACTGCCCTTCAATCTATTTTAAAAATTAGTGGGCTAATAAGGTTAAAATATCACATCTGTAGGTTAACCTGTAAAACTCAAATGAGGGAGGGGAGGGAATATCATAGTCACAGCTGTCATTTTGTCCTTAGTCATCACATTGTGCCTGTGTTTTACAGTTTATTAGATGCTTTACTAGAGAGGGAATGAGAATTACTAGATGAGCTGAAATACCCAGTCAAAATAGGGTGAATTAAGGCAATTTTCCTTGCTTTGTGTTTTAAGATTACACCATAACCTGCTTTAACTCTGAACTCTTAAATATTGTAACTTGCATGGGTTACCTTCATGAACAGCAGCAACTGTGCTTCCACTCTGCAATACTTCTCAGTATTATTTGGGATTATTCTATGCAAAATCCCACTGAAAACCTTGTAGTATTTGTCTCACTTGTATTCCAGATATTAGCTCAACTTGAAAGAGATCTTAACTCTTAAGCTATTTTTTTTTTTTTTTTTCAAAAATCAACTCTGAAATCTCTAACTGTAGCTTTACAACTTTTGTGGTGTTTGGTTCTTTGAATATGACAATTGACATTTTGCATCATTGCAGAATATTATTGGGGCATGTATAAGATTATTTCAATACATCAGTTATTGATTGTAAAGTTCAATTAAAGTGTCTTTTTTAGTACATTATTTAACCCTGTAGTTGTAAATTAACAGCAAACCTTTTTTCCCCATCTCTCACTTGAAGAATTAGAATACAGGCCATAAACAACTTTGGAGTTGGTCCTTTCAGTCATTCCATTAAAGCCAAAACAAAACCACTACCTCCTGACCCGCCTCATCTTGAATGTGTGGTCTTCAGCTACCAGAGCCTTAAACTGAAATGGGGTGAAGGTCCTAGTAGAGCTTTAATTACCAATCCTACACAGTTCAACTTGCAGATGGAGGATAAATTTGGCAGGTGAGATCATTACTGTATAATTTGGAACATTCAGAAGCCTGCTAAAGTTTTACAGCTTCATGTCCTGTTTTGTGATCTTATCAAGTTAATGGGTCTGATGTATATCATAAAACTATTCATTTCCTCACTTCTGTTAGTGGATATAGTTTATTCAATCACAAAACTGGAGAGAGAATCAAGACTGAGTGTTAAGCCGACTTGCTGTCAAAATTGCATTTGTATGTTTCCTTAGAACTCTCATGGTGGAATCGGATATTCAGTTTCATTTTCCAGTGGAAAAGCTAAATTGGGTGTACCTGATTCATTGTATGACATGAGAAATTAATACTTAGCACTTGCATAACATGTTTTATTCAAGATTAAGAAAGTTGTGAATTGTTTCACTGTAATAACGTAATACATTAACCTATAAGTCTATTGTCTGTTTTCTGTGTTTAAAAAATCTCTTCTAAATTTAAAGGTTTAGTGTATGTAACTGACAAATAGGGTGAACAATTATTTTTTGACCTAAGATTATAAAAGCGGATGAACACCTTTTCCCCCAGAAGCTTGCAGTTCCTCTAACTTAAAAATTTGAGAGGTTGGGAAAGAGAGTGCATGACTAACCGTGTGTAACAAACGTCCTGTGTAATGTTCCAGCCTAGTGCAAATCTAGGTTTAATTATAGATCCCCCTAAAATGAGTGGGGGGGAGGCATTGGCACTCCCTTGTGCTGACAACTCAGTGTTGTTGTTGTGAATGACACTAATACACATAATGAGCTGTTTATTGCAATAAAAGAGGTTTGTTTGGTCTAACACTTGTGTAACAAATTTAAGGTAAAAGTCACAATTTTTGTAATAAAATTTTACAAACAAATGCCTTTCACCCTTAACACACTTTTTAGTGTTAAACATTAACATAAATTAGTTTTAGTTCTAACATGTACAATTTTTTTTTTAGATTTGTTACTGTTTACAGCGGACCTTGTCATACATACAAGGTGCAGCGACTCAATGAATCCACTACATACTATTTTAAAATCCAGGCATACATTGATGCTGGAGAAGGGGAGTTTTCTGAAGTTTATGCTTTCACTACAATCAGATCTCCACCAGTATCTCTTAAAGGTGAGCATTCATCATACAGCATTCTAAGAGTTGTTGTAATTCTAGTGCGTAAAATATCAACAGTAGCATACCGGTTCTGTTCATTCCCTCTGAAGCACGTGGTATTGGCCACTGTTGGAAGACAGGATACTGGGCTAGATGGACCTTTGGTCTGACCCATTACGGCCGTTCTTATATTTGATATTAAAAACAGATTCTCTCCCCTATCTATCCCCTTTGTCAAACACAGGCAGTGCAGATTTCCTGGATACTGTGACTGTATCTGGCCAGCTAGGAATCCCCCTACTGGGATGAAACATTCTGTAGGTATAAAACCAGTGTGGCACATCACCAATGATTAAAGATTATTCCAGCCAAATTATGTTTTCAGAAGAACCTTTGCATCCCCCTCAAGTCTTGCAACAGAGTTGCACGGTGTCTGAGAGCATAATTTGGCCTGCAAAACCTTTCATCGGTGAGATATCCAAAATGGAAAGAATCCTGACCCAGCCTCTGTTTTGGGGCTAACAGTTTAAAAAAACTTTTACTACCAAATTGTAAACAAGTTATGCTGTGTGTCAATTTTTCCACATACAACGGGCTTCCATATTCAATCTTTACTAAGATACTTTAAGATAGGATCTCTGTTAAAAAGTAATTCTACCACCACAAAATTGAATACCCATCCTGAGCCTGTTAACAGCCTTATTCAGAATCACTTCTTCCTTAGTGGGGTAGCTGGGTTACTAAAGCCATGTCCTTAATCATGTAAAAAAGGGATTATAGTGGTTTCAGGTTAACCATAGAAAAAATAGGTTTTTCTAAAAAATTTTTGAAATCTTATTTTTGGTTTTTTTTTTTTTTTTTCTTCAGCACCCAAAGTAAATCAGGTGGGAGAAAACATCTGTGAAATCACATGGGAGCCTTTACAATCAATGAAAATAGATTCCATTGTTTACATTCTTCAACTTGCCAGTGGGAGAGAGGTTGATCAGGTAACTTTTTTTTTTTAAATTTCATTTGCTATTTTTAAAAAAATTATTGTAAGGAATTTTTTTAAAGAGAATCAAATCTCTGAATGTTACTAAAGCCACGTCCAACTAGCGATCTTACAGCGGCATCAATGCAACTGTGCTGCTGTAAGATCACTTAAGTAGCTGCTCTGCGCTGACATCATAAAACCATCTCCGTGAGTGGCGTTAGCAGCTCTCCCGCTGACATAGCACCGTGCACACTAACACTTATGCCAGCTAAAAGTATGTCACTTGGATGTGGTTTTTTTTCACACCCGTGAGCTGACATAAGACATGGCCTTAGGCTGATTAGATTTTAAATTGTTCTAATACATACCGCTCTTGCTCAGCTTTCTTCCAATTGAATGCACTCAAAGTAATACATTTGAATCCCTTACTCTAATTTTATAAATTTGTAATGAGACCATAAGAGGCACAGAATTAAAGTAGTGTATTAATCTAGGAAGTTAGACAGAAATGATACGGGTTTTCCCCAGAGGGAGGGGGTGGAACATAAGTTCTGTTTACACAGTTGTGAAAAGTAGTGGCTAGTAAGTACCAATTCTGAGATGGCAAACTTAAGAGTCTTGGTTTTTAGACTTGCCCAACCTTCTTGTGCACACTTTCTTGACCACTGCTAAAACCCGGCTCTATAAACCATCCTCCCTCATGTGGATTTTAAATCTGGAAAGGTCTGGTTGCCATTGATTTTTTTTATTTTTGAACAAACTGCGTCAAACTATTATATTACTGTGAACAGTTTTAACAATTACAGCTGGGGCAGCGCAGTCTCAAAAGGATCTTTCCAATTTTTATGCGTATCTTCGTGTATCACTGTCATGCACAAAGCTTTTGATACTGTTGCAAATGTTGAATGCCTTATGTCACTGAAAACCTCAAATAGGTTTTGAACAGGGTAATTTTCAAAAAGCTAAAATTGTTTCTGTTCCATCTCACGTGTAAAAACTTCCTATTGACCTGAGTGTACCACCAGGCACCGGAGCAGCCTCGTTATTTGGTGGAAGGTTAATGAGATTCTTTAGCATACATGCCAATCTTAACAGGCCCTTCACAAATCTGGCCCCTCTCCTTATCCCAGTATTACTAGCCTGGCTTTCCGTCTGCCCACTTTTTCTTCAAGCAACTTTGTGCTTTCTTGTACTCTACTCCTTAGGTAGGAGCACTCTGTCAGAACGGATTTGTAGAACCACTGCCATAATCTCCTCCCAAACCCCACTTGTACTATGAAATGAGCCAAATAGTAAAGGCAAGTTTAAAGAACAGTTGGATGTGATGTTTGTGGGTGAGGGATAACTGTATGTTTTATCCCCGCCCTACCTATCTTCAGCACTTCATTTGTTGCTTATCTTAAATTGTAAGCTCTGGGGCAGGTGCTTTCTTCCTTTAGGATGGACTGTCGGCACTACCCTATGGCTGTAGTTTTTTCAGAGGCCAGGCTTGCAAGGATGGCAAATAATTTGTCATCTTTAGGGGAACATCACTGGCAAGTTTTCACTCCTAGTTCTTTTACATTTTAAAGACTGTTCGCTAGGAAACTCTTTAGAAATAAAAGCAGAGGTTCTTTTATTTCTAGGGCCCTCAAATTGGGTGGGTGAGGAAGGCTTCCCAGACCCTTGCAGGCCTGCTCTTGTTGCACTGCCTATTGTGTCTATTGCTAGATATTGGGAAAGTGAAATAGATGAGCAATTTGTTCACTCTCTTTATTATTTAGGTATACAAGGGATCAGAGACTTCATTCCATTTCACAAACTTTCAGACAAACTGTGAATATCGGTTCAGAGTCTGTGCTGGACGCCAGTATCACGATTCTACTGGATTACAAGAACTGTATGGACCTTACAGTCCCAGTACAGTATTCTCATCTCAAAAACAAGAGTTGGTTCCACAGTGTACTCATTCTACAGCTAAATTTGCAAAGATTAAGAAGATGTTAAATGACGAGCGGTTTGCTGCTTTTCTTCTTCTTGTGGGGTTTGCAGTGGTTGCTATTTTGTTTGCTTTTGTTATTCAGTACTTTGTAATCAAGTAGCTTGTTTAAAGCCTAGTCATTATTCAGCTTTTTATGACCATTCTGGGTATTTATGTTGATTAATTCTAAATAACATCCTAGCTGGAAATGATTGTATAATAGAGACACACGTTTCCATCTTTGCTGCTGACTGACATTGAGACTGGGTTGGCAGAACCTTTCTAAGTAGAGAACACACAACTGCCATAGAAAGGGTAATCCTGGGTCCTTTGTAATCAGGGTTAGCCGTTAATAGAACAACAAAAAACTGCCTCCCTCCTCCCCCTCCCCCAGTCTTTCTCAATATCAAAGCCTAGGCCCTTTGGCCAGTTAGAGAAACGGCTTCATGTAAAGTCTTTTGAAGTACAACTAGGCAAGTGGTAGTGGATCAGCAACTTTTAATCAAGTATTGTTATAGTTTGGTATACATGAAACACAGCAGCAAAAATGCTTGAGCTTAGAACAGTACTGTACTGCAGAACATTGCTAGAGCAAACCACATTTAATATACTGTAGAAGAAAAACAAAATATATTACTACTTTACAGTTATTTTAATGTTTGGGGTTCAATAATTAATATTTCAAGTGTTAAAGGACAGGTGCCAGCATTTTTAGAATTTTAATTAAAAATGCTAGAGGCATGTAATGTACAAACAGAGTGATTGCATTTATATGTAATATTGCAACTTGGTCCTCTTTTGTACTTTACGTTTCTGAATTAAGTGCTTTCAGCAGTTGGTAAATAACTGTTGGCCCAATCCACATTTTCATTCTCAGTGCCTGAGAGAACAGTAATTTCCTGTGCATCTGATTAAATCTTTTCAGTATTTTCAGAGAAGGCACAGATTTTGTCTTTAAGGAGAAAGAGAGCATTTATGATAAATGTTTCACTATTGGCTCAAACTGAGCAAATGTTTTTGTACTATTCTTAACCTAAAAATAAAAAAGTTCAAACTGCTTTTGGATGCTCTTCTATCCTTATCTGAATTATCAAACTATACATGAAATATTTTTAGGTAACATTTATACAATGTTTTAAATTCATTGCTATCAAAATGGTGGCAGTTCACATTCCATTGTGGTGTGGTGGTGAGACTTTTCAGTTTGCTGTGAAACTTTTCCAAAACTTGTCATGCATGTCTGACTGTGTTTTGAGGAATATTTTTGGTGGATACTATGCACTACATATGACTTTTCCTTGTCAAACACATTCTTTAGATATCTGAAGATAAGTCTGACAGCTATTTTCTTTACATCAACTGTTTTGAAAGCTGGAAGCCACAGATTTAGACATTTGTTTCAGAATGGGTCATCTTAATTATTTTGGCATTAAAAGAACATGCCATAGAGTGTCACAGATTTAACATATTTTGCAAATGCTACAGCTACATTTCATGTACATCAGGGCAGTGCACTTGCATGTGGGATAGTAGTGTTGGGTACAGACTAATTCTTTCAAAGAATAAAACATCTTAAGGATGTTTTTCTCCTATGGCTGTTAATAAGTTAGTTTGAGGCATTGTGTTGCATTTCAGATGTGGAAATCCTAAATTATGACATAGTATCAGTTAATATTCTTAAAAGTAGATCTATGGTGCAATCTGAAATTAACCTTTTCAAAAATGTACTCTTCATTTTGTACTCTATTTATTTTGATTAAAAAATCCTGGAAAATGTGTTTGAATGTATTGTTCTACTTGTAGCAGAACTTTAAGTTAATCATTTATATCATGGAAGTCTCTCTTCAGTGTTGGAAAGAGTTTTATACAGATATTAGTGTCTTTAGTTTGTCGAAGTTTACAAATATGCCTTCTTTATTTCCTTTCATATTTTACTTTTAGAAAACAATAGACTGCCTTCAGCAAATTTCTTTTGCCAAAGGATTTTTTCTTTAACTCCTAGACAGACAGAGCAAATCATCTAGTGATTTATTTGGCAATAGCATTTCTGATATTTTTTAAAATAATAAAGTAGGCTTTCAGAATAAATATTAACCAAAATCATGACTTCCTAGAAAATTAAAATAAAATGCTTCTGAATTGCCACAAAATGTTCATATTTCCAGGAAATATACTGGAAAGTATAGTGTAATGTAGATTTTATATTGACTGTTATACATTCCAGATTGTTAATGCCTCTAGGGTACATCATATTAGATATCTTGATTTTTTTTTTTGCATTGTAATTTTGAGATATTTCAAACTTATGTTAAAGCTGCCATGCATTGTATTACTAAATTGTAACTATCAAATAGATAATATATTTAATACAGCCAGTAAAAAATACAAGTTTTCAAATTTGATTATATGTATTTGTGTATTTAATTTGTGAATGAGAAAATAACTTCCTTCTGGGGCAATCCTGTCATCTGTGTAGTATGTAGTTTAGGATGAAGGAAACAGCAACATGGAATTAAGTTGCTTTATAGCATCAATGGGCTAGATCATCTTAAACTTACAGACGAGAGAGGTGCTCAGGAAGTTCTGAGATGAAACTTGTGCAGTTCCAAAAGTGATAAATCCATGTGGGAGGAGGTTTGTGAAGGGGATGTAGTTCTCTCACAGCACAGATTTCCCAAGTTCCATAGGCAACTACCAGTCCTTCTGTGCTGCTCACCATGCCTTCCTCTGTTGCTCTATTGGGGATTGTGCTGCCATTTGTTCCCCTCCCCTCCTCCAGTGCAGTGGAAAGAGCAAGACACCAGTAGTTAATTCCAATGGGTTCGTTAACTCCAGGGAATCATCTAAAGGAAACTCACTGAAATTGTGTAGATCAACTGTTCCCTGGCTCTGCCCAGCCACAGTATGTCCAGGAAGGGAGAAGGGATTATACCAGATTGGCTCACTTCCTGTCTCTCAAACTTTTTTTGGACCAATTTCAATGGAATTTCCACTGCTTTGATTTCACAGTGCTCAGGGCCGGTGCAACCATTTAGGCAAACTAGGTGCTCTAGCCGGCCACCTAGTGGTTGAGGGTGCATAAAAGCCCGCTCAGGCGAGGTGGAGTGGAGGTGAGCTGGGGTGGGGTAGGGCGGGGAGGGCTGCCTGCAGTAACGGGGTGGGGGCGCACAGGGGAACAGCTCCCTGCCCCAGATCACCTCCACTCTGCCTCCTCTGCTGAGCACACAGCCCTGCTCTAAGTCTCCTCCAACTGGAGCCTCAAGCCTGGTGTGCTCAGCGGAGGAGAGCTGGGGCAGGCTTCCCAGGCAGGGTTAGCTGCCGTGGAGGGGCTCCCCTGGTGGTGGTAGCTGCTGTGGAGGGGGGCGGGGTTAGCTTCCACAGGGAGGGCTCCCTGGGCTGAGTTAGGTGCTGTGGAGGGGGGGACTGTCAAAGGGGGAGTAAACGCGGGGGGCGGGGTGCTCGGGTGGAGGGGAGTTGGTGTGGGGTGGATGAGAGCTGCCAACGGATGCGGACAGGGGAGTAAGAAACAAATAAGCCCAAGGCGGGAGGGGAGAGGGAGAGAGCGAGCAGCAGAAGACCAGCTATGGGGCCACCAATATGGTGCGAAGCGGCGAGAAGGCGCAGGGTAGTAAAGTATTCACACCTAGGGCAGGAAACTCTTGCAAGCTTGTATCACCTTTAGAGAATCATCTAGGCGTCGGCATTACCAGATGATGGAAAGCCTAAAATTTATAATATACCTATAATCAAAGAAAATCAATATAAGGTTATAACATCTGACAACATTCACTCACATCCTGCATTTTCGGCTCATTGCAGCGAACATTATACTGTATGACCCCACTTGGGCAGAAAGGCTGACCGCAGACCCCAGAACAGAGGGGTAGGCAACTATGGCACCGCCGTGCTCGAGAGATTCTTCAATGTGGAAGGCCTCACAAACAAAACCAAGAACCGTTCACTAGGTCCTCGCTAACTAAAATACAGCTGATTCGGAGGGTGCGTGCATTAATATAATTTTTAAGCGTAGCGGAGTTTTTAAACATTTTAAAAAAGCTTATTTTCTAGCTTTGTCATATTACATACAACCAATAGTTAGAGGATCACATGAATGAAGCACATTCTATCATGATAATGAGATTAACCAACCTGGGTAAAGCAATGTGAAAATATTGTGAGTTACTTATAAGCTCCGTTTCTAGGGCTACATTGGAACAGCTGATGTATAGGAAAAAGAGAATGAAATATAAAAAACAGACAACAAAGCAGCATGTAGGTTAACCAGCTTCTGAAAGGTGCAGACTGAACATACCGCGTGTCTCAGAATCGATCTATTGGGATTCTCACACACAGGAGACATCTTCGAAGAGAAGAGTCACTAATCATATCACAGGGCATGCGCAGAGTGATACGTAGAGTAAGCAACGCAAACAGTTTAGTTTCGTAACCAACAGAAAAGTCAAGAAGACACAGAGTTGCTTACTCCTTAACCTACTCGGGGGCTACACCCTGGAATCTGGGGTCCGAGCCGGGGTTTAGGTGGTAGTGGGTTTGGGAGCGGAGGGTCATCCTCTCAAATTATTACTGTCAACAAGGCCTACACCCTCTCATCATGAATACAGCGAACCAATACAAACCTCCCTCAGCAAGTGCACATGGTAAGTGTTTTCAACAAGCTGCATGTGCACACCAGCTCAACAGATTCATAAAGCAAAAACAAGAAGTTAAGTACAGAACTCCGCTGCAGCTCTAACTACTGTGGCCTCACTGTAAGTTCTATCTGGACGTAGGAGAAGTGAAGAGAAAACCCCAAGCTCCACATGGCTCTTTTAAGCAAAGGCTATGTGAGTAGAGACAGCGAGTGATCCTTTTACAAAGCAGAAATTGCAGCAGGGAAGGAATGGTAAAAAGTAATGGTTCGCAGCAAACCGCCGCTCGATCTTGACTGGAGCCCTAGGAGGCATGCAGGAATACAAAAGACTGTGTAGTAATTAAAGAAATACATATACCAGGTTTTCCGAAGAAAGATCATCTCCCATTTATGCACAAAATGAAGGGCTGTCAACAGAGCTCACCCATGGAGTGCTGTAGTCTTTCGAACGAGATTAGTGAACAACAAGTGGATGATCAGCCTGAAGGAATAAGGCACCAAATTTTCATGATAAAAATCTCACTGAAATGTTCAGGCTTTGCGAACTTTCAATGAACACTCACTTCACACGCACTGGATTCTCAATGCAACTGATGAGCAGGCAAGCCCAGTCAAAGTTACGCAACCCAATGTCGCTGCTTTAAGATGTGACGTCACAGTTTAACATTATTCATTATTCCTAGTTTTTACTTCAGTCCTCATCGATAGCGCAAACTCCCACTCTCCACCAAACTGACTCATGATTTGGCCATTATCCTGTTAGTTATATAGACTTATAGTCAAGTTCCTGCCCCGGGAAGTATTCCAGGGATACTGTCCTGACCACAAGTTTGCACTTTATTTTTAAAACACTGAACATCTCTATTCTCACTAGCCCCCAGCACAGCATTCCATTAGAAGTGCCATGGAATCCAGGGATCCTGTCTCAGAATTCAAGTAGTACTTCCATGAGTACAACAGGGCTCCATGCAGATGCTCAGGAGGAAAAAATGGAGACCATTTATCAAAAACGATTTTGTGAACTGTCAAATGTCACTTTCTAAAGAATCTTTTCAGAGCAGTGTTTCCTTTTACATTCAGTGAGAAGTGTCTCCACATCCCCACTATGGAGCCTGAACACAGCCCTCATAGGGCCAATTCTGACAGCTGGCTTAGCTGAAATATTACTGTTAGAAATACCCAATGATTTTTAATAGGACTGTGTTCAAGAGCAGGGCCCCTGTTCAGGGAACAAGTAAAGTCAGAATCTACCCTCAATTGCAAATGTATCCACGACAGATATTGGTGCTTTCAGGCGACCTGAACCAGCTAACCCAGGACACTGGTGAGGAATGTTTGCATAAGTATGTTTATTTTGCATATCCATGCATGAGTGGCACTCACTGTAGCTCATCAGAGGAGTTATAACAGCTCATGTCACAGATTCATGGTGCATTGAGCAGCAGCTTGCAGCCAGAGCTCCTCAGAATGAGGTCACACAACTCGCCTCATCTGGGTTGTTAATCCTCTTTAGAAAGGTAAATGCATTAGATTAGAATTTTAGAAAAATAGAGAATAAGCTACAGGCGTACATCAGAACAAAGTGAGAATGATTGTCAAACTAGATCCCATTCTTGTGTAGATGCTCCATATGCTTTATCTACAATAAAGAATAGAAATTGAAATGGTTTATGTTAAATAATCTTTGTTAATAACAATGTTATGGGCAATGTAATCCTTACACTATGAAGTATTACTATAGACACATCTGGATTTATGCTTTGATTTCACATACAGATGCCAGAGGAAGACATTTTGCCTGACTCAGACTCCAGAATCTCTCGGTGTCTCGTAGAGACACGAGTCAACCATCAAACTGCAAGGCCAGCACAACCATCAGCAGCAACCATTAGCCTGGTACCCAAACAAGAACCCAGACAGGCCCTAAGCTACTTTTCTATGGTGCTTCTCTCGTCCTCCAGGACCCAGACCGGTTCACTGGCAGTGGATCTGGCACTGGACTTCACTTTGACAATCACAAATTTTCAAAGGCTGATGATGCTGGCAAGTTATTTTGTCACAGTATATGAACAGCCTCTCACACAGTGGATTCAGGCCAGTACAAAACCTCCCTCAGTGCTGGTTCATTGTACCTATTGGCAACTCTATGTTTCAGTTAATCCTGTCAGCCTTGCCAAGTTTCACTGCCATCAGTGTAGAACAACATTAAACACGTTGACTTATACATAATGAATTATACAATAGACAATTCGCTAATAGAATCAGAAGATCAGGTTAGAAAGCAATCTCAGTGAAACCCAGGAGACCAGGCTGGAGGTTTGGAAACATTCTCATTTGTTCATTTATGGTAAACACAACTTCAGAAGTTGGTCTAATGCATAAGTTAGAAACTTCTGCCAGAAATGTGGAAACTGGTAAGCCACTGAGTTGATTCCCTTCCAGCTTAGAAATATAGGGCTTGTCTCACCCAAAAATTACTGACAAAAAATGAAAGATGGCAGGTCCCTTGCTTTCCCTATCTAGTCTGTCTGTCCATCCAGCATCCCCCCATCCGCTGAGGCTTTTGGAGCACCTCTTGCCAGGGTTTCTAAAGCATATACTATCCTACACCTATGCATAAAGCGCGAGGTAGGAAAAACAAAAATGTGATCGCTTATAGGTGGCATAGAACATGGGCGTAAGAAATCCCTGCACCATTTTAGCAGCACTCATCTGGAATCTATTTCTAGTTGCTGATGGGATTTTTTTGAGGACACCTTGGGTTTCTGGGAGTGGCAAGGTAATCCTGAGAGTTAAAGGAAGGGATGATAGAGTCTTGACTACTGGTTGTTGTTCCGAATTTTCTGTGTTATCTAAACTATTACTGTGAATAAAAAAAAAAAATAGGCCCAACTCCCCTTTCTCCTGTGCTGTTATATCTAAGTTAATGAAGACGTCATTTTAAAACTAAGCAAGTAATTAAAAACAAACAGGCTGCATATACACCCAAATAACCACCCCAAAAATACTAATTAAAAGCACTAACTACCTCATAATTAACAGCTTCCAATGGAACACACAAATCCAAAAACCTTTGTATAAAAACTTTATTACTATAAAAAAAAGTATGCCATAAAACTTGGGTTCATTCTGCCATGCAACATCAAAAGCTTCAAACCCGTTCAGCAAAGGCGCAAGCTCCCTCCTTCTGTCAGTTTCAGCGCCACTGAAACTGACGCAACAACACTAAAAACTGGTAACTACCCCTCTACCTGATATAACGTGACCGAATAAACATGAAATTGGATATAACGTGGTAAAGCAGTGCTCGGGAGGGGGTGGGGGGCCGACTCCAGCGAAATTGAAGCACTCGATGTAACGCGATTCACCGATAACACAGTAAGATTTTTTGGATCCAAGGACAGCGGTTATTTCGGGTAGAGGTGTATAAAATCCATCTGCAACCTTTTAGTATTTATATATATAGATAGCTAGATATAGTGAACTGGATAGCATAGTGGTTTAAGAGCACTGCCCTTTGATACGAGTGACCGGGGTTCAAATCCGGTTGGTACCCAACTTTCAATAGGGGTCCCTTGGGCAAAAAAAAAAAGACCCCTAATGCTCACCTGCCCACTCAAATATGAAGAGTGACATGAACTAGGAGAGTCATGCTGGCTTGGACATTGCCGGCGATTTAATAAGGTCCGCACCAGATGTGAGACCAGGACAATCTGACCAGAAGTGGGCTACTGGGAACAAACCATTCATGGAGAGACAAGAGAACCGAATTGAATGGAATGCGCTACAACAGAGACCTAAGAGAGGGGATATATAAACATATGAGGGGACTGATGGATGGAACAAAAAGACCTACAGCCCACATATTCTGGAAACAGCTAGTTACCAGCTTCAACATAGTAAAGAGGGAAGCGCTCTCACAGCTTGAGATAGACCAACTCCGTAACATCCCCGACTCAGAGACATCGGAAGAATAAGTGGATTGCAGCCCACACCTCAGCTGAAACGTCACTGCCACCTGCTCATTGGCAGAGCACATACTGATATGAGGCATCAAGTCATGCGAAACTAGCTAGCAAGTCAGATCCTTGAGACCGATTACCAAGGCTCCAGTGGAGAAGTACCCTCAGATAGTATGTTAGAAGATGCCCATAGAGCCTCAATGATATCCTACTACCACCATAACTCAAACCAATGAACTGGTAGACGCAACAGCCTCTGTAATCCTGGAGAATGCTTGGCTTACACGATAAGAAGAACAATCAAGTATGTAACCACCCTGGAAAAATGAGGTTGGAGGATAAGATCAGGCACTCCGAGAGAAGTTAGTCAGCTGGGGGAACTACAGAAGGGTGTAGAGATTAAGAATAAGACTTGGCTACTGAAAAAATACCAAGGGCCTGACCCATCTGAGGCCCTAGAGACTGCTAAACAAAGGCTCACAGCATGGCTACCAGCTAAAGAATTACACTAGAAGAAGCAAAGGCCAAAAAAGTAAATGCCCTGTTCCCAAGGACCATCCAAAGGTATAACTCCCAGCGTGTGCAAAACACATAATAGCAGAAGCCAGCAGGCAGCAGAAACTGAACAGTCTGGAAGAACATATGGGAGAAAAGAGAGGCTCAATAACACCAGTGCAAAGGCTGCAGGACCTGAGAAACAGAGCACGCATCTCCCGAAACAGAAACCATCCACCATCACAGTAGAAGACATCCAGCAGCGGGTCAAGAACATGAAAGCTGGACCAGACATGATCCACACCTACTGCGTAAAGAAACTAACAGCAAGGCATGAACGCCTAGCAGCACAGATGAACCAACTGCTAGCAGCAGGCTCCCACCCAATACTGGCTAACACAAGAAAGGAATAGGGCTGATCAGAAAGACCCCTGCAAGGGAACAGACGGCCAATACGGGCCCTCCCACACATGGAAAGTCCTATAAGGCATCATAGCCACCAAGCTACAGGACCATATGGGCCAAGGACATGAGCACAGCGTCAGAGGGCAATTGGAACACACCAGAGGCTCAAACACAGTTGCTCATGAGATAGAGCAGTCGCTCAAGTCTAGACAGACCAATCGAGCACAGCCTGGATTGATACAGGAAAGCCCGCGCAATGCCGACAACGTGGATAATGTGAATGTCTGGTGCTGTAACAAAGTCAATAGGACACTAAGGACCTTCTCAAGAACTCAATGGGACTATGGAAGGACAACACTGGGAAGTCAACTCAAGGCAGCTTGCACAAGTTGGCCATCAAGTGGGCAGATCCAAGGTGATGTACTGTCCCCGCTGCTGTTCTGCATAGCTTAAACCCCCTAGCAGATAATCACAAAGGACTGGATACGGGTACAGGTTCAGGAGTGGAACTATGCTAGCCACCTCCTCTACAGGGATTGACATCGTAGCTGTATGCTAAGAAGGACGAGACATCGACTGTAATCCACTTGACGCGGATCTACAGTGAGGATAGGGAATGTCAATTCGGACTGGAGAAAAGTGTGGCCGGATGTAGTGAAAGAGAGGAAGGTAGTCAGACTGATGGGGAACACCAGCGGCCACATAGCAGACATACAGACCAGCTAAAGTACTTGTGTCCCCAGTCAATGGAAAACCACGATGGAGGCAAGGAAGACAGACATCCAAGTATCACCAAAGATAAGACAGGTCCTGAAAGCCAGCTCAGTGGGAATAAAGAACAAGATCCACGCCATCAACGGTACACCCTCCGGTCATCAGATACCCCTGCAGGTAATAAGTGAGCTGGCCAAAGGAGGACAATGGAGGCTGCGATGTGAAGACCCGAGAAGCTCCTCACAATGCACGGACGGCTTCCACCCCAAGTCCAACACCCAGTAGATCATATACCAGCCGGAAAGAAGGCGCGGGGCTTGGTGAGCGTCAAGGGCACTGTCCTGGACGAAAACCCGGAACATCCAGGAGTACATCAGTAAGATGGCCGCCTAAAGATGAGCTGCTGAGAGAAATGCCTGAAGGCAGCAGCAGACATGATGAGGAAGACAAGCAGAAGAAGGCCCATGGGCAACAAGACCTGCATGGGATGGACCATCGACAGATAGCTGAGGGGCTGACATTGGGAAATCCTACCAGTGGCTGGAAAGGGCTGGATAAAGACAGCACTGAGGCACTGTCTAGCAGCACAGGAACAGGCACTGAGCACCCAAGATTCATTGAAACAGGTCTACCACACTAGAGAGGACCCAGGTGCAGACTGTGCAGAGAGGCCTCAGAGACAGTCCAACACATAGTGGCAGGATGTAAGATGCAGGCAGGAACAGCATACACTGAACGGCACAACCAAGTGGCTGGCATTTGCATACAGGAACATCTGCACAGCGTATGGGCTAGACCTCCAGACCAGAATGGGAGATTCCACAAGAAGGTTTGGAAGAATAGCAGGGCTAGATTCGATGGGACTTCCAATCCAGACGGACAGGCAGGTACTGGCCAAATCAAACCAGACATCGTGGTAATAGACAAGGCGCAGAAGACCAGCGTGGTGATAGATATAGCATGCCAAGTGACAGCAACATCGGAAGAAGGGAATATGAGAAAGCTGGAGAATACCAGGGCCTGGAAAGAGGAAACTAGAGGGATGGGAAAGTGAAGGTCCAAAGTGGTCCAGTGGTGGTAGAGCACTCGGGGGGCTGTGAACTCCTAAGCTGGGTGAGTGGCTCCAACAAGATCCCAGGAACAGCATCAGAGCTCTCTGTCCAGAGAAGTGCAGTGCCTAGAACAGCTAGATACTGCGCAGAACCCTCAAACTCCCCAGGTCCGCTGGTAGAGGACCCGAGGTGGAGGAAGACACATACTACCTATAGGGGTGAGAGGGATTTGTTTTTATATTGTAGTGAAAAATGCAATATGCCTAATTCAATACTTAATTATACGCTAAATAAATGAGCGTATTGGCCATATCCCCTTTAAAAAAACTTCTTATTAAGCATAACAAGGTAGAGGCATAAATCAATTTTTTTGAAATTTTACCCTCTCCCCCGCAATTGTACCTCACCTTTAGCACCAAAAGAATCCTGCCCAGATGCTCTCAGGCTCCCAAATGAAGAGAAAAGAACCTGTCTTCTTCACCCTGTAGAAAGGAGGGAAAGAATGTCTCAATGGTTAGAGCACGTGCAGGATGCGGAGACACAGATTCAGTTCTCTGCCCTTCCGTGCGAGGCCAAACACAATAGATTGCAAAGTGGCTT
>NC_133776.1:79549649-79565119 GCF_003597395.2 Chelonoidis abingdonii
CCGGGGCGGGGGGGGTGGCGCAAGGTGGAAGTTTCACCTAGGGCAGGAAACTTCCTTGCAACGGTCCTGACAGTGCTCCATCCAGTGGAGAATATTGCCTATTATACCTTATAGAATTAACCTCCCCACCTCTTTTCCTATGCAAGATTATACGCAATGCATTAAGGGCAAAAAATAAACCTTAAAGTCTCCTAACTAAATAAGTAAGTTAACTTGGTGATGCTGTTCTGTTTGCTATAAGCTGATGGATTCCATCCTTTGGAACCACTGTGTACTATTATTTATAACTCCGTTTCTAGTTATTCAGATGAGAAGCAGCATGTATGGTTAAAAGTGGTGATTGAAAATGGTCTCATTGAGATCAACATTTTTGAAAAGGAAAGCAGCATTGAGTGATGTGATAGCACCACTCTGGTGGTGTGTGATGTGATGTGTGGTAAGTTGTTGTGCTCTGTCAGAACAAGACAAACAACTTCTTGTTAAATGGTGACAGAGCAACAAAGGCAGGATTACTTTGACGTAACCTTGATTTCCACCAGGGAAAATGAAGCTTGAAATAGACTCCATCCTCTCTCTACCCATCGAAGTCCTTTGCCTTTAATGTAAGTGCAGTAATCTGGCTGTCCAAACAACATAATTTCATTAACCCCCCTTGAGGATGGCCTTGAGGTTAAGGAGCTGGTGTGAGAATTGGGTTCCATCCCTGTGTGTCACAAACTTCTTGTGGAAGTTCAGCAAGTAACTTATCTCTGCCTCTGCCTCCCTCTCCCAATCTGTAGCTTACTTTCTTGCTTCCCTTTGTCAGCCTTTGTAACGGACATGCAGTTTTCCCATTCATAACATCTTAATATTTTTCTTTCCCTTCCCTTTAAGGTTTGCCCAGTTATTAAATATATTAAAATAAAGAGAACAAAGATAGTTTCGTTCAATCCAGCTTGTCTGTTTTGATTTAGTTTTCAGACATCAAACAAATGCTACGAACTTGAATGAGGACGTTCAATAGATTCTGTGTCAACCATAACTAAAAGCTGTGATCTTGTAGGGCTTAGGACAAATCCACTAGCGGATGACAGCTTTCTGGCTAGTTGGAACTGCACAGACACATGTTGCAAGGCAATTAACTGAGGCCATTAGCACTTAGTGTTGAGTCATTACTGGCTTCTGCATATAGTTTTGACTTGACCCTGACACTGCTAAAACTTTATATACATTGCAGGAAATACTAGTGACATCACCCTGAAGCAGAAGGAGTGACACTGGTTAATAGTGAATTTTGTATGCTCCAGTGGAAGCAGCAAGCTTTTTCCATCCCGAGAGTGATTAAAATCCCCCCTTCACCTACAACATGCACCAGTGCCATGGCTTGATATTAACACACAGTTCACAAGCATAGTGGACCACTGTAATCTAGCTGTACAGGACACTGTTTGTCAGTGCTGCACTGTTTACATGACAGAACTGACTTCTGTACCTTCAAGAGAAGTCCTTTCGCTCCTTGTCAAGTTTCTGGACTGCCAGACTTGACTGTAGTTCAGGATTTTGCTCATTGCTTTTCTGTATTTTTGTGACATGACATTGTAAAGTATTGGGTTTATAGATGCTCCAAGGTAAAAGAGAAGCATAGCGATGAGATTGAAGTACTGAGTGATGTCATACAGGATGGTTGTGGTCTGGGCAAAGAGGATTCGGCCGATGTGGAATGGTAGCCAACAAAGCACGAAAGCCAGGACTACTACAGCTAAAAAGGAAAGGAATATAATTTAGTACAGTAATTTTGAAGCCCTGTTTGTTCTGTCTCTTTAAACTACATTGTAGTTGGAACCTCAGATTACTACATTAATATGGCATGTACCGTAACATGCTACCACCTGACTTGGGCAGCCATTTTTGTTTCATGTTGGCAGGTAGATATAAGCACTGGAGATTTGTTTGCCTGCAACAGTGTTGTGTCCAGGGTTCAAATAAAAGACCCTTCAAATGTATGAAGTTCAGTGACAAGAAAGGAACAAAACAGGCTAGGTTACAGAGGCATTGTTGTTTCTTCAGCATTGTTTCTTGCTGTTAGATTGTTATCCTGAAATCTGCCTCAGTTGTCAGCATAGGCAGCAGGTTATATACATTTGTGGTGCTCGAGCACCAGGAATATTCAGGGCCGGGTGCCCTGCTCCAGCAATATTTGGAGCTGGGTCTCTCCCTCGGCCCCCATGGGCCTCTCTGCCCCTGCCACATCCCTGCCTGGAGCATGTCCCCCCTGCCTGACAAAAAGCAGCGCGCGCCTCTCCCCTGCCTGCTCGTGCTGCTGGAGTCGAGTGGCTCCGGGCAGAACTGCTGTCTGCTGCCCCAGGGTCCTAGCGCCTCCCCTCCACTAATGGCAGGGCAAGCTGCCCTTACCCCGTCCTAGCCCTGAGCCTCTCCAATGCCCCAAACCCTCATCCCCAGCCAGAGCCCTCAGCCCTAGCCCTGAGCCACCCCCCCCCCGCAGCATGAACCCTCATCCACAGCCCACACCCCAACCCTCTGCCCTAGCCCTGAGCGCCCTTCTGCATCATGAACCCCTCATCCCCAAACCCCAGCCAGAACCCTCATCCCCTTGCACCCTAATCCTCTGCCCCAGCCCTGAGCCACTCCACATCATGAACCCCTCATCCTCAGCCCTCACCCCAACCCTCTTCCCTGAGCCCCCTCCTGCATCATGAACCCGTCATCCTCAGCCCCACAGCTCTTACCCCTGTACTCCTTCCTATCCCCAAACTCCCTCCCAGAGCCTGCACCTCACCCCTTCCTATGCCCCTGCCCCAGCCCAGAGCCTGCACCCAAACTTCATCCAAAGTCCGTGCCATCCCTCACCTCTCCTGCACCTAATCCCCGCCAGGATCTGCACCCCAGACCTCCCCCCCCCAAGTCCCCTCCCAGAGCCTTAGGCAGGTGGGGGTGGAGTTTGGGGGGGGGGGTTCTGGGCACCACCAAAATTTCTACAAACTTGCCTCCTTTGGTTGTCAGTGAAATATTTCCCAGGGTTGTGGGGCAGGGTCCTCAGCTGGGAAGTGAGTGGGATCAGAAGAGGAACAAAGTGTCTGGGTGGGCCCAAACACAGAAGGGGATGGAAAAGGGGAGTGAAAGAAATCTGGGACATGAATGGAACAATAAAAAAGATGCAGAGGAAGAGGTGGGGAGAGGAAAAGCCAGGGAAGAAAGACCCTGAAAAAGAAGAGAGAAATTTTTAGATACCATAATAGGGAAACAAAAGTTGGAGACAATAACAGTTGATGGAAAGAGAAAATGCACAGCTCTGAAGTTAATAAATTCTACTGCATGAATCCATGTTCCTGCATTTCACTGTGTTTTCTGCAGAAAGTGGGAGAGCTGAAAAGAGGCAAGATTCCACTGTGAGCTCTGGGAAAGGGGGCAATTTTGGGGACGCTCACAGCCACTGGGGGCTGATAGAGGATCTGGGAACAGACTGAGGCCAGGGCCATCAATGCTTTTGCCTCCACTGCGAGCACAGAAAGTTGGTACCTGCACCCACTGAATTTTGCTGACCGCACCAAGCAATGGGTATTTTGCTCATCTGAGATGAGCAAACAGGCTCAGTGAAGCTTTAAATGTTGTTAACCCAAATAAATCCTTTGTTTTATCAAATTGTGATGACTGTTATCTTAGTTGTGACTGGGGATTGAACCAGACCTTCAGAGCTAAAAGGATGAGTCACTACAGCTGGAACTAAAGTAGGAAATGCTGCTGTGGATTCAGCCTCCTAGCCCCTATTCCTGAGCCATAAAGGCTCACACATCACATGCTGACCAGTGGGTTCTGTAAGGAGTCTAATAAAATGTTAAACATGATTTAAGCAGGAATAAAGCCAATGGTTAACTAGGCCTGGACACATGATTTTGTTCAGATTGTGGCCCAAAGGTTAATTGCTAAAACACATGAAACTTTCTGCAGGAGAAGTGAGAGTGGCAGGCTTGAAAAACTACCTGTCAGACCATGACTGCTGAATGTAGGCCCCTCTTGACACACACAAATCAAGGCTGATCAGATTTGCTTTAAAAAAAAAAAAAGTCACAGCAACATCATACATTTCTTTTTGCTGCTATTCTGACTTTCAGCCCAGAGCAAACTGTGAGTTCAGCTGTTCCCACGACCAACCTACACACAATTAAAATTGGGGCCCTGTATCTCAGTAAAACCCATAAACATGACTAAATGAAGTAAAATGTACTAACCTTAAATCTGTAAGGGCCCTTCCTTGCCTTTTCTGTCTCACCTCCCTCTTTCCACCTTTTCTTTGTGTTTGACCTAGCGTGATATAAAATGTAACTGCTTAGCCTGGTCTCAAGCCAGATCCTTACCTAGCATTTTGACAGTTTGTTTGTGGTACTTTTCTCTGCTTGCAGCCTGAGGTCCTCTCAGCTTGTGCCTGGTTCGCCAAAGCTTTCCACAGATGAGTCCATAGAGCAGAGTCAGGCAAAGCACTGGTAGGAAAAAATAAATGGTTGAAACCCAAGTCATTGTTTCTAAAAGCCCTGTGTGGGCTGAGCGTTCTATGTAATTGCACTCCTTGGCTTCATCAGGCAGGCTTCCATTGCGGTCTTCCACACCAAACAGGAACAGAATTGGGCTGGCAGTCAGAAGAGCCCACACCCATAAAGAAAGGATGACTCTTTTCACTCTGCATTTAGTGATTGTCGTTTTGGCTTTCAAAGGAAAGCATATTGCAAAATACCGCTCGACACTCAAAGTGGTGATGTGCAAGATGGTGCAATATGTGCAGGTTTCACTGAGGTAAAATAAAAATTTGCAGAGGAAATCTCCAAATATGTATGGTTTGTATTTCCAAATCCTGTACAAATCAGAAGGCAGACCAAGGAAAATCAGAATGTCAGACAATGCCATGCTGGATAAATACATGTTAACTGTAGTCCTCATTTCCTTGTATCTTTTGAAAATGAATAGTGTTAGCAAATTCCCAGTGATACCCAAGAAAAACAAGATGCTGGAAATTATAGTCACAGGCACCAGGACATGAATATCAAATAAAGAAAATGACTGCTCCTCATAGTAGTCTGTATCATTTTGGAAATAGCTGTAATTTGAGATGGAATCCATGTCTGGTCTCAAAAGAAAATGGTAGTGTTGGCTGCAGATCATTTGATATCATCAGAGTGATATCAGGTGCCCAGTGATCTCCTTTAAAGATCAATTTTAAAACAAAAACTCAAAATAATTATCATCAAAATATTGGCTGGATATAACTGAATACAGAAGTAGCCACTGGTCTGTTGCGAGAGAGAGAGTGGCTATTGTTTATGATACCAAACATTTTGGAATTAGAAAAAAAAAATTGAAAATGTACATTTTTACTGTTTGCTTTATACTACTTCAAAATAGCGTTTGTATCTTGACAAGTCCATCAAGAGTATTTCTTGAAAGATGTAGATGGAGCCAATCTGGATGCAAATAGATACAATCCATGTTAACAGGCAGTGAGACGTGGACTGAGAAAAACATTGTTTACCTCTGCGAAAGTTTGCCAAAATTTAAGAATTTGCAAGTTACAAAAGTTCAGACCCTTTCTTAACCAAGAAGCGCTTCTTTCTAAAGAACCCTCCAAAGCAGTTGGATTTACAGGTGGTCTTTGCCATAGGCAGAGAGACGGTAAGCTTAATATGGAACATCAATTTTAATGATGCAGAATCTGAGCAAAATGTTCTTTTTACTAGCAGGTCCCCAGCCAAGTGTAGACGTCTGACATGTCACAATTTCTGAGGAAAGCATTTTGGGTACTTTGATCTTTTAGTGCACTTCCTGTGGCGCATGGACATTACACAGACTTTTATAATAATCTGTCTTCCTCCTCTTCCATTTACATATAGTTAATGACATATCATTTAATACTTAAGGAGAAAAATAGTGAAGCCTAACTTGTGGAAAGTAGTCATAGCTAACAGGCAGGTTAAAGCGCTCTTTGATACTGGAAACTTAATGACCACTCAGGATAATTATGTAATTTTCCATTGGCCTGTATATAGAACTGCTGTGTTTATTTAGGGCCTTTTCCCCTACATCTCCTCCACAACATATGCTGCACAGTGAGAGGTCTGGACTGAACGTGTCTTAATAAGATAATCAAGTTAGGTAGAAACACTTTTGTTTGGACATCAGGTTAAAAAATGAGACAGTGTCACTTTGATTTACTTTTAACTTCAGAAAGGATCAGTAATTATTTACTAAATGATTGCGGAGGCGGGGGGAGGTGTTGGTAGAGCTGTACAAAACATAAAGGAAGCCATTAGCGGCTGACTCAAGGAGACTTTTAAAGAGATTTCATTCTTCACAGCTAGAAGAGAGCCATTATGCTAAATATCAGAGCTATGGTATGCTCCATATGAAAACAGAGTGCTTCACTGAGTAATCTGAGGGAATTCCGATATTCCCTGTAAATTCAAGATCAGAGAGCAGGGAAACAGGGATCCCAGAAGAGAATAAATCTGTTACATTCATTTCCTTCATAGTGTTACGGTTTTTGATTTGTTCTTGTCCTAATGTCTGTTCAAGGTGGGCTATTGAAACGTGCTGCACAATAGTTCAGTATTTGGGTTGAAAGGTGCATGTCCAGCATGGCTAATTCCTTAAAACTGCAGAGCTGTGGGTTTGCTTACAGGAAGCATTCCAGTGTGACTTCAGCAGGAGTTTTGGTGCCTAAAGATGCATATAGGCAACTAGTGGGATTTTCAGAAGTGTAGCTAGGCACCTAACTTCCATTGCTTTCAATGGGAGTTAGATACCTAAATAGCTTTGAGGATCTGGGTCTAGGCACCAAATGTCCTTTTAAATCAATGGGTGTTAGGCAGGGCAGTATTGAAAACCCTACTAGGTTTTCGGCACCTTTAGGCATCTAAATGCCTTTAAAAATCTGTCCCCAAAGCCCTCATTTCTTATGCTGCATCTACACCCTCCTGTGAATAGGAGTTCTAAAAACAAGCCACCCTAAATCCTGTGTGAAGTATCATTATCAACACTGCTAAGAGCATCTTATTGTTCCAAAAAGTGATCTTTTGACTGTAGAGTTGTGCTGACTGGAGAGTGCTCACTAACTGATCAGCGCTATACACTGGTGGATGTTCTTTTCTTCTGCCAATACTTACAGTACCTCCAAGTTAGTTTTATAAATGAATGTGTTTGGCTATCAGGAGAACTGGGTGGGTAATGGCTAATCTCCACCCTTCCTGTCTGAATCCAGATAGGAATGAAAAGATATCATCTAAGGGATGCTTGGTTGCTTATGTAGAAGGAGTTTGTGGTCTCTGTCCCAGTGGACCAATAGCTACATTGTGAAAAACATTCCCAAACGCTGTCCCAGATGTTAGTCTCCATAGAGAGGAACCAGGCTGATGGAAAACTGAGCTAATTGTTCATGTTTAAAAATGGTCTTTCCAGAACAGGATTGCCCTCCCACTGTCTTTGGATAGACAGACGACTTCAGTCTCCAGGGTTGTTAATGTAGCCCCTTTCACCAGTACAAGATGCGTGCTATCAGTCCTTGCTCAAGCTGTCAGCAATGCATTTCCTTTTTATACTGCATGTTAGAAGTGAATGGCAACATGGGAGATGCCCTGATTTTGGCTGCTTTTGATTTAATCCATTGTCTGAGGCCATGTAACAACTGCCCAGTTTTTGGTGGAATAGATCTCCCTTTCCTGCCAGAAACATGCTGGTTTTAGTTCAGTGTCTGGGATTAACCTTTAGAATCATAGGGTCAGAAGGGATCACAGGGATCAGCTAGTCTAAGCCCCTACCAAGATGGATGATTTGTTGTATATAAATCATCCAAGACAGATGGCTATCCAGCCTCCTTTTGAAAACCTTCAGTGATGGCTGTTCCATGACCTCCCTTAGCAGTCTGTTCCATTGTATTACTGTTCAGAAGTTTTGCCCGATATTTAATCTAAAGCTGCTATGCTGTAGTTTGAACCCATTGCCTCTTGTCCTGCCCCCGTGTGGCAAGAGAGAACATCTTTTCTCCATCTCTTTTGATGGCAGCCTTTCAAGTACTTGAAAATTACTATCATGTCCCGCCTTAAACTCCTCTTTTCCAAACTAAACATACCCATTTCCTTCAGCCTTTGTTCATATGGTTTGCCTTATGATCAGCTCTTTGATCAACCTTTCCAGTTTCTCCACATCTTTTCTATACATTGGTGACAAAACTGGACACAGTACTCCAGCTGAGGGCTAATCAATGACATGTAGCGTGGTACTATCATCTTCTGTGACTTCCATGCTATGCCTCTGTTAATGCAACCTAAAATTGCATTTGCTTTTTTGGCAACAGCATGGCATTGCTGACTCATGTTGAGGTTGTGATCCACCACAATTCCTAGATCCTTCTCAGCAGTGCTGCTGCCAAGCCAGTTATCCCCCAGTATGTATGAATGCATTTGTTTTTTTTCCCTAAGTGTAACACCTTACGTTTGGCTTTATTGAATTTCATTCTGTCCTCTATAGCCTTTGTTGTCTTTCCTCTCACCTTAGCAGGATGTTTTTGTGTAATACCCTAAGACTTGTGAAATTTAAATTTCTTGGACTACAATGATATAATGCAGCAACCCAAAGAATCTCAGCAGCTGCATTCTCTTTTCATCCAGAACTAATGCTGGCATGTATTGGATACTGGGCTGGCCCTGGAGCTTCTTGTGCCCCACCTGAGACTAGACTGCAGTGCCCTTGCCCCTATGGGACAAGCAGAGTCAGGAGTGCAAGTAGGGTCATACCCTCCAGTTTGCAGTACTGGCAAGAGATTTTTTAGCAGGTACAGGGTACTGGAAAGACTTGGGGCTATCTCCCCCCTCACCCCCAGAGGGCATTAATTCTTTAAATGGCTTTAACAGCACAATACATATGCTAACAAACTTAAACAAAGGCTTTGTTTAAGTTTGTTAGCATGTGTATTGTGCTGTTACCTTGGTCAGGAGTCCTCAAGAGGGGAGTGGGGGGAGACATGGATAGAAGGCATTTAAACAGTGTTTTTCATTCTGTTTCTCCCCATTGGTCTGAATTATCCATGCCATAGGCGGCAGGTTATATATCTTTGCGGTGCCCGAGCACCAGGAATATTCAGGGCTGGGGGCCTGCTCCAGCAATATTTGGAGCTGGGACTCTCCTCCGGCCCTGCCTGGATTGGCCCCGGCCCCCGCGGGTCTTCCCCCGCCCCGCCATGTCCCTGCCTGACAGAAAGCAACGCAGCACCTCTTCCCTGCCTGCTTCTGCTGCCTGAGTAGAGCGGCTCCCGGCAGAACTGCTGTCTGCTGCCCCAGGGTCCTAGCGTCCACCATTCACTGGTGGCAAGGCAGGCTGCCCTTACCCTGCCCTTCTGCCCTAGCCCTGAGCCTCTCCAACGCCCCAAACCCCTCATCCCCAGCCAAAGCCCTCATCTCCCTGCACCCTAATCCTCTCTCCCAGCCCTGAGCTCCCCCCCGCAGCATAAACCCCTCATCCTCAGCCCCAACCCTCATCCCTCCGCACTCTGATCTTCTGCCCAGCCCTGAGCACCCTCCGCAGCATGAACCCCTCATCCTCAGCTCCAACCCTCATCCCTCTGCACCTTGATTCTCTGCCCCAGCCCTGAGCCCTCCGGCAGCATGAACCCCTCATCCTCAGCCCCAACCCTCTTCTCCCCGCATCCTGATCCTCTGCCCCAGCTCTGAGCCCTCCGGCACATGAACCCCTCATCCTCAGCCCCAACCCTCATCCCTCCTGTCAAAGTTAGACTTAGGACTCACAGTTTGTCAGATCATTCTGTTTTCTTAGCACAGCGCTCTGCTAATACACTCAGATAATGTGAGTAGCCATGGAAGGCCTAAACAGTCTTATTTATACAGATAAAAGAGCGGGAATTAGACAAAGGGACAAAGAAAGCAAAAACAGTAAAAATCACCTGGGGCACAGCATGCATATCCCACTTCCTTACTAACTGTTATCGATCTAAGGCTAATACTTCACCAATTGCCCTTAAACAGTGCAATTGTTCTATGTTAATGTCTGTATTCCAGACACCTGGATTGCAACATTCCAACAATTTTGCTTAAAGGTACAGACAACATTTCTTTAATCCTTTTTATTCTTATAATATAATTCATTCTACTTTCACACTCTGCACTCTGATCTTCTGCCTAGCCCTGAGCCCTCTGGCAGCATAAATCCCTCATCCTCAGCCCCAACCCTCATCCCCCCACACCCTAATCCTTTGCCCAAGCCCTGAGCACCCCCCACAGCATGAATCCCTCATCCTCAGCCCCAAACCTCATCCCTCCGCACCCCGATCCTCTGCCCCAGCCCTGAGCCCCCCCGCATCATGAACCCCTCATCCTCAGCCCCACAGCCCTCACCCCACACCCCAACCCTCTGCCCTAGCCCTGAGCCCCATCCTGCATCATGAATCCCTCATCCTCAGCCCCACAGCCCTCACCCTACACCCCAACCCTCTGCCCTAGCCCTGAGCCCCATCCTGCATCATGAATCCCTCATCCTCAGCCCCACAGCCCTCACCCCTGCATTCCCTCCTATCCCCAAACTCCCTCCCAGAGCATGCACCCCCTCCCAGAGTGTGCACTACCTCCCCCTTCCCATATACTCCTTTCCATCCCCAAACTCCCTCCCAGAGCTTGCACCCCCACCCCTTCATACACCCCCACCCCTAGCCCAGAGCCTGCACCCAAACTTCATCCCAAAGCCTGCACTTCTCACCCCCTCCTGCACACCCACCCCCTGCCCCAGTCCAGAGCCTGCACCCAGCATACAAACTCCATCCCAAAGGCTGCACCCTGCACCCCTTCTGCACCCTAATCTCCAGCCCAGAACCTGCACCCCAGACCTCCCCCCCCAAAACCCCTCCCAGAGCCTTAGGCAGGTGAGGGCAGAGTTTGGGGGGGCAGAGTTGAGGGGGCGGGTTCTGGGCACCACCAAAATTTCTACAAACTTGCCACCCATGTCCATGACATCCATAATGTAATGCATCACATCAAGTCCAAATCATTAGAGGAATACCTCTGCTTGCACTGACCAGATGATGTTTGGATTCTGATGTCATCCCAGTTCTGCATGAGGAATCAGCTGTTGTCCCCAGTGTATGTAGAATTCTTCTTTGCAGCCAAACTAGTCTAACATGCATTTTGTTAACTGGAACTGGAGCAGCAAAACATAGAAGACAAATGCCTTATTTTCCAGCTTTGTGAGTGAGAGAACTATAAGTGAAGCTTATAATGCCAGACACTGATGGCCTTAAACCAGGTGCCTCAGGCATCTGCCAAGAACTTTGCTGAAAAAAATATGTTCCTCGTCTTAGCAATGGAGCTAGGACTTATCACACATCTGCCTGCATTTATTTGAATGAAGCTCCTTCTGATCTGACAGCTGAGGCATTGTCAGTTTCAGCCAGAATAATTTACAAACTTGGAACCTAGTCCTGAAAACCCTTAATCATTTGATCAATTCCATTGAAGACAATGGCACTATTTGCATGACTATGGACCACTTTTGTGGACTGGTAAGAGTTTCAGGAATCTGTTCCTATAAAGGAAGTTGAATCTTCCATTGAAATGCAATGTTTAGGTTGATACAATATGATAAAACAGTTTAGGATACAGTTCTACTTAAAATTTGTCTTTTAAAAAGTCATACATATGCTGAAATGGCGCCTCACCCAACTCCCATATTCCATATAAACAGACTGGGGGGAAATTGGGTAGTTAAGCATGTTGATGTTTATATATACAAAGAGGAGGTATCAGAGGGGACGGGGAGACCGTGGGGGCCCTGGGCTGAGGGCAGGGTGGGGAGGAGTCACATGAAGGAAGGGTGGTCACATGCCTCCCCCTTTGTGTCCCTCCCATGACTGCAGTACCATCAACAAATGCTTTCTACTTGCACCACTGATGCAGAGGACAGATACTGATAGACATTTTCATTGACAAACTTAAAACAACAGCTCCCATTTGTACCATTTCCCATGCTGATTTCCTAGCTAAAATCTGGGCATGGAGCACCCCGAGCTGCTCTCTCTACTTGGAGCTCCAGTGGAGGAGTGTCTGTATGGGGTTAAGGAAGTGATGGGAGAGAACAGCTGCTGTATGAGAGCCAGGAGGATAGCAGAGCTGCATTTGTGTGGTTACACATCAGGTGGTTGTTGCCATGCTTTGAAAAGTCACACATCATTAGCACATATGAGAACATTCATTTTGCATTGAAATTAAAATGATGGCCACACGTGAGTGTTTTGACTCCTGGTAATAACTTAAATTCCTTCCTATCTACCTTCCAAGGACTTCCTCAGCAACGTACATGCTAATTCACATTCTTTGCAGTTCAGTTCCTTGCTTTAACTTGGTTTTCAATGTCAAGAATACATTCCATAGCAAAAACGTGTCATCGAGGAAGAACATTATAAGGCTGTGAGTGTCAGGATGCTTTCATCTAGTGGAGGGGATGAAATGACATTAGCCCAGGGATCTAACCGCAGCTCGATTTGCACGATCAGGAACTATGGGCTTAATGCCGCTTCCCCTGAAATAACTGGGAGTTCTTATGTTGATGTCAACGGGAGTTGATGATTTCAAACACTGGCTCGGAGGGGGAAAAAAGAGGATAAGGGTAACAGGAATAAGATCATGATGTGGCTTTTTGCTGCTAATACTCATGTTGTGAGTATGAAAAAAAATTTAAAGCAATGCCTTAAGTACAGTTGCATATTCTCCTATATAGTTGTTACAAACAAAGACCCCTCAACATTTAAGTTCAACATTTACAGCTGTCGCTAGTACTAGTAATGAAATATCATGTACTGCTGTAACAGTGAAGACAAGTGATCCAGTGGTTAATGTGCTCAACCTGGAACATTGGAGACCAACTTTGTTCAAGTTCAGATGTGACCTCAGGCTACTTAACTAGTCTCTCTGTGCCTCAGGCCCATCATAAGGCTGGAAGGGACCTTGTGAGGCCAATTAATCCAACTCCTGTGCTGAGATACAGCAGAGTAAACCTAGACTTTCCCAGACAGCTGTTTGTCTACCTTGTTCTTAAAAAAACCTCCAGTCACAGGGATTCAACAACCTCCCCCAGAAGCCTATTTCAATACTTAACTAGGCTTAAAGTTAGAAAGTTTTTCCTAAAAATCTAACCTAAATCTACTTCACTGCAAATTAAACAGATTACTTTTTGTCCCACATTCAGTGCTGTGGAGAACAATTGATCACTGTCCGCTTTACAACAGCCCTTAACATAGGTGAAGATAGTTAACAGGGCCACTCTCACTCTTTTATCATTTTTGTTGCTCTTCCCGGGCTCTCTCCAATTTGGCCACATGTTGCCTAAAGTGTGGTGCCCAGTGTCATAAACAGATAGCTAAGGGTTAATGTTTGTTTTACCTGTAAAGGGTTAACAAAGGGAACCACACACCTGACCAGAGGACCAATCAGGAAACCAGATTTTTCAAAGCTCAGGGAGGGAATTTTGGGGTGTGTCTTTTGTCTGTCTCTCTGTTCTGTTGCTCTCGGCTATGAGAGTTGCTTTCTATCTCAGGTTTTCTATTTCTTCTGTTTCCGAAGTGTAAGTACAAAGTAAAGACCATAGTTTTTATATTGTTTTTGTATTACTTGTGTTAGTTGCTGAATGTTTAATTGGATATCTTTTGAATAAGGCTGTTTATCATTTTACTTTTAGAAATTACCTGTATATTGTCAACCTTGATACAGAGACATTTTTATGTCTTTGGGGAGACCAGAGTGAGACAGGCACTGTAATTCCTGTCTGGTGGCAGTGCTATCAGATCCAAGCTGGTAATTAAGCTTGGAGGGTTTATGCTAGGCACCCACATTTTGGACGCTAAGGTTCAGAACTGGGATTTATGCTTATGATACCCAGAATTGGTGATACCGTAATATTTCAACTGAGGCCTCATCAGTGCTGAACAGACTGGGACAATTACCTCCCCTGTGTTACCATACGCCTGTTAATACAGCCCAAAATGATACTAGCCTTTTTCATAGTTACATCACATGATTGTCTCATATTCCATTTGTGATCCACTCTAACCCCCCAGATCCTTTTCTGCAACACTACTGCATAGCCAGTTATTCCCCAGATACAGGGATAATAGCACTTCCCCACCGTATAGGGCTGTTGTGAGTTGCCCAGATGCTACAGTAATAGGGTCAAATAAGTACCTAAGAGAGTACAGAAATGAGACATTCAGCCAGTCGTCTAATAGGAAAAGGTCTTCCTCAAAGTAAAGAAAAAAGCACGCTAAGAGGGGGAAATTGATAATGCATTCCATTTAGGGGAAATATGTCCCCAGCCCTTCTTCCTGTTCAGAACCATTATCTATGCTTCCCAGGAGACTGTGGCTTCAACTTGTGTTGTGGGTCTCTAAATTTCACACGCTTGTTTGCTTTAGTATATAAATGAACAGACAGCAAGAGCTACATTATACAATATTCATGCTGTCTCCAGGATACAGCCTCTCTTTTTGTACCACGCACATAATTTTCCACAGCTCATACATAATGTAAGTGGTAAAGGTGACTTTAATGGAAAATTACAAGATAAATAATGGTAGTTCTTGCTTTCTTTCTTGTTAAAGTAATAAATGAGCAATTAATTAATTAACGGTCTGCAAATTCTGTGAGAGAAGTGGCCTTGCGCAGAGCTCCACAATGGTGTGCATGGCATCCCTCATCTTTAATATAGAGAGCTGCCCGCTCCGCTTAAATCCAGAGCTAATAATGGAACCAGGTATGCTAGGATTTGTCATTGCCACAGAGCCTGACTCCATAGCAAGAGAAGAGGGTGGCAGTCTTCTCTATTGCCTGCATATTAGGTGTGGGCCTTGGGTTCTTAGCCAGGCTTTCAGCTAGGAAAAGTTTGGAGTCCCAAATCATAGTTTTGTAGGGAAATATTGCTATCCTTTTTGACCTGAGTGGTTAACTAAAATTGGGGTTTAGTGGGTTGTTGTCATTAGGAGAAACTGATGAAAGTGTCGCGTATGTCGTTGTTTTCCTTACCACAGTAGAAATCAAATGGCAGGAGACAGTTTAAATCCTCACAGTGTAGGGATACTAAAGTAGGTTTATATTAGACATGGTTTATATGAAAAATGATTTATTGTTAGAAATGATTTAATGTTAATTAATACTTTATAACTAAAGGTTTATATTAGAAATAAATGTGATTCCCCAGATTTAGCCTCTAACCTGCAAGCCACCAGCTGCGTCTGTGTGAAGCCTGCTCAAAGAAATACTTTGTATAAAAATTGTTAAAGGTTAATTGACTATAAGTGCCCTTCTCTAAGTGACACTTTGTAATCACTACAAATAGAGACCTCCACCTCTGTAAATTCATTTTTATCTCACTTTATGTTCCTTCTTTTAATTGTTAAAAGACAGGGAGTCTCACACCCCAAAAGGTAAAGAGACAGT
>NC_133776.1:79565597-79655996 GCF_003597395.2 Chelonoidis abingdonii
ATATATATATATATATATATATATAAGTAATCATAGGAATAAGTAGCCAAACAACGTTGTTTGCTGTTATCTTTTATTTTGGTATTTACAATAAACATGACAAATGTCTTGCCCCCTTTAATAAGATCCTGCTAGTTTTTATTGGTATAACAGCAGCTCCAACCCTCTTTCCAGCCAGCACTCCAAACAAAAATTCCCTCTTTAGGCTTTTCTCAGGGTCAAGCTATGCGAGCTTCTCTGGCTTTGTCTAAGGTTTCTTTGCTACTTTGCATGCTCCTGTGGTGCTTCTGCCTTCTATCACAAACACACAGATGCAATCAATTCAGTCCTGTCCTGTACTTATATTCAGCCCCTAGTGAAACTCCTCTGCCCACACAGTTAGTTCAGAGTCCTGAATGGCCTTAAAATTAAATGCAACCTGTGCTTTAGGCACTGGCAACTATTGTTTCAACTATCTCTAAACTAAAGGGCATTTAATTGTTCCCCCATTTAGCCTGAAAGGAAGGAAGCTGCCCACTATCTTCTACAAGCGTCTCCCTCCTTCCACAGAATAACAATGTGTTTTTAAAAATATAAGTAATTCCATCCTTGTTTGCACGTTCTTCCAGCTCGCAGTCCTTCCATAGTAATGCTGGTGTCAGAGTTCTGGGACGTAGATAGAGGGATTAATGGAGTTTGACCCATAGGCATTGGTAACCCTCTCAAGACGGTAGTGAAACTTGGTCCATAGTTCCCTACTGATTCAGGCACAAAAGCAAAAATGTGTAAGTGCCCTAAATATTCTCAATCCTGTAAACATGTTTCACTTTGCAAGTGTGAGTAGTTCCACTGAAATCAACAAGACTACTCTTGTGCATAAACTTATGCATATGTGTAAGTATTTGGTGGATCAGTACCTAAGATAAGTGAATCCACACAAGCCTACATACATCAATTTGCAAGATTTGGACCTAAAAAGAGAAAGCCAAAAGGCAATGGATAGAGAGATACATCATACACAGAGTGATCAGGGTGGTGGCAGACATCTCATGTTAGCTCAAGATTGCTTTTTATTTGTCTTAATTTTCCAAACAATTGCCCTTGCTGATAGGAATACATTTTTTTAAAAATCATTTTTTGCCAAATTTCTAATTTTTCAAGTCAGTACTTATTAATTGCCCTTGCCTGGTCCATATTTAACATTTGCCCAATTTCTCTTTTAGAATTTCATTCGTCACCATTGTCTGTTCCATTTTATGATAATTTTGCCTACTTTCTAGCAAATTTGCCAGAAGCTGGGAATGGGCAACAGGGGATGGATCACTTATGATTAGCTGTTCTGTTCATTTGGCATCTGGCATTGGCCATGGTCGGACTAGATGGACCTTTGGTCTGACCCAGTATGGCTACTCTTATGTCAATATATATGTCTTTTGCATGTGTGGGAAAGAAAAATGAAGGAAAGCAGGCATTTGTGATTTTATTTATTTTGCAGACCTCTGCTCAGTTTTATTTTCTCCCTCCTCTAGCTCCCCCAAACTCATGTCATCCAGCACTGCCAACTCTTGTGCTTTGATCACAAATCGTATGATCGATATATTTCTGAAAGCCCCAGCTCCTGGAGGCATGTGGTTAGGTGGGGATCTCAGTTAGAGGAAAAACTTGAATATGTGACACAGGAGCAGGCCAAAGGCTCAGACACCATTAGGCAAATCAAATGAACGTTTCGTTTACTAATTTTAAGTAGGATTTGGAGGGCCCCACTCCTTATTTTTATACACTTGGGGCCGCCAACACTAGCGACCAACCGCAGCAATAAAAAAGTCACGAGTCAGGCCACCCGAACCCTGCGCGCCACCAGGGCTGGACCCTCGCGTTCCGAGCAGCAGCGGGGTAACCTGCGCGCGCGCTGCCCCTGCCTGGCGCGCATACAGAGCCCCGGCCTCACAGCTTTCGGCGCCAACCCCAGCGCACCGCGGACAGGCACGTTCCGCTGTTCCACGATGCTCCACGGCGCATGCCCAACAGGAACGTGCCGGGGGCCAGGTCTTCGCACCGCAGCCCCGGAAATAAGCAGGTCAGCTGACCGGAAGCAATGGAGCAAAGCAAGATGGCGTCCCCCAAGAGCGCGCCTAAGGATGCTCAGGTAGCGGGGGGCTTCCAGGGGGGGCTTCGTGGGCCTGGCTCGGTGGAGGGGCTCGGTGAGGTGGCTCCGGGGTGTTCTCGCTGCGGCCGGACGGGTTCTGTGCTCGGCTGCTGCTTAGGCGAAGGAGCGCGGAGAAGCTGGGGCGCTAGCCCCAAAGCAGTGTGTGCCCAGCCCCTTGCGCCCTTGGCAGCGGGGTGTTAGCGCCGGATCTGATGGACTTACGCTGTGTTTCTCTTCCCGAACGCAGGTTATGGCCCAGATCCTGAAGGACATGGGGATCACGGAGTATGAACCCCGGGTTATCAATCAGATGTTGGAATTCGCGTACAGTAAGTTGTCAACGTGCTACATGCAGAACACACTGCTCAGCCTTCCAGGTGTGACCTCCCCTAGCCGGTACTGGGCACCTCTCTCACACAGGCTATTGCAGAGGTGGAGGAGCTTTGGAGAAAGTCAGTTAGGATGATCAAAGGCCTGGGAAAACTGGAGACCAGTAAGAGGAACTGTTAGTATAGTAAACTTTGTTTCAGGGTTTAAACCAATTTCTGATTAGCAGAGATCAGGATGATCTTATGTCATTGTCTGAAGCATCTGGTTCTGGACGCTTGTAGACAAAATACTGGGCGAGGTGGACTGCTGGTCTGATCCAGTGTGGCAGTTTCCGTGTTCCTAATTCTCCAACGTATGGCACAGAAAAAAATAATTGGATGTTTAGAAGGTTTGTGGTGCAGTGCGTTGCTGCTGTAGAGTTTCACCTGTAGAATTTTTGGCTCCAATTTTAGCATGAGAACAAAAGTAAAAATGAGTCTATTGCTATTTAAATATATATATATATATATATATATATAAATAAATAAAACCCCCACTACATTATTTGGCACAATTTGCAGATGTTTCTGGTGAGATGCCCTGGACTGTGGCACAAGTGGGAGCGATATTGCATGCTAGGCTTCATGTACATAAACAAATTCCTGATAGAAAAACTTGTCCTGTCTTGCCCAAGCCTTTGCTGTTAGCTTTTCAGTAAGCACAACTCTTTACAAAAATGTTTTGAAGGAAAAGAGGAGCTGTTGGAAATAAAACTAGATGGGTATTTAAGGATTTATTTTTGTCACACTGAATAAATGTATTGTTGATTATGACGAGACAAATTGATCTTCTGGTTCATGGAATGTGTATTAGGACATAATATTCTTGCATAGTTTCTGGAAAACTTGTAGAGTACATGAACTTTTACTAAAGTTTTGTGAAAAGAGGTTGCTGTTTTTTAGACATGTTCAGGGGGAGATATTCTGTTTTGTTCTTCAAAGGGTATGTGACTACTATATTGGAAGATGCAAAAATTTACTCAAGTCACGCTAAGAAGTCCAGTGTTGATGCAGATGATGTGAGACTAGCAATCCAGTGTCGAACAGACCAGTCATTTACCTCTCCTCCCCCAAGAGATGTAAGTAAAGCTTATTCAGAGAATCATAATATAACAAAAGAATGTGTGTATTGATAACTATTTCCTCTTTCCTCCCCCTAGTTTTTGCTAGATATTGCAAGACAAAAGAATCAGACCCCACTGCCACTGATAAAGCCGTATTCTGGTCCCAGACTACCACCTGATAGATACTGTTTAACAGCTCCAAATTACAGACTTAAGTCCTTGCAAAAAAAGGTAAGGGTTTTATGAGCCAAATGGGATTTTTGTTTGATAGTGACATTTTATTAAACATGATGCTCAAATTATTCAGTTTTTCTCAAGGTACAAACGTAGGTGCATATACTAGTAGAGATTTCTGGGTGCTAAAGGATATTGAAATTAATTCTGGCAGTTGTCTAAAATTACCTACTGCATACAGATATTCTTTCCACTAATTACCTTTTAATAGTTGTGTAAAAGAGGCTATGTTGTTAAATGGTTAGCACAAAGGATTTCACATTAGGTGTAGCCTTGTGGACCATTCAGCCAGCTCAGCTGGAATATTGGGTAAAAGGCAGAAAGTCATCTTTGTTCAGACACAGAATCTGAACAAAGCTTTTCTGGATAAACAAATTGCTAAAGTGAAGACTTATCCTTTGGTTAGATTCTTTTTGCATAGGCCAAAGCAATGGCTTAATAAACTGAAAAAGCAAATCAGAATAAATTATATTGCTTCTTATTAATGTAATAATAGTATTTGTTGGTCACGTATGTGACGGGTTGGATCACAGAAACCCCCCTGGAAGCTGCCAACGCATGTGCCAGGACTGCCTCTGCTCCTGTTTTCCCTGCCAGCTCAGGAGTCCAGCACCCTGTCTTGCTGAGCCAGACACTCCCATCTGCTCTAACAAAGACCCAGGGTCTGAATTACTTGCCCAAAAACTACAGGTTTACCTGAAAGCGGCTCACAGAGGTGTGCTTGTCTTTAACACCCAGAAGCCCAACTCCCAGTGGCGTCTAAACCCAAATAATTCCCCTGTGTAGAATCCAGTTACAAAATGGAGATTCGGAATCACATGGGCAAGTCACATGCCCATGCATGACTCAGGACTTGCAGGTAGCAGCCATTACCCACATGCTACCTTGAATGTCCTCAGGTAGACTTCATATGTGGAGTCTTCCAAGCTCTTTTGTCTGTTAAGTGCTCAATCTGGAAGCACTTAACTTGCACATTCCCGTCCCAAGAAGTGACCAAATGTCCTACGAAGGCTACTTCGAAATCAAGTATACAGCCAATGTTTACAACGTTTGTAACTTTGAATACAAAAACAATACATGCATGCAAATAGGATTAATACATTCAGTAGATCATAACCTTTGAGATCTGTTAAAACACATTCTAAGCATAATTCCATAAAGCCTTATAGGAGGTACCGTTACAACGTATACAGTGAATAGTACAATAATTTTCAGTATTACTCAAAACTAGCAATGCAGTTTCAGTATAAATGATTGGTTAGTAGCTGTAACTACAATATTAAAATTGGTTAGTGCTACCACAATATTAAAACACTGCTATAACTGTAGCAACACTTCTTTTGTAAACACTACCCGAGTAACAAATTTCATCCTGAGACAAAACAAAGTTTTAGATGGCCTTAGTCTGTAAGTGGTGTGTTTAAAATTAAATATTTAATGTAATTTCTTTTACACTTGTATAACTCAAACAGCTTAAGTTTTTAAAAGATAGTTTTTGAAAAGGCTGGGATTCTGCACTTTTGTGCATTTCTACTGGGATGTAGCTCACAGTGTGAGGATTTTGAGAACCTCTGTCCCAGTGGGTAAATTCTGTGACATAAGTGTTGCATTGCAATAGGCTGTGCACGATCACATGTTCATATTTTGTTACTCTTCCATGTTGCAGAGCGTTCATATGCTATCATAGACATAATCAGTGATTCTTAACACTGAAATGATGACTCTAGTCTGAATGCATATGTTCTCTCTCTACAGGTCTCTTCCTCTGCGGGAAGAATAACAGTACCCCGACTAAGTGTTGGTGCTGTAAGTAGACCTAGTACGCCTACCTTAGGTAAGGGAAAGCTCAGTTATGGTTTGCCATATTGACCTTGTTTAGAAAAAACTTGAAACCTATGGAACAGTTCTGAATTTTGAAGAATATTCTTACATGTTAAAAACCTTCTTGGAGTATGTTTTTAAGGAACAGTAGATAACATCCAACTCACCATTTCAATGAACTCTGATATCCTAACAACCTAATGGGTTTTTAGAAAAGTGTAATGGAAGTTAAATGAAAATAAGTTTCTCTGTAAATTACCAAAGCTAGACCATTTGTATTTAGTATGTAGGATGAAACCATTCTTGTGTTTCTGACCTGTTCTATAAAATGGAAACTGTGGCACTCTTTTAGGAGAGAAATATGAACTAGTTCAATGACTTTTTTTAAAATACAAACTGCATTCTGAGGAGGGCTTACACCCTGAACTATATAGATTTAAACAGATTTTTACTGACTGAGCTATTTTGAACCAGATATATACATGTAACTGTGCATGTCTACCTCTGTGAGTGCATGTGCTTGTGGCCACCTGGGAGTTTCACTGTTAGTGTTCATATTCAAATGTATGCATGCTGCTGCACACAGCTTACCCTGCATATCTGGCCATCATTAAGATCTAGATCAAACCTAGCTAATGAAATATCAATGTATAGTGATACACCTCTACCTTGATATAACGCTGTCCTTGGGAACCAAAAAATCTTACTGCATTATAGGTGAAACCATGTTATATTGAACTTGCTTTGATCCACCGGAATGCGCAGCCCTGCCCCCCGCCCCCCAGAGCACTGCTTTACCACGTTATATCCAAATTCATGTTAGATCGGGTGGCATTGTATCGCTGTTCTATAGGAACGTGGCAAGTTCAGTTTTTGAAGACATTTTATGTAATATAAAGAGTTGTATATTTACCTGCACTGAGTCCTCAAACAAAATCATTGTGTATTTCAGGAACTCCTTCAGCACAAACAGTAGCTGTTTCAACAAAAGTTGGCACTCCGGTATCACTGACAGGTCAAAGGTTTACTGTACAAATCCCATCCTCTCAGACAACAGTCAAATCAGGTATAACATAAGATGTCTTGAGACCTACACCACTTCTTATTCTTATTCTTACAAGACCACATATATTGGTTGTTTTGGTTTACTTTTATTGAGGAACAAGAGATCTGCGTGGTGGATCTAGAGTTTCTAACCCTATTAATGACCCTGTGGTTAATGTGATGCCATAAGATGGAATTTTTTTCTTCCATTTGCTCTTTTAAAAACCTGGTGGTGTGGAGGGAGAGAGACACCCACCAACTCACTCAGAAGGCATTAAGCTTGCCTTTTCAACTTTATTTTGGTCCTCAATTCTTTAGTCTTAATATAACCAATACAAATGTGTCAAAGCCATTGTTAGTTTTACTTGGCTATTGAAATAATTCACTTTCTGCTACTAAACAATTACAAATTCTCTTAATTATCTCTCTGTCAGTAAAATTGTCATAGATCCTACTTTAACAAACATAAATAGCAAAAACACCCTTTAAGGACTAAGCCTGTTTAAAAACAAAGCAACCAGAGTACTAATTACTAACAAAACCTGAAGGAAACAATATAGCAAATTTTCATTTAAGCTTTGCAACAAATCCACAATTATGTGATGAAAACTCCATTGAACATTATTGAAAATAAACAGGAATATTAGCATGCAGCACAACTTTCTACTTTGGGATATTACATGTTTTATAACTGGAAACTAAATTTTTATTAGCTTGAAACACTAAATGCTCTTTCTGTACAGGACCTGAAGCTGTATACTTGTGTGGTGACGCTGGCAGCTAATAAACTCTTTTCTTTTCCTTTTAAATGCAGCAACGCCTACTACCCCTACAGTTCAGAATGTTCTGATTAATCCTTCATTAATTGGATCAAAAAACATTCTGATTACTACAAATATGATATCACAGAATGCAGCCACTGAGGCAAATCCATTGAAAAGGAAGCATGAAGATGATGACGATTATGATAATTTATAAAAGGGATACAGTCTGGTCTCCATACTTTTTCAGAGGTGTGATTCATATTGAGTCTGATGCTGAGTTGGAACTTGCCAAAATGTTGTTCACAAATTGTGACAGAAAATGTGTAAATATTCGGAGTTAATGGAATCAGGAGAAGAATGATATTGCTAGAACAATGCTGCAATAAAAGCTGTTTTTCAACCTTGTCTGTGATTCAAAATCTCTTTTGGTGCTTGCTCACCATGATGTTCATTATTATTCAGGGTTTCTGTCTGTCTTGTACCATAGTTATGTAAGTCGTTCCCTCTCCTCTTGACTGTCTCTCTTGTAATTCAAATAGAAATGCTTGAAGCTTTGACGAGTGCAATTTCTGCCAGATGCTTTTCTTACTATATACTGTTTTTTAAGAGAATTTTAAAAAAGGATTTAGAGGTAGGTGTAGAATTTGAAAGGACAATTTTTTTTTTAAACTAGGTTTGAAGTTGGTGTCAATTTTTAAATAACCAGGAAAACATCTTGGTTTAGTTCTTAAGAACATACTTTTTCTGCTCCTGAACTGCTACTCCTAATCTGTCTCTTCAGATGAAGTGTTTTCATGCCACCCCAAATCTGGAACACCATAATTGACCTTGTTGCATATTGTTTTTAATATATCATCTCATTCAACTGCAGCTGCCTATTAAGCTTGTCTGCAGTGATCCCTAGCTTGAGTTGCGACAAAGAATTTAGAACATCATGGGTGGAGACGGAGGAAAGTACATAATGGCAGTGGCTTTGATTTTTAACTAACTACCTACTTTGTGCTGTTCACAGGATCCTAATGTACATAGGGATAAGAGACAGACTAACAAATTTAGCCTCTGTTGAAACAGATGAGCAAATAGTTTTAAGTGTCAATCAATCAGTATTAACTTAACTTAACTTTCTTTGAAAAATATTCACTGTAGCCATTGAAAAACTGCTGGATTGTACTATTTTATGCAAAGAGGTGGTATTTCAGATAAATGAACCCCTTTTTCCTGGAGTATGGTCCAACCTTTATTACTATGCAACTGCTTACTCAAGCTATGTGCAGGGGTGTAGCTGTATTAGGCCTCAGGATAACTGAGCTTTTCTCTCATTAGGAGAAGTTGGTCATGTACTTTGTTACTCTTAAGCTAAAGTTAGTAGAGTAGATTTGTTTAAAGACACTGAATGTGCAACTTGTACTGTTTGAGTACTGGAAGTAGTGAGAATTAATATAGCAATACTGTGGTAGGACTTATGACAGTCATTGGACTGAAGCCCTCTAGCTAAAGGTGACTAAGCTCTGTTTTCAAACTGGCTAAGCATTTGGGCTTTTACAAAATAGATTTCTGGTAGCTTCATTATTAAAATGATCATTGCTTGCAGAGTAGCATTTTCTTTCAAGCCATGTCTTGTGAGAGCTGAAATAGTTGACACACCTTCTTGTCAACTGTCTGAAATGGGCTGTCTTGAGTATCACACAAGCTTTTTCCCCCCTCCTGCTGACAATAGTTCATCTCAATTAATTAGCCTCTTAGAGTTGGTGGCAACTTCCACCTTTTCATGTACTCTGTATATATATCTTCTTACTGTATGATCTATTCTATGAAGTGGGCTGTTACCCATGAAAGCTTATGCTCAAATAAATTTGTTAGTCTAAGGTGCCACAAGTACTCCTGTTCTTTTTGTGGATACAGACTAACAAACACAGCTGCTACGCTGAAACCTCTATAAAGAAACTTATCCTGCATCTTCAGTTGTGTATTTTTTGACTGATACTCAATGAGTTGCCTAGTACACTGTCTAGTTTGGAGCAAGGTACACCATATGAAGGGGAGAGTCTCAGCATCAGGACAATTAGATAGCTATTAACAGTGCTCGTGCAAGAAGCCACTTTGACCACTTTCAATAGTAGTAGCATAGGTGCAGCATGCAGTTCTGGGAAATGCTGGAAGATCATTCAAATTGCTTTAGTTAGATCTTGACCCTGTTGCAGCAGTAACTAGCTTACAGCATGAGCTTGTGGAATGCTAATTGCCCCTAGAAAGTAGCTTCTAGATTGCAGTCTTAGTAATTGTACTGTCAGCTGGAAGGACACATACCAACCTAAGGAGTGTTCCAAAGTGAAAGAAGAGTAGGGCTAAAGTGTCAAGGTTTTCCCCACTCAAAGATGTACAAAGATTTGACTTGCAATTTGCACAGATACCAGGGGAAAGAATTCTGTTAGTAACTCAGAGCCCTCCCCAGCTAGTAGCCCATCTCCAGCAGTTGGGGATTTTTTGCTACTGTCTGTCACTGATGGTCACATAGGCAGTCCCCCCTCCATAAAAACAAAAAACCCACCCAAGAGCAATTTACCAGGTCAGACTTGAAACCAGTTAGTGTTTTGGGTTTTGTTTTTTTTTTGCTCACTGCTGCCCTCGGAAAGCTGTTCCAGAACTTCACTTCTCATGTTTGTTCAGAGAAGTGAAATTACCACAGCAGAACTGCTAAGTACCTGCAGAAGAGGGGTTTCAGTTCATGAAGTTAACAGCCATCCACTCTTTTACAACCTTATCCTTTAGGGAGAGTATACCTCAAAGGCATAACTGCTTATCTGAGTCACTAGTCATCCTCTGGCAAAGGAGCCATCTGTGCCTTAGATTAGCTAGAGCATGCTGCACTCCTTCAGCCTCAGCAGGCCCTGTAGTTTAGTTCCTGTCATGGATAATATAAGAACCCAGGGCGCTGTAGTAAATCAGGAACAAGTACAGCTGGCAGTACTTTTTCCTTGTAGGTCAAGAGGAATAGAGTTAGACAATGCCGTTTGTGTTCCCTGTTCTTTCAAAGTTTTAAGTGTAGCTATTGAACACAATACTATTAGCTATAGAGCCCTGTTGGAGCAGTTGCTGGAAGTTTTACTAACTATATCCATTGGAGTACAATTGGGCATGTAGTCAGAGAAGAATTTTGATAGTTGTAGTTATCCCACTGACATGATCAAACTATTGTCTAGTCACATCAACCTGGGTTAGGAAGCTACTGAGGCTCTGTGGAACAGGTGCTGTTAGAATCGCTCAGGACATAATGCACTGAGAGCTTATGCATTTTCATACTTCTTTATTAAAGCTACAAAAATTAAAATAGGTTAAAATTACTAATATTCACAAAACACAAGGGCTAGTGAGTCATTTTATTAGTGAGGCACCAGTGGCCTAGAGGGAGCAGACCCACTGACAAGTTTGTTGTGCTAGCTAGTTTTAAGACTACAAACAGTGTCTCACTGAGATAAAAGCACCATGAGGGCTCACATGGAAACTTGGGCAGACATTCCTTTTTCTGCATTTGAAGAAAGGGACCAGTGACTAGTGCGATTCAAAATGATCTTCTAAGAACAATGCAGGTAAAACTGTTCACAGTTCAGGATACAACTGGAATGCATGGGCTAGATGAGTCTACTCTCTCATTTAATATTCCAAAGAGAAAGTAGCACTTCCCTCCATTGTTCTGGTACAGCGAACAGCTGCTCAGGCAGATCTAGACAAACAACCCAGGGAGAGCTGCCGTGCCATGACACCCATATCATGGCCAGCACCTGAGACTTGTTTCTTCTGCAGTTTATTTTGTAGCAATAGATCCTGTTAATCATGTAAGAGTGTCTGAGGTGGGAAAGGAAGTGCAACATGGTAACATTAAAAAAGTCACAGGTAGTCTCTTTTGCCCTCAGTTGTCCTCCTCTTTGATGGGGGTACAGCCAGAGAAGAAGCTGGTGTTACTACTCAACATTCGTTTTTTCTTTTTCACTAGTGGCAGTTGGTTCTCCTCGGACTCTACATCTCCATTGATTAAGAGTGCAGCTGTGTTCGCCTTCTTGACAAACACATCTTGCTCAGTGATCTCTTTCAGGACCTGGTAAGAAAATGAGGCTATTAGCTTGAGCTGCCAGAGCACTCAAAGAAACCAGGCAATCCTCCCCCTGAGACTTGAAGGCATCCACAATTGCCAGCTGCCTTTCCCCAGTCACTAATGGTCATCCACAAAATATACTCTATTTTCTTTACATACCAAAACCCTAAAGAGATTTATAAAATGGAGCAGAAAGAGAAAAGTTGGGTGGGAGGGAGCAGAATCCAGTGTACGCAGTTGGCATAAGGACACTGGGAATAAATTAAGGTGAGGTTGAGCCAGGAAAAGGGCCAACATGTCAACGGCTTATTTGAGAGCAAAAAGGTCTAATTCTCCCAGATTGCTCAGAAGTTTAGGGATAAGCAAGAGGCAGAGAAATTGTCTCCAAGAATTTTCTCCTGATTTAGTGCCCACTGCTAGCCAGGAACAAGATACGACAGCCAGTGGCTGGAAATCAATTCCACCCAGGCTCCCCCTTTCTGATTTGTACCTTCTTGGTTGGAGTGATACATATTGGTTCAAAAAAGGTCTCCCCAGCAGTCACTTCAGTGGGATCTTCCAGTTTGATGGATCCTTCAGAATCTCTGGTTTGGTCCTCACTCATAGGACCATCCTGAGGGACAGACATGCACATTAGCCTAATCCAATGCTGCCCCATCAATAAATCTTATTTAGGAAATAGACTTATGGATCCTAGTATTTCACTTCCCCTTGCTGTGAACAGGAACTCTAGAGAAAGTGGCATGGGCACTAGAAGGCACATGTTATAAGGTAACTGGTTCTTCAAGGTGATAAGGAATCAAAAATCACCTAATTTTGCTTTCTAGGTTACCGGGGATGGGGGGGGTGGGGGGGAAGAGGAAGGGAATGGTTAATTCCTCTTTGTTTTAAGATCCAGGNCTCTGGTGTGGGGCTGGGGATGAGAGGTTTGAGGTGCAGGAGGAGGATCCAGGCTGGGGCTGAGGGATTTAGAGTGCAGGGGGGGGAGGGGGGGGGAGGAGGAGGAGGTTTGGAGCAGAAGCCTCCCAGAACCAGACTGCTAGTCAAATGCAAAAGGCAGATAGGGCTACTGTTTGGAATCATAAAATGTCCAGGATGGTTTGTGAGGTAGCTAAAACCAGCTAAGTTCCTCATCGGATGTTTTTAAAAAGCCATGAATAAATGGAGTGGAGTAAGTTTTTTGTACAGTTTGGACCAGAGGCACAAGTTCACGTCTGCTACCAGGCAGAAGGGACTACCATTACCTATCCTCTGAGAAGCATCTTCCAGGTTGCAGCAAAAGTTAACCCAAAAGACTGGAGACCACTAGGAAGACTCCCACATTCATATACTTTAATCTTGCAGGCTGGCAAAGCAGGTGGAGCTACTAACATGGCAAGATACACCAGGTGGATTATACTCAGTGACATTTACAATTGTTTCCAACATAGGGATAGACCTTACGTTGCCAAGTTGTGTGCGTAGGCACCACTAGCTTGTGGATTCCCTTTCTGAATTAGATTATATGGAAGTTATCGGGTAGATGTTGGGTGCATCCAGCACCAAGGTCCAAGCGTCAAATGCAGTAGTACTCACCAGCAGACCAGAATCACGGTTTCTACATTTTGTTGCATCACAGTTACAACCTGCGGTACAGCCTAGCTTCTGCTTCCTGCAGCCACACTGCCTGTTTCCACATCGGCCCCGGCAGGAACACTTAAGAGAAGAGAGCTCAAGGTAATAACAGTTCCACTGCTGCAGAGCTGTTTCTAGATAGCCACAGCAGTCAGAGGGTCTTTACCAGTGCTAGTACTGGACACCAAATTGCATAAGTTACCATGACCCTCACTCGCTGCCACTCTATCCCCAGAAAAGAGATGCAAGTGATCATGTGACTCACTGAGCCATCTCCTAGGGTAGATGTTCATTCTGAATATGAGTGTTTCAGCACCATCACAATAACTTTCAACACCTCACCAGGCCAAATTCAAGCTTGAGACCTCTCCATGTCTCCATTACACATGCCAGCCTCTCTCACAGGTCTAAGTGCATGAAACTAGAGTTTCTCCCAGATGAAACTAATGCACATCCCAGTTCAGAAGTAAAAGGGCTACATTGGTTTTGTGGCACAGTTTTATATTCCAAGTGTGAAGTATCAATCAGCCACTCTCACCTCTGGAGGTTCTGAAACTGCCAAGTTTTTAAATGAGGTTTGAGCACAGCAGTTCAGAATTACAAACTCCCTTTGATGCCAAGCAGCAATTTCAATGCAGATGGCCCTCACCCTTCAGATCAGTTGAGAAGCCTGACATCTGCAAGTTACATGCAGAGTATAGATTTTACATGAGTCTATCTGTCAAAAAAAAGATTTGAGGGAGAAGGCAGTCAACCTTCATAGGGGATCAGAGCTCTGGCTTTGGGGAAATTCAAGCTTAGAATGGCCCACTAGTTCTTACGACGTCAGTGTTCAGCACATGCAAGCTCGGTCCACGCTGCTTCTCCCTCAAAAATCTTAGTGGAGAGCAAGAGCCTGAACAAGGCATCACTATGGGAACCAGGAAGGAAGGGGAAGTTCAACACATCTCCCAAATGCCGTTCTTTAATTGTATGCATGGGCTTCATTTGGTACTCATCACTGCTTGTGGAGAAAGCTGCATGGTACCAGTGTCATCAATATTTTTGCCTCTTATCTCCCACTCTACCTCACTCATCATCTCTTCTGCCTCTTTCCCAATCTACCTGTAGTGCTCAGTGTTCCATACCCATCTTCTCCCCACAGCTTCTTTGGCATCACACCATAGTTAGGACTGTCTGCAGAGGGACTTCGTAATCCTAGCCAGTTTCTCTATGGAACAGCCACATGCACAAGCATAGCATTTCAGAGAGTTACAAACTCTGATGCGCAGGATGTACAGCTGCCCTGGAGCACTTGCTATTTTTGCTGCTATCTAAAGTGTTCAAGTGGGTGGCAGACAAACCATCCATCCAAAGTACTACTGGCCACAACTAAATGCCCTCTGGTGCTGCTGTAGTAAGTGGCTTTTGCTTCAGAATGCCAGTGCAAACCCCACAGTTCAGCTGCATTTCATTCTGGTTGTGCCAGGCAGCATCATGACACACGTAAGTGGTCCCCTCAGTCAGAGCTAGTAACCCAAGCCGGAGGCAGAGAAAGGTAACTGGATCATACCCCTGATAGGCTTTTCTTGGATCCTTTGGCTGCTTTTATCGGCACCCACTCTGCATCTTCCATCTCCCCTCCAGACTCCTCAGATTCAGAGAACAGCTCTTGCACATCCATTTCTGGTGTGTGCGCACGGGGTTTTGCGGTTGTCTGACGGCGAATCTTTGGCTACAGATGAAAATTAGATGGTTTGAGACCTCAAATGTGTCAGAATTTGGACTACTCCAGAGTCCCAGCAACATATCACGCCCAGCTTACTTGAACAGCTAAGAAAACTGCAGGACCAGGGAGGTGCCAAGTCATCAGGTTGGCAGGGATTCTTAACAGTTCAAAGCAACCACTGGTTTAGCTTGTTATTTTTAATGGTGCACTGCCCCATGCTACACAGCTATAACAAGTTATCCTAAATCATCATGATTCCTTCCAATAGCTAGTGGTTAGCATATTGGCAGGCCATAGGATATACTTGATTTCTAGTTTCTTGCTCCCTGGCTCAGCAAACGCTGGTAGTGCTGCAGAGGAAACAGCCTGCTTATCAGAGTGGGGACAAGGTAAACTGTATCAACATACAAGATGTGCCAGCTTTCCTTTAGACAGAAGAGGAGCAACAGTGCCAACCAGTTACAAAAGGATTCTAGTTCTTTTCTAAAGAGGAGGATGGGGAGAATCCTTGGGGCCTGCCTAGGGCAGATGATGCATCTACCCCAGTCTTCAGAACAAAGAAGCTTAATAAAGCAACTTAGGTGCAAGAAGGAAGTTTGAAAGATTTGTTAGCCAGTATCTTTATCCATACAGAGCGTGATCATCCACAGAGAAGTGTGGCAATCAGCACACGGCAGTTGTTTACCTTGGGTGGAATATAATCAAAGGGAGAATCTGGGGACTGAGTTGGCATTTGCTGAATGTGTCGGAGCTTCTGTCCGCTGGCAATTTGGTGGAGTATTAACTTCTGTTAGAAAAGAAGATGAATTTCATTGCATCATAAGTAGCGAAACCTAACAAATTGTGCCACCAATAAGCTGCCAGGTGGCTATGCACACACCCTTCCCTACCTGTTTGAGAGACTCATTCTCCTGGAGAAGCTCTTGATTCTTCTCACAAAGTTCCCTCATTTTCTCAAGTTCTTCATCCTGTTCACAAGAAAGGATGAAATCTGTAGGGTTATTTAGGGTGTGAGAGGTAGAAACTGCTTCCAAACTTCTAGCAGATTGTTCAAGTCAGGAGGAGGTCTTGCTCAATGCCTAGGAGTGCTCTGTGTCTCCACATCCACAGAGGTGGCTCTTCATCATTCTCCAACAGGAGACTGGGCCTTCAGATTTGAGGTCAAGAAGAATACAAGTCTCACTGTCAATTAACTTCCTCTATCCTACCAAACAAGCCAACAGTTCCCTCTTCTCATGTTACAGTCTCCCAACTTTTAACACCTTCCCTACCCTTCAGGGACAATCTCTGAGCTAGGCTAGGAAAGCTCTGCTTCTGTAGCTCGGCCAGCTCTCTTCTTCCCTAGCAATTTGCTATACTAAACTCTAGTAACTTTGAGGGAGAGGATAGTGTATTCCACTGCTGCTTGCTACTGTAGGGCCCACCCTGGAGCTGGTGCTTTCAACGTTCCCACTGTGGGATCCCCTCGAAAGACCCTTCCATCACTGAAAACTGCACTCAGTATGAAGCTATCACTATTCCTTTGGTTGGCCTGAGCATGCAGAAAAGCAGCTGATGTTGGGCTTGTGGAAACTGAACTGGTCTTTGAGGCAAGTCTGTTGTCACTTTGTCTTTGGAAGGAGCATTTATGAACAAAGACTAGAGGCCCAATATTCCAGCCATCTACAGCAACTACTCCAAGAAGCCTAATCTACAGATGGAGAGCAGTATGAATAATTTCCATTGTTACTCAGCCACTCTGAAGCCCATGGCAAGGAGCTGGCATTGCTACAGCAGGGCAATGGGGTGACACACACGTATAAAATGCTCTTGCACCAGGGGACCGCTCCATGAAGAGGGAACCTGCCACAGCTGAGTCCACCTCCAGCCAATCTACCTGGAACTTGAGCCGCTCAAGTAGCTGTTGCTCGTGCTCAGTTAGAGAGTCCTCCAGCTTCTTCTCTGCTGCTTCTTTCTGCTGCAGTTGGCTAAGCAGGTATAGAACCTACAGGCAAATTAACAGCATAAATGAAAAGGATGCAGACTGTAACAAAACATGCTTTTAAGGGATAAACCTCTAAAGGCATGCCTGGCAGTCTGAACATTCTCAGTAGATCTGGAGGTTTTGGGGCAGGAGAAGAGATGGTGTGGTGGGCAATCTCTAGTAGGCAGACAGGTTAGAGAGACAAGTGAGCTAGTTTTTTGCCATCCATAGCATGAGAGTAGTCTGGACCCACTTGAAAACACCACCTTGTGTTCAGATGCAGCAAGTTTGTGCCTTTGAATGGAACTGAATAAAATGGTTCTGTTTTTACTTCAGCAAGATCATTTAGCACCACTAAAACTTTAGAAATGGAAATCAGAAGACAGATGAGGGAGACTTCCTAGGGAGTAATTATATCAGGCCTCCTGCCAGAGGCCAATAAAGCCTCATGAAAATAGGTTTGGGTTTGTTTTGGGATTTTTGGGTTTTGTTTTTTTTAAAAGACAAGTTGCAAATTGATTTTAATTTAACCCTTTCTCTCTTAAGGAAAGAGGCACTTGGATCTAGGATCATGCCCTTAACTCTTTTTCATGGGCAGACCTTTTGGAACCTTTTTGCAGAGCAGCTCCAAGGCTTATGTTTAACCCCAGAGAAGCCATGCAGTGTTAATCACAGTACTCCTTCACCCCTGGGTTTTACCTTTTCCTGATGTTGCTGCTCCTGCATCACCAACTGACTTTGGAGCTCAGCCTCTATATCCGCCACCTGGTTTCGCTCTTCAAGCAACATTTTCTGCAAGTCTGCGCAGTTAGCTTTGCTCTGTTCCAGGCTGCTGTGAAGTTTGCTTTCCTCCACTTTGGAGGAAACTAGCTGAAAGATATCAGTAAGGAGACTATTGAGGAAAATGGGTCCGACTCTCCACAGCCTATGAGTGGGACTGGACATTAGCAACAAGAGTCTGGAGTCAAATTTGAAGCTAGACACACTTGAAATCCATTATCAGGTACCCCTGCACACACACACTTTACTATGGAAACAGACAGAATAGGCAGCACTGACAACAGTTACTAGAATGACTCCATCATTGTCTATTACCTTTGTTTCTGCATTTTGGCATGCCATGGTCTCCCTGGTCTTCAGATCTCTCTTGATCCCACTTACCTCATTTGTTTCCAGTCTTCTTGGACTTGACATCTACTTCTCCTGCCTTGAGTTTTTAACTCTCCCCTTGATCCTCTACAAGTCTGGTTTCCTCCTCCTCCTCCTCTACTCCATTTATGCTTCCTTTATGAGTGGCCTCTTCTGTTACCCCTCAAAGTTACCCACCACATAGAAAGACAATGACTCCTTGCCTGACCTTTATGGACTGTGCTTTTCATTGCTGACTACTCCTTCAGGGACTCTTTCTGCTGTTTTCCCCTCCTCCCTCGCACTCAGAGTACCCCAGAGATTTGTCCTCTGCCCTCACTGCCCCTAGGCACATTCATGTGCTCACAGAGATCTGATTAGTGTCTCCAGACCAGTGCCTGCCAATTTAAAGCCATCTTGTCAGAGACTGAACAAGTTATCTTCCCCACCTCCCAACCATAGACATTGCTAATAAATTTCTGTTTCTCCACAATCCATCCTTCCAGTTTCTGGAAGTCCCAATCAGCCTTCGATCGTATCATACCTTTACTAATCCAACTTGCTCCTTTCTGGCTTTCGTTACACACTTCATCCCTCACCCTTAACCTTCCAAAACTCTGGAGTAGAAAGTTACATGGCTCACTTGTAGCTATGACCATGGTCAGCTCTTTTGTGAACACCATCATGGGCTCCCCCATACCTCCTGTGTCAGATTCAAGATCTTACTGTTCAAGGATGGCGTCTCCCTGCCAAGCTATTTGTCAAGGATGCATCCTGTGTATCTTCCTTCCTACCCCCCTTCCACTTGCCTCCATGCTACTCCCCAGGCCAGGAATCTTATTCTGACCCAATCCAGCATGCCTCGTCCCTCTCTTTCGGCTGCCCATACAATCCACTTCAAGGAGACCAACTATTGTTAAAACCACCATCTATGTAATCTTCAAAATGAATGCACTATTCACTCAATCAGCTACATGATCTTTTTATGACCCTTGCCACAACCCCTTCCCCTGTCATGTATCACCACATTTGTTACTTCCTTCTATTCTGGTCTAACCCGAGATTATGAGCTCTTTGAGGCAAATATGTTTATGGTTATAGCTAATAAATACAGCGCAGCAATCCTAAGAAGATGGGTGTGCCACAATACAGAAAGAATGTACCTCTCCAATCAGGTATTTCAGGGCACACTTTGCCTCTAGAATAGTTGCAATAGTTTCCCAGCGTTGCTTCACCCGGTCTCCACTGTCGGCATCCAATAGCTTCTGCTGCAGATCTGCTATCTGGGCACTCCTTTGGCAAAAAAACACGCATTTGAGCTCAGGGAAAAGAGTTTGGAGTAGTTCTTGGATAACACTAATGTCATATTCCCAAAACGTTACACTATGGAAAGCAGTGTCAGTCAGTTAATTGTTTGCACGATGGTGGGGTCTGCTGCAAAGCTGCATTGGTGGCTCAGCTGGAAATTCATTCTCCTGAATCTGTGCCAAGCCACTGCTTCAGCATCATGCAAGTAGGTGCTGTGCTACCATCTTTCAGATAAGCAAAATGGACACACATCTCTCTTGCATAAATAGTGTTCATTGCCCCAATATCTTGGAAATTCTCACTTGATAGCTATACTCTGTCTGAAACTACACAGAACAGGTCAGCTGTATTTGCTATTCTTCACTTCTCCCAGGTCTCACAGAATGGCTGCAATGGTGAAAGCGTAGGGTATCTTGGGATGATGGTGCTACAGAAATGAGAGCTAGTTCTGCCTGTTAGAAGCTTCATAACATTCTCTTACCTGAGCTCCATCTCTGTTTCCAGGCTTTCTATCTGCTTTGTGATAGAATGGTTTATTTCTGAAGCCTGCACGTCTGCGATCGAGTATGTACGTCTCTGAAGAGAATTGCAGCAAGACACAATATGAAATAATTCGAGGTTGGGGAGGCAGGAGGTGAGTGAGAACAACCTAGTGCTTGAGCAGGGTTGGGCAAACTACGGCCCACAGGCCACGTCCGGACCATCGGAACTTTTAATTCGGCCCTCAAGCTCCTGCCAGGGAGCAGGGGTTGGGGGCTTTCCACATGGCTCCCAGAAATAGCGGCATGTCCCGCCTCCAGCTCCTACGTGTAGGAGCAGCCAGGGGGCTCCAAGCGCCACGCCCCTGCAACTCCCATTGGTTGGGAACTGCAGCCAATGTGAGCTGCAGGGGCGCATGCCACTGCTTCCAGGAGCTGTGGGAGACAGCGCCTGCATATGTGCCTCCATGTAGGAGCCAGAGGAGGGGATGTGCTGCTGCTTGAGGTAAGCACCGTGCAGAGCCTGCACCCCTGAGCCTCTTCCCCACACCCCAACCCCCTGCCCCAGCCTTGATCCCCCTCTCGCCCTCTAAACCCCTTGGTCTCAGCACAGAGTACCCTCCTGCACCCGAAGCCTCTTTCCCCAGCCCCACTCGGAGGTGGCACCCCCAACTAGAACCCTCCCCCACTCCCTGGCTAGCTCAAAGCCTCCTCCCATACCCTGAACTCCTCATTTCTGGCCCCATCCCAGAGCCCACCCCTCACAGATGGAGCCTCACCCCCTCCCGCACCTCAACTCCCAATTTCATGAGCGTTCATGGCCCACCATATAATTTCAATACCAAATGTGGTCCTCAGGCCAAAATGTTTCCCCACTCCTGTGCTTGAGTCTGAGCTTTAGTTTAGACAATCTAAACACTTGAGAGGGGTTGCATTACCAGGAAAGATGTTTACTAGTAGTTCTCAGCTGAAACCCCACCCTTCTTCCCAACTGAACAAGGGATTGTACACAAAACCTTTGATGGGGCTGTGGCCCACTCTCATGACACTGATGCCAGACTAATTGCTTTAGGGAATAGAACCATGAAGAACCAGATCCCCGCTACCTCTTGTGCTACAACCACCTCTTCATTGCTATTCCTTTCATCAGCCAGGGGACTGTGGAAACATTAATCTACTCTTCATAGGACTTCACAGACTCAAAATGGAGAACAAGTGTAACTGTAAGGGGACAGAGTGAGTTTAGCTCTCAGCTATGTCTCCCTATGTGTCACTCACCCGAAGTTTTGGAGGTGGAGTCTCCCCAGCTTCCCTCTTTTCTCTAAGCTGCAGGAGTCCTGGGCCAACATCTTTCTATCCTCCAGAAGGTCAGAGAGGTGGCGCCGGGCCTCTTCGGTACTAACCAGAACCTCCACTTCATTTGCAAGCCAGCTCTGGAGAAAGACAGGACAGAGATAATAAACCAGGAGTGGGCAAACTACGGCCCGCATCTGACCCACCCACTGTTTTAATCTATCCCTTGAGCTCCCACTGGGGAGCAGGCTCACGGGCCACTCTGTGCAGCTCCCGGAAGCAGCAGCAGCATGTGCCCCCTCCCTCTGTGTCTTATGCACTGGGCAGCCAGGGGGTTCCACTCCACACCCCAAGTGCTGCCACCGCAGCTCCCACTGGCTGGGAACCAAGGCCATTGGGAGTGGCAGGGGTAACACCTGCGGACAGGGCAGTATGCAGCAGAGCTGCCTGGCCACACCTCCATGTAGGAGCTGGAGCAGGGACATGCTGCTGCTTCCAAAAGCTGCTTGAGCTAAGTGCCACCCCCCCACACCCCAACCCTCTGCCCCAGCCCTGATCCCCCTCCCTCCGAACCCCTCGGTTCCAGCCCAGAGCACCCTCCTACACCCCAAACCCCTCATCACTAGCCCCAGCCCAGAGCCTGCACCCCCAAGGTGGAGCCCTCACCTCCGCTGCACTCCCTCCGCCCCAGCCCAGAGCCTCCTCCCACACCCGTAACTCCTTATTTCTTGCTCCTCCCTGGAGCCTATAACCCCAGCCAGAGCCCTCACCCCCCTCCTGCATCCCAACCCCAATTTCGTTAGCATTCATGGCCTGCCATATACGGTCCTCGGGCCAAAAAGTTTGCCTACCCCTCTAATAAATTCTACTGGACATCGCAACAGTGGGACTTCAGTCACCCACTTCCTCCTCTGAACTCTCCTCCATATCTAGGGGCAAATAAACTATGTTGCCTCTATTTACTTCTATACAGGACAGGAAATTCCATGACCTTTCCCTGTTTTCCATCCATCTAACCCAGCCTCCATCAGTGAGCTAGTCAGGCAACCTTTGTGCTAGCTCATTATTCAAAGGGGCGCATCAGGCAGCGCACCACCATCCTGACACCCACTTTTACTCAACCAGCAGCTCCTTCCATTCCTCGGTTTTGGCTCTCTTTCCGTTTATCCACTACTTCACGCTGTTTCTGTAGAGCATCTTTCAGGCGCTTGTTAGCAGCTGCTGCCTGCAAAAAAAACCCACCACACATACAATTATTTCCCCTCCCTGCATCCCTAGCACAGTGGAAACTGTTGGGCTGCTTATCTTAATGTGATTCACAGCTCTGGGTACAGGACTCCATGCTGCTGAAAGCCAGTCAGGAAGCATCTGCACAATGGACTTGCTAACCGAAAACACTGCTGCTTTTAGCTTTAGCTGTGGAGTAGTACATCTACATTTATAAGAATCCATTCTTCCTTCACTGAACACTTGCAGAGCAGATACAGGTGGCATGTCCCTGTACACAGGGCAGTATTAAGCATGAAGGAAACAGTTGCCTGATCTGCTTTTGGAATTATTGATGTCACTAGCCTCTGGAGGAGCATACCCCTTAACTAGGGTCTTAGCCATACTACAAGCCTCTTGGTTCACCTTTAGAATGCACTTTTACTATTAAGTCTATATGCTGGGTACATTATTTCCTGTGATTCTGCAGCCAAGTTGTCTCCAGAATACACCCACTGCAGGTGTGTACCAGAACCAGAGCTCTCAGTTTAAAAGCATTTTTGTGTCAAAGCATTTCTGCTTCTAGACCTTATGGTTGAAGAAAACCTTCAGGAAGTGGACCCAGAGTAAACTGATGCAGTGCTGTCTTCTCATGTCTGCAAACAGCCTGACACAAGCTCTGCACAGTGTTAACTGGATCCACTCTTGCCAATGAGAAGTCTGAAGCCTAATGTCAATACTTTAAACACTAGCGATCTCATTGGCGATCATTTTAGCAGATCCAGCTATTGTGCTTATCCATCATTGTTGGAACAGATGGTAGAATCTAGGGCAGGCAGTGCAATCAAGAGTTACTGGGTTTGGGAAGGAGACACTGAGAATTAAGAGGCAGAGTCCCAAAACTTTTCAAGGGGGAGAGAAAAAAAGTCACAATGCACCCCCTCTGAACTGACATCCTCAATTCATCTCCAAACCTCCAAACTGTTTCCCTGAATATCGAGAGTTCGATCTGCCCTCTGCCAAAACGCCAATCATGTCTTCCAGACCTCGGGGGAGTGATCAGGAGTCCTGAGCAGATGTTCGTTTCTTACCTCTTCTGTTTTGCGCCTGAGGATATTGGCCTGATTTTTGAAGTCTCGTTCTAGCTTAAGCAGCTCATATTGCCTCTTGCGATCCTGAAGAGAAACAAAAGTAGGCAGGTCAAAAAGTTGCAAGTCATATAAAGACATATTTTACACTGCACTTGTTTAGTCCGGGGGAGCTGAAACAAACATCCTATGTGCTCTATGACAAACACTGATCACTGTAAGCTTGAGCTGACTTAAAATTCAAGTGGCCCCTGTTGCTCTAGAATATGGTCTCCTACATCATCCGGGGCTAGAACTGTTGTGCTCACAACGCTTTGAGACAAGGACACACAAAGACTCAAGGAGGCACAGAAGACCCATTAGACCTGAATGCCATAACCTGATTTGATTACATTAACTACTATAATAGTAACAGCTTTAACACCCTTGAAAGAGCAGATGCCTCCTACTTCTATTTTGTGGTAAAGATACCCCTAAGTACTAACGTGGTGTTATTTTTTACTTCTGATTTAGATTTGAGTGGTGATCACTCTGCTGGCAGATCAAGGAACCTCAGACATAAGCAAATCATCAATCTGCCCTTGACACATAACTGGTGAAAGGTGGCAGCCCGCCACTCAGGTACATATGGAACAAGAAGCTTTTTGACCTATTGGTTTGTTATTTTAAAGGCACTGTAGAGATGTTATGTTTTCAGATGTTTATTTGTAAGTGGAGCCAGCCCCTTAGGTAAGTTAACTTATGACCAGCAGTGACTGTCCAGGTGATTAATCGCTCACTTACCCGTTCTTTCAGCTGGATCACTTCCTTGTCCTTCTGCTGCTTCCACTGTCTAAATTTCTCAGCATCTTCTTTCATTTGGCGCATCAGCTGTACCCGCTGATTTTTCATTTCCTGCAGGAGAAAGTTACTCCAATACTTATACTTCGGATAGTTTTTTCAAGTACTCTTGAGAAGAGGACATATTATAAAAACTTTGCCCACCCGCAGCACCAGCCTTGTGAGGATGTCAGTGCTTGAGACTAATGATTTCATTCTGGTAACCCCCACTTAAAGGCGTAGGGAACCATCTCAATTTTACAGACATGGAAACTAAGCTACAACAAAGTCAAGTGACTTGCCCAAGGCTTGGACTGAATGAGTAGTATGGCCAGATTTGACTCCCAGGCCTATGCTTATACCATAAGAGCCTCCTATCCACGCCATCAATAGCAGCACTAGTCACAGAACTACAATTACATGAGTGTTGGAATATAAGGTGATGCCAACCCAATAAAATGGAAGCTTTCACTGACTTCTGGCTGGAAGTTGCTCCATTAGATGGAGCTCAGAGGCTGCATATGGCAGTGTTAATTACCCGAATCTCCTGGTTCGGGTTTGGACACTGTGCGCTCTGTAGATTCTTTCAGCTTCAAGAGTTTTGACTGTTCATTCAATTTCTTCTTTAGCTCATTCATTTGCCCTTCCAACTCCAGGAGCCTTTCCCTGCGTCTTTCACTCAGCCTGCAAAGAATCACCCTATAAATATATACCTAGCAGTGCTGTTCTCCAGGAATAGACTCCCCTTCTCCTTACTGTGAAAACAGACCCAGAATTGCTGTCTCTCACTCACCCCAGGGTCTGATCATTTTATAAAGCAGTTCCCTTCAGGTGAAGGGGAGCCCACTTAACTTCTCAATTAATCTCTTAACACTAAGTAGTATTCAGCAATGAGTATAAGTCATGCTATACCAGTGCAACAATAAGTCTACTCACAGTCTGATTCTACGGCTGCAGCATTGTACCCAGTTCATAAGTGAAGCTTGTAACTACTTATATCCATAGCAGCATCTCTAGTCAGCCCTCCTCTCCCATCATGGAGCCCTGCAGCCCAGCACACAACCCCTCCCAGTGACATTAATGCAGGAATTTCACTGACACTGGAATCATCACTGAAGGGCTGTGTCCGGCCATAGCCCAGGGCAGGCAACTTGTGCAGGAGAGGGGCTGACACACAGAGCTCACTGGCTCATAGCCCAGAATGACAACAGTAGCCAACTGGGTAAAGCAGTTTCCCAGAGTGACTTCAGCCTGCAACTCCCACTGTATCCAGACCTTTGCCTCCGAGCCCGAAGCTAGAACCCAGATCAAAATAGTACTTCTGTTTATCTGAATGCCTGGTTATCCAAAAGTTTCAGCTGTTCCCCAAGCCATTTGCAAAAACAGGAGTATATTCTAATTCTATTCTTATCACTAGCCTCTTTAATCAGCAGACAGCAAAGCGTTTTAAAGATAGATAAGTCTGACAAGTCGTTCCCAACAAATCAAATCAAGTATGCATTATTCTTATTTTATTGATGGGAAACAGACACTGAAAAGAGAGAGAACTACCCAAGATCAGAGTCTGTAGCAGGGCTAAGAAGGATTCTTTGGCTCCCTGTTCTGGGCGTTCAGTCTCAAGGGCGTCCCCTTCCTCATCTCAACTCCTAGCAGGATGCACTAGGTCAGAATAGAGTATCTACAAGAAACTGAAAATTTACTCATTCAGAGTTGAGGGTATTTCCCCCCTTACACTTTATGCCAGCCTGTAGGGTAAAAACCTGATATAGCTGGCCCCTTCCTAGTGCCAAACATGAACCCTCCCACAGCCTCAAAACATACTCATTGTCTCAATTAAGTAGTTAAGATTGGACAAGATTCCCCAGAGCCCTCATTATCTGGCAAGGGTGTGAATGTAATACCCTAGGTTATGTGGAGATAAAAACTACACCCAGCACCTGAAGTGTGCTGAGGTAGCAGATTTATCACCTGGGACATTAGTCATGGAGCAGACAAGCCCATTCATTGCAACAGTTTGGAATTTAGGATTTGATGTTTTATTCCAGTAGTCAGTATGTGCAGCAATGGCCAGCAGGGCTTTACTTGCCAGGCCAAGTGCCACTGATTAGAGAAATGAGCATCTACTGGAACCAATCTACTTGGCCTTTCTAGCCAGCCTTACTTTGCTTGGTTAACATCCTTCTTTGCAGTGTGAAGTGCAAGGATCAGCTCTTCCTTTTCTTTTTGCAGGCTGCTCACCTCCAATTCCAGGCCCTTGATATTAGTCTAGAAAGGAGACAGGAGCAGAGAGCTTCAGGTTACAAGTCTTGAAATCCCAACGGCAAGGGACAAGGCTAAGTAAGGCCTTGAGGAGCCATGTTTCCTTTCGATCGGTTGGACAACTGCACTGTTGTCAGAGGGCTCAGAAGACCTCCCCATGCAGCAGCTATAGGAGCCAGATCACTATATACCTGCAGTTAGCCTTTTAGTCTGGCAGTCATGTTTTGATCAATAAGTCAGGTGGGTTCAAAAATGACGGAATCCAGCACTTATAGGAGAGAGGAAGCCACTTCAATGGCAGCAGCAGCTGAGTTCCATAGAGGCTAAGCAGTGCCACATCAGAAGTGCAATTCTGAGGAGTGAGTTGGAAGACTGGGATTACATGGAACAGTCAGTGGCCAGTGTCCTGATCAGAAGCAGAAAGGACGGTCTGCATAGGAGACCCACGTGCAGACATTTAGTCACCATAATTCTGTCACCTGTGGGCACCTACAGCTGGACGACTACCATTCCAGAAATAGCCTTTGTCACAGGACTCGGCCCTCCCATACCACACCTCAAGGCAATATGAAATTCTTACTATGAGAGCCACCAAGGGAACGCTCATGTCCTGATGAATCCCTTCCCCCACTAGCGTTACAAAACCCACACATATGGGGTGAAGAGGAGGACAACACTGGACAGATATTTCCATGGGCCTTCCTGGAAAGGAGCGTTTACCTGGTATTGGGACTGAATGGGCTCCAGCTGGCTGTCATTCTGGGTCATCTTCTTGGCCAAGGCCTCTTTTAGAGCCAGGGCTTTATTTAATTCTATCAGTGCTTTGGACATCTCTGCCTGGCGGAGGGCATGCTGAGTGGTGAAAGCATCTGGGGATCTCTTGCTGTCCTGGCTGGTTTCTGCTTGCTGGAATATAGTCACAATTATTAGCCAAAAGAAGCCAATTCCAAGGTCCTCTTCAGTGCCTGCATTGGCAGTTTCAACATAGTTAGCAGAACATTTGAATACTACTGAAGTAAGCAACAGTATTTACATAAAATGTTTAGATTTTTTTTTTACATAACTTTATAATTTTAAGGAAAAAATAAAAAAAAATAGGAAAGGGTACAGCAAAGGAGGAAGGATGGATGGTAAGTAGTAACTAAGTGCCAAACACGTGGGATTAGGAACCAGGAAAGATCTCATTCACTCAGTAATTGTGACTATTTACATAGTCAAAATCTGCAGGATATCAGACTCCCCACTACTTAAAGCATCAGATTCTTGCTCAGAGTTTGCCATCTCAGCAACAACTTCCATGGATGCTGCCACACAGGCAGCACTTTCATCCTGTGTAGGGAAAACAGAACACTTCAATGTACAGCAGTGAAAAGAAGTGCAGTTAACAAGGGCTCCTTGCTGTCCATTTAGAGCTGCAAAGACTTCTCTAGACTCTGTCCTTTGATCTGAAAAAACTCCCCTCTCTGAGAAGAGGCAGCCACAGGCATCCCATTTTAACAGCAGCAATGAATGCTTCTTCTGAACTGAGTCTCAATTGACTTGGAAAAGTTATTCCCTATAAGACATTTCCTGAACTACACGGAATTGGCAGCCAGTTCCTTATGGGGTGGTTGGAGCTTTGAGAGACATCTAGGAAGGGGAATATGGAAGAGTCTAAGGACATGGAAATTTTCAAACAATTCCAGCTCCCTCTAATACGATCATTTATTAGAAATATAGAAGCTAAATCCCTGAACTTACAAGAGTTGTTTTTGCACCCTGTGTTACCCAGTCTTTGGACTGTAAATTTGTGCAATAGTCTCACTTCACAGCATTCTTCTGAGGATCCTCATTTACTTTGGCGTGAGCAGCTGTCTGAGCATAAAATGGTGGTTTTGTGGCTTTGAAGTTTCAACAGTAAGTCTATATTAAAGTAACTTGCCAAAAGCCATTTCACAGCCACACACTTGTGCAGAGGGCTTATTTAGCAGGGCTCTAAAGAAACTACCACCTAGCAGACTGGCACCATACCACTGGGTTCCTCTCAGTAGGAAGCTCATTTGGCACAGGGATCTTCCCATTTTCTAGGTCAGTTCTTACCTGCAACTGGACTATCACTTGCTGCAGATTACGAATCACTTCTATGTTCTCCTTGAGCTCCTGATCCTCTAGAGTCTCTACCAGCTTCTGCAGATCAAGTTTGCACCTGAAAAATTCAGACATGCAACTGAGTCCATAGGTTTTGCTTGGCAATTGCATGTCTGACCCTCAATAGATAGGGTATTGCCAACATACTGTTCATCCTCCCTGCATACAGATGGACTTTGGAATAACAAATGCAGAGCCAATCAACAAAATGAGCAGTGTTGCAAGGCACTTCTGCAGCACATGAAACTGGATGGGACTTACGCAGCATGCTGCCGGAGTTCCTCGAGTTTGGCATTCATCTTATCATTTTCTTGTTCTGTCTAAGAAAATAAAAAAAAAAGTCAATTAGATACTGAATTATAGAAGGAGAAGCAAGAAATAACTATCTTCTCTGTAGCAATAGCTGCTTCATCATTCTGCCATTAAGGTCACTAGCATAGTGATTCGATACGGGTTTCTGCACAATCAGGGGAAGGTTACTTCCCTTTAAATGAAAGTAAGTTTAGACTTTTCTCCAAAGCCCACAAAAGAGCAGGTCTTAGGAGGTTTTGGCATCCAAGACACATTTTGACTTATTTAACCTTGGAATCGCAAAGTTTGGCAGTACAACCGCTGCGGGCAAATAGCCTCCAAATGGTCAAGACATACAGAGCTACAGTGACTGATGGGAGAACGAACAGGAATATAACACTGAATACCAACTTTGAGTGATACATTTTCAGAGCAAAGTATTCCAATTCTAGTACGTTTGAGTTAAAACCTGCAGGCTTCAGAACCAGATGCATTCTGTAGTCTAACATCATATTACTACTGGACATTTTAATGTGTTCCCTTCAAATTCGGCTTTAGTCCTCCAGAGTTAGATACTCCTGAATCACATTAGAACACTTGGCGGTCAGCTTCCAACAGGTAGGAAACAGTAAATGTGTAGCTAAAAGCTCTTCGCATAGAAGTTTAGCCTTACCAGAATGATTCTCTCCAACATCTGGGCCGTCTGACCAGCTGCCTCACTCAGACCTCGGCTCAACTTTTCATTTTCCTCCATCAGGGACTGGTTCTTCTCCATGAGGGACTGCAGATTCTCTGATGGCTTCATACTAATTAAGACAAGTATTTATTATTTTAATGCCAATGAGGTGTTTACTGTTACAGACTGACAATATCTTGAATGAACTTTATTGAACTAAATTAAATCTTACTGAATTGGGGTTAATACCTGTGGGATACATTGTATAGGAAATGAAAGTGTTTATGTATTATGTGAGATTTTATGGAACTTCTTTAGCAGGAAGACAAAGATTACTGCAATCTTTGGAAGGTATGAGGACGTTCAAAGGTTTTTGTGGAACAATATGTTTGAAATTGATTTTCTTAGGAAGTACTTGAGGTGAAGGGAATGCAAGTTCTACCCCTCTAGATCCAACCTTTGAAGACACGCTTCGGGGGCAGGGGTGGGAGGGGGCGAGGAGGAGAAGGAGAGAGACAGAGACCCTCATTGTATTCTAATTACCTACTTCTGAAAACTCCAGCTCAGAAACTCCTGGATTATAAAGGGTGGCCTAAACATGTCATGAGGGTACTTGTTCTCAGTTAAAGCAGTTATAAACTGGCAACTATAAGGAAGCCCCGGGGTGGTGGAGAAAGACTCTTCTTGCCAAAATGCATGTTGGGCCTAGTCTACACAACACAGTTAGGTTGATGCAAAGCAGTTTGTCAACCTAGTTGTGCATGTGCCTACACTTAAAATTGGTCTCCCACCACTGTAAGAACTCCAATAGGCTAACATAGTAACACCAGTTCCCTGACCAACCTAGAGCAACAATCAACACAGTGCAAGTTTAGACGCTGCATTATTTATGTCAACACTAAATGTCGTCTAGCAGCTGTCCCACAATGCTCCACACTAACTTCTTTAGTCATCATTGTGAACTCCATTGCCAAGGAGTTAGAGATCTGGAAGTCCTCAATCCTCTTTAAAGCCCTGATCACACCTAGCAGCTCTCCATTGTTGAGAGCAACTCTCCAGTTGACCATGTCGGCTATGTGCTCCAGATGCACTTGTGCCTGGAGTAGACAGGAGATATTGGATATCCTAGGCCTGTGGGAAGAAGAGGCTGTGCAGGCACAATTATGGACCAGTCATAAAAATTTGGACATCTATGAGCAGATTGCTCAGGGGATGCAGGAAAAGAGGTATAACAGGCACCAGCAGCAGTGATGTGTGAGAACCCAAGGAGCAGTGGCAGGCATACCAGAAGGCCAGGAAGGCCAATGATCAATCTGGTGCCAAGCCACAGACCTGCTGCTTTTCTGAAAAGCTGCATGCCATATTGATGGAGACCACCACCACTCCCCACAGCACCGGGGATACCTCTGAGGGGCCCCCGGTCACAGGTCCCTGCCATGAACAATGAGGAAGTAGTGGATGAAGGGGAGTATGGGGGACAGATGACCAGGGAACCCAGCTGCGCAGCAAGCCAGGACCTGGGTTTTTTGTTTTGATTCCACCACAGTCCAACATAGGCGAGCCTGATACAGGGGAAGGAACCATTATTTTCCAATTACAAGGCTGGCGCACTCAAAGTAGCAGGACACAGTCTTTTCATTAATTTATTCATAGTAGAATAGGTAGTGGTACAACCAAAAAAAGGAGGTAGAGTTGCTATTTGCTTTTCATTCCCCTCCAGGATTATGTGAGGGCAGTTTACGTATGTACATAGGGATGGCCCTTGAATCCTCCTGAACGATCATGATGAAACTTTCATGGGAGTACTCTGCCAAAGATTTCTAGGGACAGCTGCTTTATTTCTTCCTCCGCAATAAGACACTTTCCCAGGCCACTCAGCGATAACTTCACCAGACACTACTGCACAATATGTTGGTCTTGGCGGCTTCAGGACAGGAGCAGCAGCTATGTTCTCTGCCTTTGTTACCCTCAGCAGTGAGATGCTAGCTAAAGTCATCATTTGTGGAAAACGCTGCCAGTATTCAGTGTCATTGCCCTATGCTACTAGAATCATTCAACAGAGCAATTCCCTCCTCATTTCCACATCCTCCAGCAGGCCATACTGACCATGGCTGGTGATAGGACTGGAACCATTCACAAGCAATCCCAAGCAGAAGTGAGAATGTAGTGCTTATAACTTATGGGGAGCAAGGAGAGTGAGATCAACATTTTAAGTTTTACTTTCTGTAGCAAACATGCTGATAATGGTACCTCTGTTTGCATCTTCAGCTGCTGCCATTGTGGCCTTCAAAGTTTCCCGCTCCACACCTGTGGAATGCCTGAGCCAGATAAGGAGGAAAAAGAACAGGACTCGGGCTGACACGTTCAATGAGATCCTACAAACTCGTGCTGCATCAGACTGTGAGCACAAAGCCTGGAGGATGAATGTTGTGGACATTCTGGAGAAGGAAAGAGCGGAGAGGAGAAAGGCCCAGGAGTCCCAGCAGGAAGAGAGGGAGATGCATCAGGACATACCAGGGTTTCTCAGGCAGAACACAGGTTCTGTACACTGGTGAACATGCATGTTCAACAATCCTGTGCTTGCCTCCCTCTGCAGCCCATTGAGAACTCAATATGCACCCCTTCAATATTCCACCTGGCATCAGTGGTTGCTGCACTACTTCTTCCATTCCACCCCAGGGAACATTAATGACAATCACAGCTTCACATTCACCAACTATGACTTTCATGGGTCGGTGTACATATGTAGCCAAAATGGACATGAGCGGCCTTTCCCCTTCAGAAGTTCTGTGCTCTTAATAAATTAAGTTTTTAATGTACTTGTTTTTGTTACACAACTCATAGGATCATTCACAAACAAAATCAATAGGTGCATTGACAAAGTTATATTCCTAGATGTACAGCAACCATCACATGATTTTTACCAGGGCACAAAAGAACAGGGACAGCCCATAAAACCATACCCTACTCTGGCTCTCCGTTAAAAACAGTCTTCAAAACTTCTGAGTCATATAGCATTGCACTGAGCTCTTCTAATAGCCCTATATCTGGTTGCTCAAATTCAGCAGACAGCTGCTCCACCTCTTCGCTCCACCATAGCAGAAACTTTTCCGACTTTGCTTCACATATTATGCAGGACACAGCAGGACACTATTGGGATATTTCTCACTGAGGACCAATCTTATGAGTAAACAATGCCAGTGACCCTTCAAACGATCAAAAGCCCATTCAATTGCTATTCTGCACCTTCTTAGCTGGTAGATTATTCATTCCTTAGTGCAGTCGAGATGGCTGGTGTATGACTTCATGAGCAAGGGGAGAACATTGAATTCGTTCTCACTATTTTCCACAGCAATCTGTCCTCCAAGGAAATGTCATGTTCCCTCACATTCAGTTTTTCTTGTGGCTCTGCAAATACTCCAAGATCACGTACCTTGTTCTCACAACACTCATGACAATAGTGCTGAGCTGTGCAGGCTCCATGTTTCTGTCAGGATGGCAGGCAGTGAGGAGGGTCACAGGTTTTTGACAAAAGTCACAAAAAGTATGGGATGCAGATAGTTGCAAACTGGTATGTTGACCCCATGCTCCCAGTCACTCCTGTGAGACTTTTTTCGGACCCATCATGCATCTTCCCAAAAGACAGTGCGCTGAACAATGGCAAGTTGTGCAACAGGATACCTACCCATGGAGCACTGCACTCTGCATCAGTACACTTACCAGGTGTGCTTACGCACACCATTGACACAAGCAGCCAAGTAAATCATGAACACAAGCAATGTCGTAACCGCAGCAGCTGTGTGCCAACATGACTCGAGTCAACGTAAGTTTATAATGTAGGTATGACCTTAAGCTTACCAAAACCTCTATTAGCATATGTAGTAGGTTCCTTTGTTTTTAAAATAGGTTCTCTCCCTAATGCTGTTTATCTTAAGAATGAAGTAGGCTTGCTTAAAAAGAATCGTGTAGTCACATATCTGTGACAATCATTCTGGTATTAGTCTCTCAAGAGAAAGCAAGTAGGTCTGTTTAAGCAGACTGTCTTTGCTGGGAAATGAAGGCAGGAAACTGTACAACCTGAAAATACCCTGGTCAGAAGGGTGAGAGAGAGACATCTCCGCCTGAGAGAGGCAACAGGTTGAAGCCTGAGGGTAGGCACCCCTGCTGAGATGCAGGTGCAGTCACCCTGAACCGTGGACAGAAAATTGGAGAGAGATAAAACTAGTGTACTGAGATGCTTAGCGTCTAGGAAAATGGCAAAAGTAATCTTTGCTTACTTGTAATTTACACTTTAGGTGATGGATTGAGAAACTATATGGCAGAAGTGCACTCCAGGAAGGAGGAAGTATAAGGGATTTTATCCTATGTCTGAGAAATACACGGTCAGTAAAATGCTACCCTTCAATTTAAAAAGCAGGGTCAGATGCCTGTTCAAGGAAGTTTTATGGGTAACCCCAGCAGCTGCCTGTCAAACAAGGTCAACTACAGCTCAACTGCAACTTTAGTAAAGTTTTGGAGTGAGATTTAAGTTCTCTGTACATTTCAGGGCCACCCGGGGTGGGTGAGGGGGAGGAGAGAGAGTGGGGCAATTTGCCGCAGGGGTCCCCCGCCCCCCAAGAATTTTTCAGGGCCTCTGGAGCAGGGTCCTTCATTCGCTCCAGGGGCCCCGGAAAACTCTTGTGGGGCCTGGGCCCCCAGAGCTTGTTCTGCTCCGGGTCTTCGGTGACAGGGGGGTCCTTCTGCTCCAGGGCAGAAGGACCCTGTGCCGCCGAATTACTTCTGAAGCGGGACCCGCCGCCGAAGTCCCAGGACTTCGGCGGTAATTCGGTGGCGGGGGGCCCCACCGTGGGTCTTCGGGGCACTTCGGCAGCGGGTCTTGGAGCAGAAGGATCCCCCGCCACCGAATTACTGCCGAAGCGGGGGGCCCCCCCACCGCCAAAGACCCCAGACCCCCTGAATCCTCTGGGCGGCCCTGGCACATTTCCTAACAGAACTATGACGAACGGGTTGGATCAGTTTAAGAAAAGGAAATAACTGGAAAAACCCAAATCCTGAATTTCAGACCTTCAAGCACTATAATAGTTACTGTATCACATAGACAAGTGGATACTATTTAGGCAGCATCACTGTGGCAGATGTTAAATTGAAAAATAGCACGCACTTAGGAGTCGATGCACTCTCTAAAACAGACCCATACATGCATCATTTCCTCCCTTGATTTGCTAGTGTTTGCTTTTTAAGCTAGAGAGGAAATAAAGTCAGTTGCTCATAACGTTTGTTAGCAGCCTCTTGGAAGGCAGATATTTACACTACTAAAATGTTACCATTATTGATCAAGTTCTTTCCCCTGCCTCCTCTACTACAGCTAGACCAGGGGTCGGCAACCTTTCAGAAGTGGTGTGCCGAGTCTTCATTTATTCACTCTGATTTAAGGTTTTGCATGCCAGTAATACATTTTAACGTTTTTAGAAGGTCTAAGTCTATAATATATAACTAAACTATTGTTGTATGTAAAGCAAATACGGTTTTTTAAATGTTTCAGAAGCTTCATTTAAAATTAAATTAAAATGCAGAGCCCCCTGGACCGGTGGCCAGGACTCGGGCAGCGTGAGTACCACTGAAAATCAGCTCACGTGGTGCCTTTGGCATGTGTGCCATAGGTTGCCTACCCCTGAGCTAGGCTGTTGCATTCTTACAGAGGGTATTGTTGCACATGGAAGTGAAACATTGGTGCAATGAGATTTAGTGAGAGTGACAAAGAAGAGAGAAAAGGGACTTGACAGATACTTGAGTGGCAATTAGTTCCTATCTTAGCACCAAGTGCAGTCTAGAGCCTCAGTACAAGAGATCTAGTCACAGCGGGGGATGTGGAGGTGTGGGGAATCAAGGCTTCTAGTTACATTAAGCATTAGTCTATAGTTCTTACTTGATAGACACTGGAAGGGTCCCTCCATGGGCCTGCAATAACAAGACCTGCAGCTGTTGTACCTAGAGGGAAACAGAAAAAGTTACCCAACTGTGAATCCACCTCCTCTATGGTAATCAGCCCAGAGCACACTGATCTCTAAGAAAAAGCTGGAGCTGCAGGAATTAACATGACTATCCCTCTTCATCAGTGGTGAATCAATGCTCTAAATGTTATTTGATGGCAGTGTTGCCTTTCACATGATAGAAAAGATAGAGTTTATGAGCACATCTTCACTGAGAAGCTCCTGGTACTCTCGTAGGGACAATAGGGGGAAGCATTATCCTTTATGTTTTAGGCAAACTAGAAATTGATTAACTAGATTTGCCTGCAATTGATCGCATATGAACCCTTCTACATTTCCTATCCTAAACTTGGGCAATATAGCTGTGTAGTGTTTGGCTAGATGCCATACTTCACTCCAGAGATGGCTGCACTTTGATGGGAGTGACATTTCTTACAGTGTGTCCAGTGCACAAATCATGTGAAACGTAAATTGTAGTTGACTCCAACACTTGGCCATGACCGAAGCATGACCTTGAAAGCCCAACCTAACAGTGGAGAAATTGCAGCACACTTATAGTGGAGAATCTCAAGCAGTATGTGGCATTAGAGAAGAGGCCACTCCATACAGACAAAAACATTTAAGGATTTTCTTTAAAGGTGACCCATAGCTAAGTGAGTTCAGTGTATTTCAGGGATGCTCGAACTGGGAGTCGGGACCTCTCAGGGGGTCATGAGGTTATTACGGAGAAAGGGGTTCTGAGCTGTCAGCTTCCATCCCAAACCCTGCTTTGCCTCAAGCATTTATAGTGGTATTAAATAAATATTAAAAAAAAACGTTTTTAATTCGGGGGGGGGATGGTCACTCTCAGAGGCTTGCTATGTGAAAGAGAGGTCACCGGTCGAAAAAAGTTTGCACCAAATTCACGAAAGAGAAATACACCAGTGGCGCTCAATGAGGATTTTCTCACTTTTTCTATGCACAACACATGTTTCCTAGCCTCCAGCTGAAGGAAGGAAGTGTCCAGTACCTGTTGCTTTAGATGATTTAGCTCTGCTGCCTGAGGATCAATGTTGATTATCGGTTTGTTTTTTATTTTTCTCGCCCTGTCAGCATAGCGCAAAGTATTTAAGGTTTCTTCTAGGTTGGAATCTGCTGGGCTCACACACGCAATCATGAGAGTGTGGCTGTTACCACCCAAGGAATCTGAATAAAAACAGAATGGGACAGAGCATTATTGAGATAGTGAAAATGGCAAAGTGGATTAGTGACGGAAAACCCAGAGCTGTAAGAGTGCACCATGTCCATAAAACACAACAGCCAACACAGACAAGAGGTTTTGACAAATGTGCTATTCATGTAATACCCAATAGCCGATTTCTCCCATTACAAGAAAAACACTGGTAAGAAAAGCAACTTTTCAGGTTACAACAACTACTAAGAACCCCACAGAAATATATCACCTCCACCTCCTTCTTACTTTTCCCCCCCCAAGAAGTTAAAGAACATTTTCTACATATGCTATTTTGCCTCCCATTTCTACTCCAAATGCTGGTGGTTTGACATCACACGCCCCTGATGGGATTCTCATGTGAAGCAGCTACACAATTCCCCATATGAATGGTTCAAGTATTCTTACTTCTGCTGGCATCAGCTCCCCTGAAAGATTAAATTTCATGGATACTCTGAACAGCCAAACATCAGATCAGACTTCATTCTCCTTCAGTTTAAGGAAACATTTGATGATCTGAACAAATATACTCCCTCTGGCAATGAGCTGCCCAGCATGGCTTATTACTTTTGCACCCAGAGCATACATTATTCAGCTTTGTGCCATAAGTCTCCTGAGAAGGGCACAAATGACCCTGCTCAAGTTCAGCTCACTCAACTGGGTTTCTTACTAAGAAGATTATGGCACCTTACAGTCCATGTTTTTAAAGATATAAAATACCATGAAAAATGGTTTTATGTAGCAAGTTCTCTACTGTGAAAAGGAAGACTGAAAAACTAATTGAGTAAATTGAGCTATTTCCTTTCTATTCCCAGACTAAAGTGTCATTAAGATGAAGACAAGACTTAAGATTCCAGATCAGGAATTTAGGGTAAATGACAACATTCTTGTAATGTGTTTATCACAGAAACAAGCATTATAAACTCAGAAAATTCAGAGTTAAGTTTAACTTTAAGAAAGCCAAAAAAAACACATTAAGGTGTAAATATACTATTAAGGGACACAGCATCTTAGCTCTGCCCTGTAGTGACATGGTACAGTAACCATTCAGTTATGATTTGTTGATATTAATGATTGTGCCTTCACATTAATGCATTTTAAAAAGGCAGTTAAAGTTTCCCATGTTTTTCCCCTTACGGTGTCACTGCAGGATAGAGTTAGAGCTGTTTGTGCCCCTACCGCAAAGTAATTGCGCTCGAAGATAAGACAACAAAAACAGAGGGCTTAAGGATCATAGGTATGTGGAATAAAGCACAAATAATACATTCATATCTGGGTCAGTAGGAACGCAACACTTGGCCTGAAGGTTACACAGCTCTTGAGGTATTATTTTGTTATATATTTATTTTTAATTATAGAATAGAACTATACTAGGTATGGCTCTTACCTTGCAACAGCCGTGTTAACTTGGAGTCTCTGTAAGGGACAAAACCACCCTTCTTATTTTCATCGCCAAGAGCACTGATTACATTCCCCAGGCATAGGAGGCCTCTATTAATGTTGATTCCTGCACAAAAACAAACAAAATCCAAAGTGAGTAGGAGCTAAACCAAATAGCGAGGTTTGCTTTATTACTGTTTATGTCCTATACCTGCCAACAAAGGCCACAAAATGTAGAAAATGGAGAGGTTTAGTCCTCATAGAAAAGCTCCAGTTCCCAGAAGGAAATCCCTCCCTATGCCTTCTTCCCACAGGTTTGCAGAAGAGGTTTTATGAAGAAGGATATGATCATGACTACAGAACAGATGTGCTATGTGGAGCCATATGAAGCACAGTACGTTAATAACCTTTGGTGTTGCCCTAGTCAGAATGGCTTGGGAACTCTTATTTAAAGACCTGCTCTTTGCTCCAACTGAATATGCCCAAATAGGGAAAGAACAGGGTTAAAGTACATTACAATAAGTTAGATGTATTCAAGTCAGCAAGGCCTAATGAAATTCATCCTAAGGTACTAGTTGACACTCTCTAAACCATTAGCAATTATCTTTGGGAATTTGTGGAGGATGGGTGAGGTCCCAGAGAACTGAAGAAGGGCAAACATAGTATGTATCTTTAAAGTGGGGAAGAAAGATGACCTAGGGAATTGTAGAGCAGTCAGCCTAATTTGGATACTTGGGAAGATACTAAAACATATTATTAAACAATAAATTTGGAAGTATCTACATGGTAACAGGCTTACAAGTAATAGCCAGCATGGATTTGTCAAGAACAAATCAGGCCAAATCAACCTCATTTCCTTCTTTGACAGAGTAAATGGCCTAGGGGACTGTGGGGAATGGAAGCAGTAGATGCTTATTTTAATGAGGCTTTTTGACAGTCCCACAAGACACTCTCATAAGCAAACGGGGGAAATGTGGTCTAGATGAAGTTACTATAAGATGGGTGCACAGGTGGTTGGAAGACCATACTCAAAGAGTAGTTATCAATGATTTGCTGTCACAGTGGGAGGGAATATCTAGTGAGGTCCTGCAGGGGTCAGTCCTGGATCTGGTACTGTTCAGTATTCTCATTAACTACTTGGACACTAGAGGGGAGATCACGCTTATTAAAGTTTTCAGATGACAGGTGGTAGGGATGCAAGCACTTTGGAAGACAGGATTAAAATTTAAAATGGCCATGACAAATTGGAGAATTGGTCTGAAATCAACAAGATGAAATTCAATAAAGACAAGTGCAAAGTACCACACTTAGGAATGGGGTTAAAAATCTACAGCTACAAAAGGAGGAATAACTGGCTAGGCAGTAGCACTGCAGACAAGCATCTTAAAGTTATAGGGATCACAAATTGAATATGAATTAGCAACGTGATGCAGTTGCAAAAAAGATCAATATAATTCTGAAGTGTATTAATAGCTGTGTCATATTAAGACACGGGCAGTTGTTGTCCTGTTCTCCTTGGCACTGGTGAGGCTTCAGCTGGATTACTGTGTTTAATTCTGGGTGCAAAACTTTATGAAAGATGTGGACAAACTGGAAAGAGTCGGGGGGGTGGGTGGGAGGGGGAATGATACAAGGTTTAGGAAATCTGACTGAGAATGGTTAAACTGGTTATGTTAATCCTGAAAAAGAAAACTTAAGAGGGACCTTACATTAAAAAGACTGTTATAAAGTGGATGGTGATCAATTGGTTCTCCATGTCCACTAAGGTAGGACAAAAAATAATGGGCTTAAACTGCAGCAAGAGAGATTTAGGTCAGGTATTAGGAAACCAACTATAAGGCTAATTAAATTCCAGAATAGGTTTCCAAAGGAAGTTGTGGAATTCCCCTCACTGAAGGTTAAGAACAGTTTGGACAAATACCTGTCTCAGTTTAGTTGGTCCTGCCTCAGTACAGGGGGCTGGACTTGACTCACTGAAGTCTCTTTCAGCCCCATATTTCTGACTCAATGAACATCAGTCTCATCCTATTAGATTCAGATTTTTTTTGAAAAACCAGAGCCAAGGATGAACAATATCTGCTCTTCTCACCTCCTACTCCATTAGCAGAGTACAGCAGATGGCTTATTTTGGTACAGTCAAAGGTTCATAAAGAGCGTAGCAGGCAGTGATGTTTTAGCATGTTGGACCTCTACCCTTATATCTTAGATCCATTCTGCCCAGAAAAGTCAATGCTGACTTCAGCTAGTGTGATGGTGAGAGTGGAAGACAAGGCATATTTTCCTTCCCCATATTTTGCTAGTTGAACACAGGAATGTAGCAACTGACAATACGCCTCATCTAGTCTAGTACCCATCTCTGAGCGTGATCAACACCAGCAGCCTAAGAAGAAACCCTACAGTGGGTAGTTATGGAATAACTTGCTCCAGAGAAAGTTTTGATCGTAATTCCCACTAGAGGTTGTCTTATACCCCAAAGCTGAGGATTTATATTTCTTCCATAGCTCTTGTTTATTTTTAGCTTTTACTATGCGTCTGATGAAGTGGGTATTCACCCACGAAAGCTTATGCTCCAATACGTGTTAGTCTCTGAGGTACCACAAGGACTCCTCATTGGTTTTGCTGATACTGACTAACACGGCTACTCCTCTGAAACCTGACAAGATATTCTGTTATCCAAGTAAAATGTCTAATGCTTTTTGGAATCCTGCTAAGCTAATGACCTCAGCAATATCTTGTGGCAGTAATATCTTCTGCCTTGTGTGAAAAGCTATGTATCAGTTTTGAATTGGCTGCCTTTGGATCTCATTGAATGTATTTATGATCAAAGGCAAATAGAATTTTCAAATCTACTTAGAACCCTACTCCTCTTCAGTGGCTAGCATGAGTTATTCCAAGTTTCCCCTTGTGCATCAACCCTAGGAATCTTGCTCTGATTTTAAAAAGGTGACTACACAGAAAGAACTGGATGAGTCCTCTAATGCAGCAGCTCTCAGACTATGGGGCAGGCCTTCCCAGCGAGGATCAGGAATGTGTGTATTTTTTTTTTTAAAAAAAGAGCTCTGGTTGTCAGCCCCAGGTGACCAGGACTCAGGCAGAAGGGCCTGCATGCCTGGGAGGCGAGGATAAAGGGGACAGCAGGAGCCTTGGCACTTGGGCTCTTCTTCCCCGCACCACATCCAGTCCCTCACTGGGAGGCAGCAGGGCTCTGGCTATCAGTCATAAGGGGGCAGAAGCAAGGGTGGTCATGGGATGCTATGTCTGCTGTGAAAAAAGTTATATTGACAAATATCACTTTTTACATTGCCATCCTTATTTCTGTGCTGCTGCATGCTCACCACTCTGCCTTCAGAGCTGAGTGGTGGTGCATGTAGTTGGGAGGGCGGGGGCGGAGTAGGCACACAAAGAACTATAGACACAAAGAACTATAGACACAAATAAGTTTGAGAACCACTGCTCTAGTGGATAAAGTTTTGTTGTTTTTTTTTTAATTTTTATGTTTGTTTTTGCTGGATTCCTTGGAGATTTGCAATGGAAAAATCAGCCCTCAACTGAAGGTATATGAATCTTTCAGGGAGCTTTTCTTCAAAAGCATCTCATGCACTTGAGCTAAATAACTGAACAACACGGTGTTTGATAATCAGACCAAAAAGCTTCGCCCTCAATGGCATGTTTCAGTCACTTAGGAAGCCATGCTCCAGCTAGTCCTTCAGCCCTCAAAGTCCAGAAGACAAAGCTGGATATATTCCTGACATAAATGCCAAACAGAACATTTAACTAGAGACCTTTCAAGTTCTCCTTATACCTCAAAACCCAGCAAAAAAACAAGAATTTTTCCCCTGTGTGTATCACCATTAAGGTCAGGATTTCAGAGTGGTGTGCTATATTTTGTCCTTTCCAGGAATGTCAGATGTGAAGAGCACAGACGTGCATTACTGAAGCTGTTTGAAGTTATTGTGCTTCCTTACCTTCCTTTAGTCGGTCTCCCTCAGCCTTGGTTTTCTTTTGCCTTTCGGAGCCAGCAAGATCTACAAGGTGTAGCTTGCAGCGAAAGCTGTTGTTCCTACAGAAGACCGAAAAGTTACACTCCTGAGCTAACACGTAGTTAGAATGTGAGCAACAAGCAGGATGGAGGGGATTTCACATCAGAGCTGATCGAATGGTTTAAGAATGCATTTCACATCACAGTGCTGCCACTAGCTTTTGAAATTAGGAGAGTCCAGTGACTGTATATCTTCAATGCAGCTTTTTCTAGAGAGTCAACCATTACTGGTTAAAAAGGTTACCTTTTGATAGGCGAGGACGAAATCTCAGACTGACAAGAGACAGGGTTGAATCAGAACTGTTACCTAAGGAGTTATTGCTTTCTTACTTGTCACTTTTCTTTCTCTGTTCGATTGAAATAGTGAAGATTGCATGGGACCGCGAGGACTGAGAATTCATAGCTGTAGAGGCCACGGTTCTGGAATTGTTTCCCTGCTCCAGACAGAGGATGGTATCTCGGGCACACGCCACACCTCGTTCCGTTAATCCTACGATCTGTGCCAAGAATGAAGAATCTGGTTTCATTTTTTTCCCCTGCCTCCCAATATTCAGCCTTCATTTACTACATCAGAGATGTGTACTTTATGTCTCTGACCAAGTCCCTGCTTCTATGCCACTGTGACCATAACTAGCAAAGCAAAGGAGTAAGGAGAAAAACACATTTGCACTCTAATGTAGTCTAACAGACTTTACCAGAAAGATTAATGTTCACCAAGAGGTCCAAACTTGTGCCAGCTAAGAGCTGCATTAAAAGCTTATGAGTAAGCACATCTAATTTCCAGCTCTGAGTCCAGTATGCTGCCAGTAACATGAGTCATGCCTCATCTAAAATACAGAAGCAAATCCTCTGAGGGTGTCAGCATGCAAAGCTGCCTATGATATTCATTGTTCCATTCCAGGCATCCATGTAGTATCTGTACTCTAGATATGGTCAAGGTTTTTAGATGCATGAAACTAAGCAACCCACTCACCATTTGGAAATGGAGTTTCATGTTAATGAAGTATGATTGACAAGCCCTGGAGACAAAAGCTACGTTTATCCATAGACCAGATGCAGGATGAAATAGCAGCACAAGCTTTCCCTACACTGTAACCCAAACCCATCTATGGGCTTCAGGCCTACTCTGGGGGACTTAGAGACATTGGTTGGTTTCATATCTATGGCCAGGACCTGACATGGCCATTTTGCTGAAGCTTTCATCTTTTTGAGTTTGGGAGAAGGCATGCAGCAAGGAAGTTTGGCTACGGGAACTGCAGTAATGTGTTAGTTACTTAACATTAACTCAAACCCTGATTTTATTTAATCAGTTCACTAAGAACTTTGACTAGCTGTGGTCTGAAATCTAGATCTTAATGAAGTTACCAGAGTAGGTTTGAGAATCACTAGACATTTAATTTAGAAAAGAGTTGGAAGTCAGCATGCTTTTGTATCAGCGACTAGAGTGAAAGCACAAGAGAGTATGAGACAGCAAAATTATGAACTGCAAAAGCGTGTCTGGGTTTGATTGAAACACTGGACTCTGACCTCCGCCCCTCCTCCAACATGCCCTCTGTGGAAACAACGCACCTTTATGCCTTCTTTGGGGTCCTCCCGTATGCTGATTTGAGATCGTTCTCTAGATGGGGACAGGAGGTCTAGAATATCCTCATTGTAGATCTGAAGGTATTTGAACAGAAACTCAGAATAAGCGGTCCAGGCAGAAGTGGGCATAAAGCATGAGGGACAACACAGGGTTAGGCTGAACCAGGCTAATTTTGCAAGACATTGCACACATCTTACTCACTAAGACGTGCAGACTTAACTTGGCCCCAGTCCTGGGAGCTGGAGTTGTGTTATTAAATTTTATTTCTACCTATGTGCCCCTCTCTCCATCCCCATGGTTTCCTTAAATGACAGAAGTTCCACAAGCCTGAGCACCCCAATTCCCAAATGAGAAGAGTGTGAAGCTGGAGATGCTCCTTGCTCATCTGAGTCAAATCTCTCTAGGACAGCGGTTCTCAAACCAGGGGGTGGGACTCCCAAAGGAGGCATGGGAATGTGTCTAGGGAGGAGAGAGCTGTGTGCTTTTCTGGGGGTGGGGAAGAGCTCTGCCTGTCAGCCCTGGGTGGCTGGAGCTCATGCAAAAGGGCTGTGCACACCTGGGAGGCAGAGATACAGGGGACAGCCAGAGCTGCACCACCCAGACTCACCTTCCCTAGTCTCCCCCTCAATTCCTCACTAGAAGGTGGACAGGCTCTGGCTGCCAGCCCTGCAGCGGCAGAAGCAAGGGTGGCAATGGGGCGCTAAGTCTACTGTGAAAAGTGATATTGCCAAATCTCACTTTTCACATTGCCACCCTTATTTCTATGGTGCTGCTGGCATGCACTACCTTCAGAGCTGGGTGCCCAGCCAGCAGCCACTGCTTCTCTCCACTCTGCCTTCAGAACTGTGTGGTGGTATATGTACTCCTTGCGTAAATGACTACCGACAAAGGGGCGGGTAGGAGGGCAATTGATCCAATAAGTTAGAGAACCACTGCTCTAGGAAGAAGTGCAGCAGTTCTATCCCCATTATAGATTGTGACAGAACATTCTAGGTGCCGTGTCCCAGGTAGCACGCGTATAAGGTTAGACTTAGCAGCCAGATATGCACACTGATGAGGAAGGGATGCAGTCCCATCTGCTCCATAGGCTTTCATTCATGGAAAGTTATAGGTCCCTTTCTAAAGTCCTTTCGATTCCCCTTTACACTAGCTCTCCTGGTTCAGTTGCCACAACCCTACTCACTGGAGTGTTACAAGAGAAAAAAAACCCACACCAGACTATTTAAACAGCCACAAGAAAGAGGCTTTATGATTGGGGGTGGGGGTGGGGGAGAAGACTAGGAGCCTACTGAAATCTGGTTCCAGTCTCAACCAAGCCTCCAACATAATGTGTGACCTGAGGCTTGGATTTTAATCAGCCTGGTTGCCTGAAGAATTTGCCCTATTTAAGCCTCACCTTATTACAAAGTCTGCTTTTAATTCCAGATATTTTGAAACTGTAAATAGCTTTTACCTCCAAATAAGAGACTTTCAGGGTGAATTCCCATTCCAGCCTCTGTTCTTTTTCCTGAAAGAGCAGTTTGATAACACGAGGAATGACCCCAACAGTAGGTTCATGCTCTTGATCAGCAGTGTAAGTCCCTCCCATAGAATATGTTTTTCCAGAGCCTGTCTGTCCGTACGCCAAGACAGTAGCATTATACCCTGAAGAAGTAGAGAATGCCTGGAATCAGGAGAAGGATGGGATCATCTAAGAAGAGACCTTATCAGATTGGAGTATCCTAGTATGCTTCAGTATGAAGTGTCCTCAGAAGCTAGAATCTCCAATTCAGAAAAGCATTGCCACTCATCCTCTCAGTTTACACAAAGCATAAATCAAGAACAAAAAGCTGAACAGAATTAGATGCCTTATCTGGACTATGAAATATGAGGTGAGATTTATTAATTAAACCTAATTTTATGGCTGACTAAATATGCCAGAACCTTCCCCTCCCCACCAACATCTTAGGTAACCAATCTCAAAGTTGAAGTATATAACATTCAAGTGTCACACTCCAGATCAAACAATCAAATGGATCTTAACATAGAACATTATGTTCTGTGGACTTTTAAGTTAGTCAGTCCATTTTTGCTTTCCTTGAAGCTCAGTGAGACTGCACAAGTTATCTTGGTGGCCAAGTGGAATATCACACTAGCAGTAAATAGGCAGGATTTAGCACTCACCACTGCAGCCTGGGATTGATTTCTAATCAGAGAAGCATTTTGGTTACCTGGAAAGGTATGGTGGGCAGGGGGAACAGAGCGGATAACCGAGTGATCTTTCCCGGCTGCTTTTGCTGTTTCACTTGACTTTGTGATGCCACCCTAAACCCAAGAGATTTCACTTAGTTACTATGAACAACGCAACAGGCTCTCACCTTTGAAAATGCCCCGTATCAGAGGGGCAACAGATGTATTGAAGACTTCCTCCTGCTCAGCAGATGGGTCAAACACAAAATCATATGTGAAGGATTTATCATTGCCTACAATCACCTGTGGGAAAGATGAGAAAGCAGGTAATGACACATACATTGCAGTTTATGGGTTCATTTACTTGATACTAAATTCAAGTAATTTACAATGGCGCAAGTCTACAGAAACACCACTGACTCAATAGAGTGATTCTAGTGTAAGAGAAAAATGTTGACCCTTCATAGTCAAGACATCATTTACTTACCTGTTGCTCTTCAGGCACGAGGGATAGACACATCTGGCATCCCTCACTGATCTCTTTGGGGACCAAGGGGCGGCAGCGGAGTACCACACGCACAGGAATGACTTTCTCATCCTCTTTCACCATTTCAGATTACAATAGCTTCCCTAAAAAAACCAAAGACATCAAATTAAGTGCAAGTATCGTCAGCTGGGTTTCTTTTATCAGGCTTGACAGCCGCTCTGGGCATTAAGACACATTCAGCTTCCACACAGTTTGCACTGGCACAAGTTGGAAAGAGTCTAGGATTCCATTATACCACATTCACTGCACAAAGAAAGTTTACCCATATAAGTGAGAAACCCAAAGCTAGCAGTTTCTGCGTAATTTAACATTTCACTTAAAAAATAAATAAATTAGATTTTAAGACACTTGGGGCTCACTTACACTAGAAGCACTACAGTTGCGTAGTACATCTAGTCAAGATACTCTATGCCAGGGGTTGGCAACCTTTCAGAAGTGGTGTGCCAAGTCTTCACTTATTCACTCTAATTTAAGGTTTCACGTGCCAGTAATACATTATAAGTCTATAACATATAACTGAACTATTGTTGTATGTAAAGTAAATAAGGTTTATAAAATGTTTAAGAAGCTTCATTTAAAATTAAATTAAAATGCAGAGCCTCCTGGACTTGTGGCCAGGACCCAGGCAGTGTGAGTGCCACTGAAAGTCACCTTGTGTGCCATAGGTTGCCTACCCCTGCTCTATGCAGACAGGAGAGAGTTCTCCCATCAGCATAATAAAACCACCTCCATGAGAGGTGGTAGCTGTGTTGGGGTGAGAAGCTCTCCCACTGACATTGTGCTGTCCACACTGTTGCTTAGGTCAGCATAATGCTGACATAACCTGTAGTGTAGGCAAGCCCTCAGAATTGTAAAGAAAACCTGCTGTAGGTGATTTGAAGCAGCATCACCTACCCAAGCACATAAACATACCTCCAAGGCCTCTGCTGCTCAAAGCTTTTCTGAGGACCAGAGTAACTAATGACAACCTGACTGGTTTTAGGACTGCTACTTACAATTTCGGTGCTAGCCTTGAAACTAACCAGAATCAGGTAATTTCACTCTGACAATGTATGGGAAAAGGATGAACAGCAACAGAAAGTGCTATACATTAGAAAGAAAGACCAAAAAACACTAAGACTAGGGAACATGCGGAGTAGTAAAGACCCCATTCTCTCTCCTCAGCAGCAGGTGGTGGCTACACTTCTGGTCAACGATTGCTGTAGATTTTGCTGCAATCTCTCATCAATATTCTGCTATTAGGTGTCCGCAGCAGATTGCTATTTAGTTGGAAAGGAGGTTTTTGTTTCTCAGAAAAAAATAGTACAGATGGTAAAAAAAATATCAGTTTTAACAGGAGGAAAGAAGCATTTTTGTCACCTGAGGCTCTGGAGAGAGATGACCAGCTTTTCACCTCCCTATTCCCAAAATGATGTACAACCTTCACTTCTTTGAGCCTCAGTTTCTGTGTCCAGTCACCATAGTAACCGAGCCCCTTCTGTAAGAGAGCATCATCAATCCACACCATCAACAGACATGGCTCTGCCTGCCCCAGAGCTTCCCACGGGTGGAATCGTGACAAACCGACCACGAAGAAACCTCAATAACATTCATGAACGCTCCTTGGAGAGAAACCAACAGAGCCCAGGCTTGGGCTGACTCAGGCAGCACCAGCGCCTCGGGGGAGGCGGGCACAGGGCTCCACTACCCCAGCCATGTCGCGGGGAACAAGGGTGGGAGGAGATGGCGAGCGGACCGCGGTGTTGGCAGGGGCCTCACGGCCCACAGCCGGCTCCGCTCCTACCACGGGGGAGGCGGACGCTGCTCCTAGCTATACCCCCATTTCTCTAACCCCGGGGGGCTGAGGCGGGGCCCCGTGGGGAAGCCGGCGGGGGACACGGCCGAGCTCTGGAGCTGCCCAGCTCCGCCCGCCCCGCGCTCAGACGGTCACGGGGACGCCATAGGGTCAGCCCAGGCCCCCGAGCCAACAACCGGGGAAGCTCGGATCCCGCCACCCGCGAGCCTGAGCGGCTCCGGAGAACGGGCCGGGCCGCAGAGCCCCCGGGGAAGCGATACCTGCCCTCCCAGAGGCCCCGTGACAACGAATAGGCGCCAGCAGCCCGGGGCTGCGGAAAAGAACCGTCACCTGCCTAAACCTTCGGCCGCCACTTACTTACCCTTCTCCTGGTCCCGGAGCTTTAACCGCCAACATTCAAACCTGCCCCGCCTGCCAATGGCAGGGCCACGACGTCAGACGTCACCACGCTCGGGCAGAGACGTGCTCCCCACATGTAACCAGGGGCAGCACCTAGGGATGGCGTCATCGACCCGCGCTTTGTCACATGATCTAGGTCGGTCTCGGTCACATGATCGTGCTGTGGGCGCGGTGCGAGGAAGCCGGACGGTGAGGGGGTATCGGGGCGGGCTCCCTCTGGCGGAGCTAGGGGCCTGGACGCTGTAGGACGGGGCTCTTCTGCCACCGGTGCGGCGGGACGGGCCCCGTCAGCTGAGACTGCGGGGCAGCCAGTAGGCTGCTCTCACCCCGCCCTAGCTGGGAGCGCCGTGGGGTGCGGGTGGCTCCGCAGTTCAGTTGTCCAGGCGCTCACAGAACGACGCACTTTCTCCCTGCAGAGCCGCTCCCGCGATGGACAGCAGGATCCCCTATGACGATTACCCTGTCGTCTTCCTGCCGGCCTACGAGAACCCGCCGGCCTGGATCCCCCCCCACGAGGTCAGTGCTTGGCTTCCAGCGCTCTGAAAACTGGGGTGCTGGGCCTGGGGAAACTCGTTACAGCGATTTCTGCTAGGCTCGCTCGAGCTGGAATGAAGGTTCTTCTGAGAGCTCGGTTCTGAGTGAGCTGCCTTGGCTTAACCTGGGGGCAGTCTTCAGAAATCTCTTATAAACCTTTACAGCTGTAGGTGGTGCCAGTGATTCTCTTAAAATGAGCTAAGCATTTACAATCTCTTTGTCAGGTTCGGTAGATTGAGATGCAAATTGGATGGAGAATAGCTATTATAATTGTCTGTAACCTTTTTTAACGTAAACATCAACTATTTTTGTTAAATATTAATTCATTTTACACCAACAGCTTGCTCTGCCTTACAGATGGTTAAGACCACCAGTGCTTTGCCCCAGGAGCATGTAATTCAAGGTCCTCATCCTACATCTGCAGATGGACTTCTGCATGGAACTCGGTTAAAAATAATAGGGGTTCATATTAGTACAGAGATTCCCCCCCCCCATATTCATTGCAGGACAGGGGCCTAAATAAGAGATAAACCTGCTATAAATCAGAAAGCTGAACTTGAACTTACAAGCCACAACTTGATGTTGCTAGAAACTTCCATGAAATAAAATATTTAGTGAAAGCCATGTTTTAAATCTTGTTTTGCAGCGTTCACAGTACTGAGCCTAGTACAGGAGAACTCAAAGGTGAAATTCATTAATACCTCAAACTGCTTAATCTGATCTTTCCATCAAATATCAAGAAGCACAAAAAGTAAACAAGGTTATAAAATTTATTTTTGCTAGTTATCTCAGGCTTAATTAGTGACAGAAGAAACCTGTTTTAAAAGGATATATTTTACCTCTCCAAATAATCTTTTTGAAACTTGCCCCTGTGTGTGTTCCTGGTGTCCTCTTCCCTTCTGTTTTAATACAGGGGTTGCAGTCCCCCTTTATTACCATGGAGTTCCTATTTGCAGCAGCTGCTGGGGCTTTTTGGCATTGATTTGCTCAGATTTCTGACCAGCTCCAGCTATCACAGGAGCATCCCTTGAGTAAAAATGGCAGTCCTCTGCCTTGCTTGGGGCCACCACACCCAGTGTCCTTGACTAATGCACGGAACCTGTTCCACCCATAGCCACTTTTTTCAAACTTGACCAAAACATTTCCTGACTGCTGGGCCAATTAAGAACCAAACATTTCAGAGTGCAGGAAGTGGTACTATGCCAAGGTGTTCTAGAGGAAAAAGAAATGTGACCTACTGTCCTTCCAGGTCCCCCATCTAGACTGCATTGATCTACAGCAATTGTGCCATATCCTATTAAGTTTTGTTGTATGCATTAAAGGAGGTACTGAGATTACAACTTTATTTGGCCCTGGTCCTCTGAGCTAGACAGCAGGGTCTTTGGGTTTCTTGGGTGGACCAGAAAGCCTAATTTTTGGGGTAGGGATGATGCCTTTTATAAGAAACTGGATGAGAATGTGATCTGCTTAGGGCACAGTCAAAGCCCTGAAGAATCAGGTTCTAACCTAGGGGTGGGCAAACTTTTTGGCCTGAGGGCCACATTGGGAAACAGAAATTGTATGGTGGGCCATGAATGCTCACAAAATTGGGATTGGGGTGTGTGGGGGGAAGTGAGGGCTCTGGGGTGGGGATGAGGAGTTTAGGGTGCAGAATGGTACTCTGGGCTGCGATCGAGGGGTTTGGAGAGCAGGAGGGGGATCGGGGCTAGGGCAGTAGCTTGGGGAGAGGCTCTGAGTGGCACTTACCTCAGGCGGCTCCTGGAAGCAGTGGCATGTTCCTTGTCCAGCTCCTGCGCAGAGGCAGGGCCAGGCAGCTCTGCAGGCACTGCCCTTGCAGCTCCCATTGGAGCATGTAGGAGCCAGAGCAGGACTGAGTCGCGGCTTCCAGGAGCTGTGTGGTGCAGCCCCAACCCTGTGCCCCCTCTGGAGCGCCAGAGTGGGGCTGAGCCATGTGATGCGACCCTAACCCTACATCCCAACCAGAGTAGGGTCAAGCTGCATGGTCTGGCCCCGAACCCAGCATCCCAGCCAGAGTGGGGGCCAGCTTAAAATGGCCCAGTTTGCCCACCCCTGGTCTAACCACCTGATTCAACACATCCTTTAATATTGAGTGATAGTGGTTTAACATGTGATGCTGAGTTCTGGCTAGTACTGCCCTCCCCTCACAGCCTGCAGCCAACAGCAGAGATCCTTGCTTGTCCCCAATGGAATAAGGCTGTCACACTAGTTGTAGTGTGGTAGTGCACACAAGCTCTGTCAGGGTCAGGTCTCCATTGTGTTGGGTGCTGTACAAAAACATAGGATAAGACAGACCTTTCCTGGAAAAGTGTACATAATAACACAAGTGGGGGTAACAAGCAAATGGCGGTGTGTGTTTTTGGGGAGAAAGAGAGGGGTGATGGTAATAGGGATGAGATCATGCTGTAATGTAGCCTTGCTGAGTGTCAGCTGGTTTTGTGATGGCTCTCCTATAGCTGTACATAAGCACTTGATATCAATGACATGAGGAATCCCTGCTGGCCACCAGCCTCCCCACTTTTACTTGGCAGCATACCATAGATATCAAAAGTGCATCTTGAGCAGTGATAGCATGGAATTCCTGTCTGGGGTGCAGAAAACTCCTTGAGGGGATTATGTTCCCTGCTGATTTCAGGTCTCTTACAGCGGTTGTTGCATTTTGCAGAGAATTTGCCATCCTGACTACAATAATGAGTTGACCCAGTACCTCCCTCGCACTATTGTGCTGAAGAAGCCTCCTGGGGCTCAGGTGAGAACTCTGAGGGCATGGCATTAGCCATTTCTACAGGCCCAGCTAGGGTTGACTGCTGGTTGAGGCTTGACTGCTGGTTGAGGCTTGACAGCAGTGTGTGCAGTCTGGTGCTTTAGTATGTTCTTGTTCTGCTATGGCAGGTTTGCTTCACTCCAAGGCACAATATGCCCCCATGGTATGACTGTCCCATGGCCTCAGGGGATGGAAGATATGGGTCATACACAAATACTGTCTTCATCTACCGCTTTCTAGGGAAGCTGTTAGCAGTGAAGGATCAGTTCAGGCTCACCTCTCCAGCCCCCTGTCATGCAACAGTCTCATTCCACTGAGAGATGTAAAATCCTGCTTGGAGACCAGTCCATGGAGAGAGATGTTGGTGGGAGGAGGTAACCCCACACCTCACTCTGAGAAGGATATCATCCTTCTGCACATGCTAAGAAAGACATTTTGGAGGCAGTGGTGGCAAGTTGTATGGGCCTGTACTCCAGGAATATTCAGAGCACAGGGCCTCAGCTCCACCAATGTTCAGGGGCTGGTCTCTCCCCTGGTCTTGCTTGCCATCCCTACACGCCTCCCCCAGAGCATCTCCTAGCCCCACCAGCTGCCCTGAGCAATTTTAAAAGGGCCTCAGGGGCCGCCGCCACCACCAGCAGCACAGCAAGGCTAAAGCAGCTTCCTGCCTGCCCTCACTCTGTGCAGCACACCACTCCTGGAAACGGCTGGCACATCCCTGCAGCCCCAGGGAGTGCAGGGGTGTGTCTGCGCACTGCCTTTGCCCCAACTCTGCCATTGGAACTGTGGCCAATGGGAGCAGTGGGGGTGGTGCCTTCAGGCAGCAGCATGGGGAGACGCCTGCCCAGGAGTCACATTGCACCCCTCATCCCCCTCCCAACCCCACTGCCCCAGCCTGGAGTCTGCATCCAAACTCCCTCCCAGAACCGTAGGCAGTTGCAGGGGGAAACTTGGACCCATTTTGGACATCAAAAATTATACAAACCTCCCACCCCTGGGAATGGGGCTCCTGTTACCAGGGTGACTCCCTCTCCTACTTTTATCACTTGTTAAAATGTTTTCTAGATAATAAACTGAAACTGTCCCTAGAAATTGGGGACCAGGGCATGAGAATTCTGCTGGCCTATTCTTGGGTGATGGCTGACACTTATCCCCCCCAGGCAGTGGATGTCTTGTGGTTGAAGCACAGGATTGGGACTGAGAAAAGCTTGGGGTTAAATTCCCAACTGGGCCATTAACCTCTACTGCTACTGCCCAGCTGTAAAATGGGGATGATGCTTCACAGGGGGGTGCAAGGATTGCCATAGAGATGCCAGTAGAGACCCTGAACGCTTCAGGGTGTTGTCTGAACCCATGGGTAACAGCTGTAGGTTCTGAAGGCTTTCCCCTGCTGCCACTGGAGCAGAAGTCCCTGTAGCTGGCAGTTGTTCACATTCCATTTAACTATGAATCCTATTTTCTTCTCACAGCTGGGCTTCAACATTCGAGGAGGAAAGGCCTCCCAGCTGGGGATCTTCATCTCCAAGGTACTTCAGTCTCTCTGCCATTCTCTCTGCCACTTTGTCTAGCTGTCTAATGCTTTTTGGACAAGCTAAACTAGCAGAGTTTACCTATTTGGGGCTGATTTAGACACTGCCTGGAGCTCTAAAACCCATTGCTGTGAAATACCAACTGCCAAAGGATCAGCAATTAGGGACAACCTAGACTATACCACATCTGATTCCAATCTCTTATCCCTGTAGCTCTAATAAATCTCAGTTCTGACCCAAACTCCACACCCTGCTGTTTTGAGTGGAGCAGAGGTAGACACCACAAAGTGGAAATACAGCGGCTGAGTGGTACTACAGAGCTCTGGGGGGGTCTAACTTGACCTGTTTGGGGAGGGAACTGTGGACTGGTGGCTCTGCATAGTCTGATATGTTGGTTTGACTGACTTGGCCATCTCTTCTCTTCCATCTCTAGGTGATCCCTGACTCAGATGCACACAGAGCAGGGCTGCAGGAAGGAGACCAGGTACTGGCAGTTAATGATGTCGATTTCCAGGACATTGAGCACAGCAAGGTGAGAGCTCCCCCTGCTGCTCCTGCCAGGGGATCATATACTGCTTGTATCCATTTGAAATACATAGGGCTTGGCTACACTTGCAAGTTGCAGCGCTGGTGAGGAGGTTACAGTGCTGCAACTTACCAGGTGTCCACACTTACAGAGCTCATCCAGCGCTGCAACTCCCTTCCTGCAGCGCTGGCTGTACACCTGGTCTGCTACGGGTGTAGTGAATCCAGCACTGCTGATGCAGCGCTGCTCATCAGGTGTGGACACTCACCAGCGCTGTTATTGGCCTCCAGGGTATTAGGAACTGTGGGATACCTCCTATATACAACAAACCGGAAGGTACTCCCCGGAGCTACTTATCTAAAAAACAAACACAGCTGCTCTTTGCTGCAGTGAGCGAGCCAGCCAAGGCTTTGGAATGTTCACAGCTGTTTGCTTGAGGAGACAAACAGCACAGCCGGGGGGGGAAGTCTGTTGTAGAAGCTGCTTATCTGGTCTGAAGCCTTTTTACATTTGAGAGAGGGGTGGGGGAAATGGCCAGAATTTGCAAGGCAGGGAGCTGTCACAGTGTCTGGTCCAAAAATCCACTCTCTCTGTCTCCCGCAAGCTCCCTGTCACACTCCACTCCACCCCCTCTTTTGAAAAGCACGTTGCAGCCACTTGAATGCTAGGATAGCTGCCCACAATGCACCACTCCCAACAGCGCTACAACTGTGGCCACACTGCAGCGCTGGCCCTACACAGCTGTACGACCACAGCTGTAACTACCAGCGCTGCAAAAATGTAAGTGTAGCCATGCCCATAGAGAGAAGGGGGTTTAAGGGAAGTGAGGCAGGAGGCATGTGCAGTGAGGAGAACTGATCCTGCCCCCCACAGCATCACTCTAGCCTAACCTGCAGTGTAGGCATGCTCCTAGACCACTATTCTTGACTCACTGTGCCTGTGGGCAGCTCCCATCTCCCCACCTATAAAATAGGAGAATGATCCTTGTCTACTGTGAGATTCTTCATTAAGAGCTCACTCTTGATTTAAAGAAGTGAGCAACCCTAAAATGAGAGAAGCACAGAATTGGTCATCACAAGCCTGCTATAGGATGAGTGGGGGAGAAGCCCACTATCCCTTCCTTAATGTGTTATGGTTCAGGCCTGACTCCCAGAAGTTGATTGGATGCTAAAGCATTGCACTTAAAGCAGCAGCAGTAATCAGTGCAAGTTGTGTACTGGGGGTTGGAATCTCCAGCTGGGTTGGAGGGGTGGCATTAGGGCAGGCCCCTTAGAACTAATTTCTGCCAGACCCCTCTGTTCATGTAGTGACTCCCTTACTGCTGCTTCCAGGCTGTCGAGATCCTCAAGACTGCCCGTGAGATCATCATGCGAGTGCGTTACTTCCCCTACAGTAAGTTCCTGTTAATTCCCTCTCCCATGACTCAACTGCTTCTGAAATCCTGATTGTGAAGCCTGATGCCTTGCATCCTAGCAAGGGTATGTGCTAACTCCAGCTGAACAAATACTAAAAATTTAGAGTCAAACATAGGATTAGAGTAGCAGGCTGCTGATCAGAAACAATTGCTGCTTTGATCTCTCAAGATTTTATACTAGTCAAATACAACAGTAAATGAGTGACATCAAGTACCTCCATATAAACTGGTCACGTTCTCGCAAGACAAGGTTTAAACAAACAACTGAACAGCTTAAACAGGTTCTTGGAACAGCAAGTTCTAGAGCACACAAGCAGCAATTTTAGTCTAAACTCAGGAATTGCTTCAGTAGATAGAATTTGAATAACTAACAGTGGATGCAATTGTTAAACTTTCTCAGGGGAGGAAACATGCCAAATAGTGGTGGCTTTTTAGAATGGAGAGTCTTTTTAAAAAGGAGATTGAGCAACATGAGCAAGTTTTAAAGCCTTAGGGGTCCGCATGCTAAGCAACCAAGGTACAAAGATGCAAGAAAACCCAGGTGGTAAAGTGACATGTTTGGCTCAAAGAACCTTGAACAAGTATCCTTCAGAAAGTGGAAACCCAACCCTAATGAGGCCAGTAGAGAGAAGCAAACTATGGCAGTCGAATTGGATGGAAATTAGACAGAGCAAATAGCCAGGGCCACAACCAGAAAGATATCCTTTAAATCAGAGATGTAGGATATGAGTGTGTTAAACCTCACAAGTCTATCAGGAAATCAAAAGGGGTAGGTAAAAAAGATGAGGATGCTGCAGTGAAGCTAAGTGATTTCTTTTCATCAATCTTCACGATGGAAGGTGGTATGAGATAGTGCCTCACCTTAGTTAAGATCAGGTGCCTGAACCGGAGTGTCAAAGAAAGTGCTAGAGCAAGCTGACAAATCAAAGGGCACCAAATCCCAAGATTTAGCTCAACTTTCAAGAGTGCTGCAGGAATTTAGGAATGAAGTGGCTGAGCTGCCAACAAACATGCCATTAAAATCAGTTGCTAGAGAGCAATCCAGTGAGTGTTGTATTCAGGCTGATCCCAGACCTTAAAGCTGTCACCCTCACTGCAGTAGCATCGATTTCCTTACTACTAACTGGACATAGTTCCATATAGAGCAGGCCCGCACAACATGCGGCCCGCGACGGGGATTCGTAGGGCTCTGGGCTGCCCACAGTGGCTGGGAGCCTGGAGCCCTTTCAATCTCAGCTGTGGCCGGGGTTCAAAAGACAAGTTGCCCACAGCAGCAGGGAGCCCAGAGCTCTTTGATTCCCAGCCGCAGCTGGGATTGAAAGGGCTCTGGGCTGCCCGCAGAGATTCCTGGCCGCGGCTGAGATTTAAAGGGCTCAGGGCTCCCCGGCGGCTGCGGGCAGTCCAGAGCCCTTTAAATCCTGGCCGCAGCTCCAACGGATGGGCTGGGACTGGGATTTAAAGGGCTCAGGCTCCCCTCAGCAGCAGGAGCTCTGGGCCCTTTAAATTGGTCCTGACAGCTCCCAGCCACCTCTTCAGCTGGGAGCCCCGATTGGTTTAAAATCAAGTATCACCTCCCCAGCCCCAACCTTCCTTTTTGGCCCACAGCTGTTTTGGTGGGGCAGCTGCTGGGGGAGAAGGGTTTGTTTCTGCAGGGCCAGTAGGTCCTGGGGGGAAGGTGTTTCCACAAGGATGGGGGGTTTTGGCCCTCACTGCTTTACAAGTTGTGGAGGCCTCATATAGAGCAATGCCTGCATTCAAATAGCACCACCTGAGCCCATTCTGTTTGTCCTACTCTTATCAGCCTCACTAATGCCTGCTTTTCCCTTCCAGATTACCAGAGGCAGAAGGAGAGAACTGTTCACTGTCCCTGATAAGGTCCCCTTAGTAATGGCTGCTCTGCCCTGCAGTTCATTGGGTCACAACAAGAAGACTCTGCTCTCCTCAGCATTGGGGAGATTTGACACTAAACTAGATTTTCCTTCAAGTTTCAGCTTCGGGCAGAGGTGTGACTATCCTGCTGGCTCTGTGGCTCTCAGCTCCCACAAGATCCCAGCTCTGCTCTCTGTACTGATGGACCCAACCTCTTCCTGTTGTTTACACCATAGAGTCAAGGATGTGGCAGGGCAGGGAGCTGGGCTCCAAGCTCCAGTTTCTGGCTCAGGCACTGCACTGCAGAGGTTGATGGAGAAGTGGGGTATGGAGGATGCTGGGGAATGAAGGGTGGCTTCTGTAGCCAGACTTGTATCCATGGAGTGTCTGTCTGTTCCAGTATGTGATTGCTTCTTTGAAAGGAGATTCTTATGGGGTGCTGCTCTTGCCCATTTCAATGAGGTGTGAGGCCAAAGAGGGTGGGTCTGTATACATGCACCATGTCTGACTTAGAGCACAAGATAATGGGGCTGTGGTGCTGATTCTAAGCCAAGCACAGAGCAGGCTTTTTCTTTCCAATGTGGTCTTGAATGTCTTTTGCCCTATACATCATGCACTGCAAAATTGTATGACACTAATGAAGCAGCTACTGCTTGCTGTGTTGGAGGGAGAAAGTAGCTGGCAGAACCTGGCATGGGCACAGCCAAGCTGCCTCTGCATAATTCACCATCCATTGGGGTTTCCTTTAGAAGTAGGCCCTGTACTTTGTTCACAGCACAGTAGCACTTGGGCTCTGGGGAGGTAAAAGGAATAAGCGCTCTGTGGTAAGAGAACCGGGGGTAGTAATTAACTGCTTAGGAGATGGACTCTGCCTTCTTCTTGTTGTCCAGTGGCCACTTGCTGCAGCCTGACATTGCCATCTTCCCGACTTTTAGAAGATGAGCAAACTGTTCAGCCCCTTTTATGGGCATGGCTAGAAATCTTCCTCCACCTCCTACTGCTCCTTTCTAGGGCAATGGATTGGTTAGGACCCAGGGAAGAGAGAGGAGGTAACTTCAGTGAACTTTGTGTCTGTCCAGCCATTTTCCTGGATTATAAGATTAGGGCATATGTTTGTATCCCATCATGACTTCACGGGGGGGGAGAATTCTTGACTTGTTTCCAAATCATGCTTGCTGTGGTCTAGCACCAAACACAGTTGTTCTGCTAGGCTCCTTGTGTGGCACTACTGCTTTCATTATTAAGCATTTCCTGCTGATGATGTGGTGGATATTATCTACTGAGGACACATCCATCATTCTGCACTACTCACACCATTTGTCCCTTTACTATTATCTCCTGTTAAGATGCCCAGCCAGCTGTAAAGGGGGAGGTACCTGCACTCATCCATCCCTCACATTCCATCTATGTAAGCAAGTCACACAACCTACTATTGAATTAACTGGATGTTGGCTGTTTATGAAGCAAAAGAGAACCCACCATGCCCTATGTGGGGAAGCTTACTGCAGTGCCTCTGAGCAGCTGACTTCTTGGTAGGAAGCACAGCAGTGAGGTGGTGTCATTATCCTCAAAGCTTCTTTGCTCTTGCCAAACAGGATCTGGGGCTAGGTCTGCCTTCCTGGGCTGGGATTTGTTCTATCGCTTTGTAGGCACCTAAAAGTCTTAATAAAAATAAAGTTAGTTTTGAAGTCTGGCTCCTGTACTATGTTTTAATTCCCTCCCAGGAAATGAATGTGGTCTGATGAATTGTACCGGCCCTTCCCACACATGGAGGAAGTACAGTGAGCACAGCTCAATTGACATCAGCATTGGAGGCTAAAGTTATGTGCAAGACTCTGTCCTTAACTTCTACAACTGCAGGCACTGAAAGGGACCCTTGGCACAAATAGGGACACTTTCTATTGCCCACCATTGTGATTACTGGTTCAGTTCCAGAGGTGGGAACCATAGTGCAAGTCAAGCCAAACACTGAGTCAATTTGACCTTCTCTGACAAGGAGTCTGGGATGTGCCACTTAATCCCCTCCTGTGGCAGATGGTGTTCTCACTTCTGCTGGAAGTTCCAGTAAACACTGCTGTTAGCAACACTGAGACTGCCTCTTCAAAAAAAAAAAAAAAAAAAGCCAGATTGCAGGAAAAGACAGCTCTAGGCCCAGTTTTTGCACCTATATGCCAGGGTTACACAGTCTTCTCCCCACCCCCAGTGCTTTGGACTCAACCCAGGGAATAAGGAGGTGAAAACTGAGGACAGAACTAACACAATGACTTGTTCTCAGTAAATCAAAACCTAACATGAGTTGGCAGCCTCACTGCTACAGGCCAACTGCTGCCAATAGGAATAATGCCCTGGGGACAAGGAACCCAAGGTATCTCCACAGCAGAGACGGATGAAAGTAGCGCAGAGGGCCCAGGCCCTTCCCTCATACTGACCTGCCTTTATAGCACACCCATGGACAGAGTTCCACTGGCCTGGAGAAGGAACACAAGTCTTATCATTACAAGCCAATCTCACAGCCCACAAATCCAACAACTGCCTTCAAGATTAATTTCTCTCTAGCTTCATCAGTGTCACCTGCTTGAGCAAGCAAACATCCTGGGGGAAAGTTCAATGAGCAGTTCCACACCCAGCCTCCCAGAGCCAACACCTACCATGTGTTGCAGAATGGAGAGTGCAATGCGCAAATAGGCGTGACAGGATTGAGCAGTGCTCAGCACAAACAAGTGTATTTGCATAGGGTCTTTTAACAGGAGACTCCAGTCAGGCCCACTGAGGGGCCTATGGCCAGAGACCCATGGACTGTGCCTAACTTACCTGCACACAGATGACTACAAACCCCCAGAGACAAACCCTAAAAATTCTCACTGAACATTCAAGCTGCTCATCCTATTTGTTAAGAGCAGGATCCTCAAGTGCAGCACTAGCTCCATCCATTTTACATCTCAGCTCCGGGACTCAGTCAACCTTACCATGCTCTAGATGTCCCTAAACCTCTGACTGCTAGAAGGTGGGACTAGACAACAGGGGATGGATCACTCAAATTGCCTTGTTCTGTTCACTCCCTCTGAAGCATCTGGAACCTGCCACTATCAAAAGACAGGATACTAAGCTAGATGGATTCTGGTCTGACCAGTATGGCCATTCTTATGTTCTTACTAGAACTGTAAATTAATCTCAGTTAATGCATGCAATTAACTCAAAAATTAACACTTTTAGTGAGCACTAATCACATCTCTGCAAATGGGACTCAGTGGTGGCCAGGTAGGGAGGCACCAACTGGGCAAGGGGGGGCCACTGCTCAAGCCACCATACTCAGGGGTGCTGCTGCATGCCCCTGCCACCCTTCTCCACTGTGGCTCCCACCTCTCTGCCCCTGGCCAAGCAGCTCCCGACTGGGAGCCAGCCTCCTGTGCAGAGTGGGGTGTGGAGGCTTATGCTGAGGTGTTCCCCTCTCCTTGCCCATGTAGCCAGTCACCACTGAGCTGAGTCCAGGGAATGGGGGAACTTTGCTGCTGGCTCAGAAGTGAGTGCTGCTGGCTGCAAAGAAATATGCTGAAAGAGACTGTTCTTCCAATACACACCAAACCAAAACTATTGGCAAAAAAAAAAAAAAATGTAAATAAATGGTATTCTATTGTTTAACAGGTATTCTATTGTTTAAAACTGCAATTAATCATGACTTTTTTAATCTCATGATTGTGATTTTTTTTTTTTTTTAATCATTTGGCAGCCCAGTTCTTACCACTCCAAGTCAATTTCCTGTCACCTTGATAACAAAGCCAATCTGCTCCCCTGAGACTTATTTGCCTCTGTCCCTTTCCAGCTACCTATCACATCACCCCATTCAATACAAGCCTGCTTTGCTGGGGTCACGTTCAGCCCTGAGGAAACAGGGTGAAATCCCAAGCTCTGGCAATAATAAACTTGGGTCAGTCTTCAAAGCCTTCTGGGGCATGCTCCTCCCGCCTGCACTGGAGCTGAATTCTTCAGCTCTGTCAGGGAGCATCACATGAACTCTGAACAGGCAAACAGGTTTCTCCTCTCTCCCCAGAAGTGCCCCAGGAGGTGGGGATGTCTATCCTTCCCAGACTCACCCCGTTGCCCATTTCTGTAGGAGGGTATGTAGTCTAATGCTATCCAGTTCTTAATGGCTCTCAGAATACACAGGCAAAAACTCTCAGGTTGGGGCAGCATTAGCACTTCAGGGAGCAACTCCCACCAAGAGGCAGCACAGCACAGTTGGCCAGATGCATTATGGATATTTTTACCTTAATATGAAGCAACAGGTCTTGGTCATAGTACAGAAACAGCACCTTAGAGACTAACATTTATTTGAGCATAAGCTTTCGTGGGCTAGAGCCCACTTCTTCGGATGCATAGAATGGAACATAGAGTAAGGAGATATAAATGCATACAGAACACAAAGAGGTGGAAGTAGTCATACAAACTTTAAGAGGCTAATTAATGTCATCTTAATTAATTAGACTCTTAGAGTTGATATGACTACTTCCACCTTTTTGTGTTCTGTATGCATATATCTCTCCTTACTCTATGTTCCATTCTATGCATCCAAAGAAGTGGGCTCTAGCCCACGAAAGCTTATGCTCAAATAAATTTGTTAGTCTGTATCTACAAAAAGAACAGGAGTATTTGTGGCACCTTGGAGACTAACACAGCTGCTACTCTGAAACCTGCCATAGTACAGAAAGATCATCGAGCAGAAGAAATTCATACCATCCTATCAGATGTCACTGATAATTTCCCCAAGATTTACCCTGCTCACTGCGAAAGCTGTTTCAGCACAATGGACCCCAGATGCTCCAAGCTCCCCACGCAGCCACTGTCCTCTGTTCCCATCCTGATGGAAACGGACACCCCTCTATGCTTGAGACCTAAACATGGTCTCTTGGCTCATGACGGGAAGAACTACAAACGCTGGGCATAAAAATACATTTCCCCCCCTTTAATGTAAAATTGTCAGGAAGAGTCCAAACACAGTCCAGTGCAGTGTTGTTCCTGGAAGAGAACCAAGCAGCATCAGTTCTCAGAGCCACTATGGTCTCCCCTCTCGTCCTTCACCTCTGACAGGCTGCTCTCATCAATGTTCTCCAGAGAGGCAGCGTGCTGGAGCGCCAGGTCTGACAGCATCATGGTGGGGAGCTTGTTCTGCTCAGGATACAGCCAGGGCTTCACACTGACATTGTGCTGCTGTTTCCAGGAGGGGTATTTCAAGCAGGCCTTTTGCATCTTCTTCAGCATCTGAAGAAAGCAGAAGAGGGGATCAAGAAAATGCAAGCAGCCTAGAATCTGAGCACTACCAGACCCCCTGCATTTTCTTACGTATTTAATGCTTGGGAAAGGGTGGGTGCTGTGCAGTTACCTGAGCCAGGTAGAGGGGGCAGACCTGAGTGCATGGAGAGACTAATACTGTACAGTTCCATACAGGAGCATTTTCCATTTGTTTGGATAAGCAATCAGTATCTTCAATAGATCTAAGGATCTCATTGTGCTTCAGTTGCTTCTCCTCTAGGAGGCAGACAACTATTAACCTCATTTTACAGATAGAGAAATGGAGGCTGAGCCAAAAAGTCACTGTGACACCTTGGTCAAATCCAAGGACAGAGCTGGGGACAAAACCCAGGATGCTGACCCATGCTGCAATCTTGTGTCTCAACTACACCTCATGCCAAATAGATTCCCCCACAGTTATGCCCTGCAGTCCTGACCTGTGCCTTCCCCACTAGTCCAAGAGCTCAGAGGATGCTGAACCTCAGAATGCAGAATCCAGTGGTCACAAGCTGGGGACCCCAAGACAAAGCATTGTGCACAGGTTTTTCACCTCTCTGATGTATCAGAGGTCAGTCATTGTCAGATGTTGGACTAACTGGTACAGCACATTCTAGTATCAAATCCAAAGATACCTAGGATGCCCCCATTCTCATTACTGCTCAGGTCTGTACCTGGAAAGTCTAAGGACATGTTAGATCTCCACTAACTGCCAGCCCTTTCCTCTAACTATGAGCAATGGCTGATCCTTATTACCCACTACTCAGGAGCTCCTTCACTCACCCTTGGTGCCAGGTACTGGGAAGCTTTATTCACAACCCACTTTGGCAGTTTCCCTAATGCACAAGAAAGGTGGAGAAATAGAATAATTAGTGAGCCATGGCAGAAAAATGCTGCATTTGTGCCAGGGTGCAACTGCACGCAATGCTCCAGCCCCTCACCAGGGTACAACTGTGAAGCTGCAAGATCATCTCCATGGCAAGTTGCAAAGTGACCCTAGATGGATGCCTAAGACGGAAATGTGTGGAAGAAAGCAATACAATTTATGCCCTGTATAAGGGAGTAGAATGTCTGTTCACTTAGACCTGAAGTTGCCTCATCTCCTTGCACACCCACAAGGGATACAGAGCCAGACTCACCTTTGGGGTCCACCTGAGCCAGGTAAGTCAAGGTGCAGCTGTTTGGTCCAGTCGACTGCACCAAGTACCCCGCCAAGATAGAAACAGCCCTTACCAGGTCCTTTCGGGGAGGATATTGCTGTATGGTGAAATCAGACAAACTCTGTCACCTTCCCTGGACTCTCTCTCAGACTTGGTGTTATACACACAGGGCAATGGGACTAATCTAGAGGCTCAGACATGGTACCTGGTCTGTAAAGAGTTAGCTGCGCAATACATATCCCACAATAATAAAAGGTCCCTGCACACCCAAAGGGACACGGGGACTGGCTACATACACTCTAAGGGTACGTCTACACTACCCGCCGGATTGGCGGGTAGCGATCGCTCTATCAGGGATTGATTTCTCATGTCTACACTACATGTGATGTAAACGTGATAAATGAATCCCCAGTCGCTCTCCTGTCAACTGCTGGACTCCAGCAGTGCAAGAGGCAGAAGCAAAGTTGACAGGGGAGCCGCAGCCATTGATCCAGCGCTGCGAGGATGCGAAGTAAATAATTTTAATTCGATCTAAGATGCGTCGACTTCAGCCACAAGAAAGGGTAGCTGAAGTCGACGCATCTTAGATCGACTTCCCTCCCGCCCCCACTCCCACAGTGTAGACCAGGCCTAAGACATCAGTAAGGGGTGGTAGATAAAGTGTAGCTCAGGTTAATAAGAGCCAGAGTCACATTCTGCTCAGAGTATCCTTAACTTGTAATCCAGACAAACTCCACCCAGCTCATGACTGTAGCTGTGGGGTGGAGTCATTCATCAAGGAGGCAACTGAGCAGGCACTACTGAGATTTCCATGGAAGCATGGGGCCATGTAATTAAACTCTTCCCTCCCCCTGACTCACCGGGTGTTTGACAGAGAAGTTGATGATCATGTAAGATTTATCCACAACCTGCCAGGATCGCAGTGTCACCACGTCTCTGTTCTTTAAGGGCTTTGGACACTTCCCTAGCCAAGAAGGAAGCAAAGTCTCTTCAACTCATCAGTGATAAGAGTTGCAGGAAGTGCAGTCACACTAGGGGGCGTGTTCTACCTTGCCTGCATTCACCTGTCAGGTGAGGTTAGTGATCTCTCTATATCCTGCCACCAATGCCTCCCCTCATCTCTTAAGAGCCCAGCTGATCTTTGTTAGCAGCCTCAACAGATGTGCCAAGGATGAAATGAACCCAGGTGACTGAACTCCCCTCTCCTCTTAGAAAGTCCAGTGGGCTGAGGCATGGGAAGCTTGCCCTACTGCTGACTAGATGGTATCTATTCAGGGCATACAGAATGGGTTCAGTCTTTGCTCCTTCCTACTCAAGGAAACTGGATGATCCCTGCACTTGTTTGACTCAGGATTTCAATTCTCTGGGGTTGATCGCACATCCTGCCGCACTCAGCCAAGCAGAGCAGCCCCCAAGCCATCACTCACAGGAGTAGTAGCCCACATCAGCATTGGTGGCAAGCCGGGCAATGTCATGTGTGTCAATGACGTTCATGTCCCACTTCCTGCGATACTCAATGTCATGCAGCACATCATATACCGTCTCCGCTGGCACATCTTGGATGTCAATGCAGCACTGCAGGCAGGAGTAGGACCACAACCACAGTCAGATCACTGGCTGGCTGGCCCCACCCCCATACTACTGATTGGAGCAGCTGACTTGATCCATGTATAGGGAAGAGCTCATCCTCAGCTGGGCTCCCACTTGTGGGGAAGTGTGCCAGCCAGGCTAACATTATCCCTTTACAAATCACTGGAACCCTCCACTCAAAAAACACTTTGCAAATTTCCCCTCACAGTGGGTTGATATGATGAACAGAGAGGGAAGCAACTCACCTAAGATCAAAAACAGGGATAAGGACAAAGAATCCATTCCAAAGTAACAATACTTATTGCCCTTGAAACATTCAGCAGAGACAAATGCAAACAGACCAGTGTTAAAAGCCCTATCCCATAACTAGACAAATCCCAGTCCGCACAACAACCAGACTCATGAACAAGAAGCACATGGCACAGGCTTCCATAACTAAGGTACCACCACACATGCTGGTGCAGAAGAATGCAGAAGGGAAGTATGTAAGCAGAGCAAGTCAGAGCTGGATACTATGTTCCAATCTCCAGATAGAAGCAACCAGGCAGACAGTGGAAGTATCCAGTCTTACACAGACGACTCCGAGTGGAGATGCACAGTAGGCCCCCTCAATGGCTTGTGGCTGCCCAGAATTCAGGAGCAAATAACAGGTCTGTGAGATCCCAGAAAGAATAGCTTTCCTGTTACTGGTTCAGAGAAGCTGCACCTGTAGTTCCAATCTTATCACCCTGTACCAGACTTCAGCCACTTACAGTGGTGTTTGTCAATATAAGGGTTTGGCTACACTTGCAGCTGTACAGTTGTATAGGGAAAGCACTGCGGTGTGGCCACACTGACAGCTACCAGCACTGCAGCGTGGCCACATTTGCTGCGGTGTTGGGAGTGGTGCATTATGGGCAGCTATCCCAGCGTTCAAGTGGCTGCAACAGTGCTTTTCAAAAGAGGGGGTGGGGTGGAGTGGAGCGTGACAGGGAGCGTGGGGGAGGCAGAGAGAGTGGATTTTTGGAGCCGACACTGTGTCAGTTCCCTGCCTTGCAAATTCCGACCACTTCCTCCACCCCTCTCTAGTTCACTCTTAAATGCAAATAGCCTTCAGACCAGACAAGCAGCTGGTCCGATGGACTCCCCCCCGTGCTGTTTCTCTTCTCAAGCAAACACTAGCTGTGGACATTCCCTGCCTGCCTCTGCTCGAGCAAACAGTAGCTGTGTTTGTTTTTCAGATAAGCAGCTCCAGGAGCCCTGAGTTCACAACAAAACAAAGAGAGACATCATAACAAACAAAGGGAGTTCTTTAGTTAAAAGCATTATGGGAAAATTCCAGAGGTCAGTTACAGCATAGTAAGATTAATCGCTGCAGCATCAGCGCTGTTCTCTTTATTCCTCTCGTCCATGTGGAGTACAACCAGCGCTGTAATCAAGGAGATACAGCACTGCATGTGTCTTTCCAGTGTGGAAGGCGAGTAAGTTGCAGCGCTGTAAAGCCACTACCAGCGCTGCAACTCTCCAGTAGAGCCAAAGCCTAAGTTAATGATTTACAGAGAAAGCATAACTCAGGCTGCACTCTCAAGGCTGGTGCAACTCCACAACCACGCACTATGTTGTTCTATACCATATGGGCAAAGAAGACTCCTGTGGGGAAGGCTATCACCAGGGCAGATGACTTGATATGAAGAATAATTAACGCATCTCAGTGGCTACTTTCTTGGGAAGTTCACATCAGATTCCTGTGACCCAGATACTGGAGTGACAAGTGCCTCTGGGTCACAGATGTGTAACATGGCAAAGACAAGGGCCGTGTGAATTGCATACCAGGGAACAGACACACCAAAAACCATACAAGATGGTGACAATTAGCACAAATGGGCTCCACTACTTATCTTAGAGTTAATCAGTTACTCTAATTCTGGCACAGGCACTGGCCAAGCACTTTCTGGGGCAGGAGCCTAGCAACGTCTCTGGTGCCTAGTTTCTGTCTCCACGTGACACGATCCCCCAACTCCACTCCCAGACTACATTAGACCTCTGTTTGCGATAGGGAACCGGGACTACAAATAGTCAAACTCAGGGTGAGTGGAGCCTGCGGTGCCAGATCTGGGCGTGAGGCCTTCCAACAGCTCCCACAGCGAGCCCCGCTCCCAGGGGAGATCCAGCAGCGCAAAGCGGCCGCCAGCCTCCTGCAAGTGCCCTCTCCCAGCCCCACACTCCGTGCCCTGCCCTCCTGCCACCCCCTGGCTCACCTTGACGGTGTGCACGGCGGGGCCGGCGGGCGGGGGCGGCTGCACCCACACCCCAACGCCCTCCCGGCTGTATCTGCTCTGCCAGCCGCTCTCCGCCTCGCACTGATCCTGGAAGGCCCGGAAGGCGTCGGCGTCGGGCACCTGCACAGGCTCCATAGGCGTCGGGGAGCCAGCAAGGTCAGTAGTGGAAAGCGCCGGACGGGTGAACACAGGTACCGGCGAAGGACCCACCCGCTCGCGGCCACATACGCAATTGGCGTAATAGCTCCCGCCCCGCCCCTACCAGGTTCGCCCAGCTTGTCCCCGCTCCTCATTGGCTTCGCCTCGTTGAACCAGCCGCCATTCAGCCAACGATTCCGGCCAGGTGCGCCCCGCCTGCCCCGCCCTACCCGCTGATTGGCCGCGATGTCCACGGCTTCTTTTCCAGGTTGGACTGCCGCCTCGTGACTGGTGAAATTTTAAAAATCAATGGCGGGTTCGGAATTAGATACAGTATGAAACAGTCCGCGCCCCACGTGGTCAGGAGCTGGGGGAGGGCTCGGGCTCGGATTGGCTGTTGGGATGGAGTGTCTGGTGGGGATTGGCTCCAGGGGGAACAGCCGGGGAGCGGGGGCCCCCTGCGAGGAGCAGGCCTGTGGCGCCGCGTGGCCTGTCCGGCCGCCCCCTGCCCCGCCCCTTCTCCGAAGCCCCTCCCTCCGTCACTCGCTCTTCACCTCACTCCCTGGCTGGTTCTCACGGGGCTGGGGCTGGGGCAGGGGACGTGGGAGGGGCTCCAGCTGGGGCTGGGCTGGGGCTGAGGGAGTTCAGCAAGCAGGAGGGGGCTCAGCTGGCAGCTTGGGATGTGGGTTCCAGGAAGCACTGGGGCCACATGTGGCTCCAGCTCCTAGGCAGAGGGACAGCCAGGAGGCTCCCCATGCTGCCCTGTGGTTCCCAGCCAATGGAAGCTGTGGAGCCACCACTCGGGTTGGGGGCAGCATGTGGAGCCCAAGGGACATGTTGCTGCTTTTCAAGAGCCAGGCAGGGAGCCTGCCTGCACTGCCACCCAGTTTTTTAATGGTCAGAGTGTTGCTGACCAGAACCACCAGGGTCCCTTTTCAACCAGGTGTTCCAGTCAAAAACCAAACATCTGGCAACCTTAACCACAACCAGGGTGCAGAGCTGGTCTACAAGGCTGCGATCTCTGAAGTCCATTAGCTGCAGACATTCTAGTGATGGGGGAGTAGATGGCCTGATTGGAGCAAGGTGATGAAATAGCCTTAGCTGTCTGTATTGTAACTCTTCATGTAGGGAGTGGGCACTCAGCGCTAGGGAAAGGTGCCCTTGGCAGAGCTGAAAAAAATGAATAGCAGCACTAGAAAGGCATCACTACTTGCAGGATTGAAATGTAGCTGTACCACCTCTGGCGCTAAGACCAGCCTCTAGGCATTGGCACACAACCAGTCTGGCCCTTACTGCCACATGCCAGTGAGACTCATTCGATTCAGTGCCCCGGAGTTACCCACCACTGGGGAAGAGAAGAAGTGCCCAGTTTAAGTTTAAAACCCTTTTTGACACAAGCAGCTGTACTGATGTCACCAAAGTTAAGACACAGACAACAGGCTAAATCTTGCCCTGAGTTACACTCCCATCTAACCTCACTGGAATCAAAGGGATTGCAGAGCAAGAAAGTCAGAACAAGATGTTCTTTGTTCATCTCAGGTAACATATGCACTAGAAGCTTGTCTGCTGATCAACACTGGCGCTTAGGCCGGTCAGAGGTATGTGGATTATTCACATCCCTGATGAGCCATGTAAATTATACTGAAGTAAATTCTAGCGTAGACAAGGTCTAGTACAGGGCTTTATGCGGGTACTTGCTATTTTACCCCATGAGCCAATGTGGGTTTATTGTCCATTTCTGACTCAGTCACAGGCTTCTCTCTCACCACCCTTTTCACTTCTCAGATTAAGCACACTTTTTCTTCTTCCCCTTTAAAGAGGAGAATTACTTATGCTTTGAGAAAATTTCTTACTCATACTTGTTCCTGGTGTGGAGACTGACACAAAGAAAGTATGTTTCAGTTCTTGTTCTCTCCTCTGTGTGTGAGCAAGGAGGAGGCCACTTCATAAGAACTAATGGTTTGCAATTACAAAAACAAAACAAAAGAACACACCCAAAACACTAAAAGAACATTCTTAAAATTGTAAAGTCAAGTACTCTGTAGTCAGAAAAGACCAGAGTTAAGATTGCTTGTGCAACCCACCAGCCCTCTCTCCCTTTGTACCACCTTCATTAAGTCCCCTTGTACGTATACATAATGTTACATGATCAAATACTATATTTTCAACAGGAACCTGCCTCATTCCGTGCTATTGCACAGAGCTCATTTATTGATTCAGTATTTTGTTTTCTCCACATTGTTCAATACGTGACTCCAGGCCTTATTTACTGCAAACTATTCAAAATCTGCTCACAAGACTGATTTTTAAAATTTCTTCTGGGGCTTTTTTTATGCACTTCCCTCTACAGTATCTAAGTGCTTCACAACTATTAATACATTCAGTAGGTGTGCCTGGACCTAGCCAGGTCTGCATCAATCGAGAACTGCAATTATAGGGAAAATCTCACTGAACCTCAGGTTTGAGCATGCCTAGTGCAGTTGGAGTCTTACCTGCTAAAAATCTAAGTCTGTACCAAGCATGTACAAACTGCAATTTTTCAAAGGCTTATAATTTGATCAAATTTGAATGGAATTTCATGGTGACACCAAAAGGCACATTAGTGACACACAGGCCACACTTTGACAAATTTTCAGTCCCTACTACACAGCATGGGAGCACTAGAGCTTTGTAAAGCAGGAATCACCAAAATGTTTTTAACAGGTCAAAACATTTTTCCTTAATCTAATTCTTGGAAACAGCTGAACTATTTTGGCTGAAATTTCCAAAATAGATTGAAAAAATAATTCTGACAGACACTCAACATGGAAAATTTCTGCCAAACTATAACCATTGGGGCTAAGTTATAAGCAACTGAAAACAGGGTCTTACAATGGGAAGTGTCAGGCAACCTTATTAATAGGTGGTGCTACCTGCCCTATCTATAATGCTAAGGCCACCTACTCATCTCACATAGGCCTCTGAAGTGCCATCAACATCCTTATCCAGAAAGTGGATTTACAAACCTAGCGATGTGTCCTGGTTGTACAATACGGACTATTCCAGGCCCAACAGAAAAGCCCCGTTTCTCATGTTCATGACGATAATGTAATGACAGGCAATTCTAGAGCTGACAATTCACTGGTAGGACCCAACCTGTGGCTGAAAAGGATGTCTGCCATGCAAAGTCTGGTTTTTGCTGTTCAGAGGGATGCTTTCCTCACTGGTGGGGTGATACTGAAATTCATTCTCCAGTGCTCCCCATCACTCACTAAGCTCCAAGTCTTGGAAAAACAGAGTAAAGCATCTCCAAATGTTAAATTTGTTCAACTGTAACTTCCCAAAGGGAGCAATATCCCTCAGCCAGGAATGGAAAAATCAATGAAAAAATCATGTATTAAACAGTATACAGCCTTGCAGCAATTCCAACTTCCTACTGCACAAATCCCTTCTTTATGTGAGTTTCACTCATTGCAAGCACGCAGGAGACCCTATAGGGAACTAGTGGTTTACATGGGCCCTCATAAGCACTTTTAAAAGTTCCTCGTTTGTGTTTTCACTCTTCATTGACTTCTCTGACTTCACAGCATGATGGAAGACAGGTGATAGGCCTTAGCTAGACTAAATGAGCAGGCTTCTTAGTGCCAGCAGCAGCATCTGTTACTTATTGCTTGTTGGCAGGACCCCCCTACTCTGATTATCAGGGTCACTTGGAAATCAGCAAACAACATTTCTGCCCCTTCTTCCTTCGGCAACTGGCAAATACAAATTCTCTTCCCAAATCAGTGGTACATACTAGTTACAGCAGGAGACAATCAGTATTGGGGCTAGGAGTCAGGACTCCGGGATCCTACTCCCAAGCCTATAACCAACTCATCATCATCTGAGGCCACTGTAGTTTTCTCTCAGAGCCTTGGCTTCCCCCATCTGGAGAGTACAATACTTTCTGTTCACAATTGGTTTGTAAAGTGCTTTAAAACTGTGTAACTGCTAGGCATTCTTTCATAGTTCTCAACAAAGTGGATGAAACTGGGTCATTTACTTTTTGTATGCATGTGTCTCAGAATGAGAAGAGTTATAGGACTTAAGTACATTACTGGTTGTCCAACTTCCAGGTAGAAACACTGACGAAAAAACTCCAAAGGCTAAAGTGGTAGGTTCTTTTTAAGATGCACAAAAGAATCCAGAAGACATTTCCCAGACAACCTTTAAGCTTCACAGAGAATCTATAACTGAAGAATGCATTAGATTGGACAGCCTGTTACTTGTTTCTTCCACAGATAAATTGGTAATGGCCTTTGATGGGCCGGGGCTCTGAGTAAAGTAAATGGTGGCAGCAGCAGTCCTCTCCCAAAAACAAACACAGAAAAGGTGTTGGTGAAATAACTTTATTTAGTGTGATACACGGCTGTGGTCAGACAGTCGCTATTCATAATAGTCACACTTACTTGGCTAACAGCTAGGAGACAGCAGGGCCAGAGACACACACTCACTATTATGCACATTCATAGGGAAGGCAGTGGAAAGTGAACTATTTTATTTCACTAGGTTTTCCCTCCTGATTACTTATTCTCCCCCTCCTACCCACTTCCCCCCCAAAAAAGTAAGTCCAGTGACTCGAGAGAACAACACAACACAGTGGCAGGGTATATCTGCCTGTAAGAAGGGGAGAGTGGAACCTGTTCTACTGCAGACACAGACACACACACACTGACAGAACATCAGCAATTCCCACACAACAGGGAGTATATACATAGTATGGGACACGGCTTCACCCTGGGGGTGGGTTCTAAAGGACTCAGACTAGGCCATTGAGGGCTTCAGGTAGGAAAAAGGGAACACTCCAGAATAGGAAGGAGAAACACAGAACAAAACTTCCCAGCTTCTCCCTGCAGGTCAACTCACATGGAGAGGAAGGGACAATGCTGACCACAAACCAAATGTATCTATCTTAACCAGTAGCAGGGTGCTCCATGGGCATTAAGTAAACACAGCCAGAAGAGCCAGCCCTGGCATCATGAGTTGGGTGCTCCCAAAAGGGAAATCCCAGCTATCAGGGTTCAAGTTAGTTCGTTCAGGTAAGAGTGACAGTTCATTCCTCTCCCTGGATAGGGCCACAGGGTTCATACAAAGAGCACACAGCTGAAGTGGTGACCAACAAGGCATTATACCAGGAGAAATGCAATTTTTTGCTGCTGCACCCCACCCAAGCCCCTGTTCTACTGCACTGTCTCTACCCTCCCTTTAGGATGTACCCTGATACCACTACACAGACCAGGTGGTCAAATGGATGATCTAACAGGACTTCTCCATCTCTTCCTTGTACATTCCTCTCAGCCAATGGACAAACCTGATCAAGCAGGGCTGTGGGTGGATACAGAGGCAAAAATCACTTTTAAAAAAAATCCCCTTTAAAATGATCATAAGAGTCACTAGGAGATGTTCCCTCAACCCAAGAATGGAACAGAAGCAGCCACAAAAAGCAACATTTCCCTTTATTTAATCCCATCCTTCCCTCCTTTGAAGGTGGGAACAAACCCATCTTACTGCTTGTCCCAGTGCTGGGAACATTATGACCTAGCATCTTCCCCACATACAGGGTTGGGGAGGTTCTCCAGCAAAGGCAGCTGCAAGGTTGAGAGTAACCATGTTCTATTTCATAGGCAACACACTAGACTAGAACTGCTGTTCCCAGATTCAGTCTAGTGGAATACAAGATGCTCAGCTGCCCCTCCACCACATTGGTTGGAGCTGCTGGTACTGGATTGAGCCACTTCTGCAGTGCAAGCCCCATTTCTGCATAACTAGTAACTGTGTAGCTTGTGTCCTATCTCTGGCTAGCAGACGGTAGGCTGTGCATGTTCCACAAGAAAAAGGAGTATGTCTGCAGGTGAAGATAACCAGAATGGGACCTGGGATGCCCAGTCCTAGTACTGCCATCCTAGGGATAAATTCTAGATTCCATCTGCAGCCTGCAGATAGAGCCCAGGTCATCCACAGATGCAGTCAGGCAGGCTCTCCCACAGAGACTGAATGCTGCAGCAAGTCTGTCTTAACCTCCTCCCCTGCGGCCGACAGCATTCCCCAGGGTAAAAAATCCAACTGAAGCAAGTGATCCTGGGGAATTCTACCCACGACAGGACAAAGGGAGCAAACAAGATCAGTGGCTTGTGCTGGAGCAGATTGGGAGTAGACTGTCCAGTGCTCAGCTCTCACTCACACTGATGCGGGAAGTGAGGAGGGCAGGGAAGCTCCTTCTCCCAAAACTCAAAAGACCCAGGAACTGGCTAAGACCAACCACAGGAGGGAGGGACTGGGAAGCCTGTACTGTGTACTCTCTGCAAGAAGCAGGACATGGAGAACAGATCACCCCCAACTTTCAAAACAGGCAAGGCCAAATCAAATTGTGACTAGTTTTAAAGGAAGCCTCTGAAGGGGAAAAAATTAAAAAAAGGAAGTGGTGCATGGGAGAGAAAAAATTACTGGAGTGGAAGGAAAACTGATTAAGATGCAAGGCAATTAGGGAGGTGGAAAGCCAACCCCCAGCTTTATTTTTGTTTTCCCTAACATGGCAGCTTTTTTGTTGCATTCACAGAAAAATACACCTGTGCAGATAGGTCCAAGGTGTGGGATGGAGTAAAGGGCACCGTGCTGCCAAAGTGCACTACTAAGAGGACAACATGACATTCATTCTGCACTCAGGGCTCATACCATGCAATAGGAGGGGCAGCCAGGGCTGTTCCCCACCAGCCAACAGGGAGCTCGCTGACTTAGTAGATTGATTAGTTGTTTCTTCAGTTCACAGAAAGTAGGTTTGCCTAGCCAATGAGAAGTGATGCTCTTCAGTGAGACTGGCTAATCAGGGAAAGTGTTGCTATACAACGGGCACTTTAGCAGGAACAGCTGCTCTCCGTTACTGGCTGCTCAGGAGGTTTCTCTAGCTTGATGTCAATCACTGTAGAAGACAAGTTAAGGAAGCCACCTGGCCAAGGTCATGGGCACAACATCACAATATAACTCAAGCCCAGTAGAGCACATAGGACAAAGCACAGACGTTACCTAACCCAGGAATAAAGTTGGGGGTTTCCACAGTTAAGAACTGGATAAGAAGTGCAGCCATCTAGGTGGCTTGGTACATAGTTCCTGGCATTGATGCCTATGAGGTTTGCTTTTTGAAGCAGACATCTCCAGAACCAACAGCTGTCTGAAGGCATTGGTAGAGAGCTGCTGCCTTTGTGAAGGTTGAGGCTAGGAAGAAGTACTGAAGTGACGGCTATAGATTTGACATCTGACAACCAAGGCTGCCGTGATAACAGTTGAATCAGCATGTACTGCCTAGTACAGCACCTACTCTCCTTGACAGAATCCTTGACTTTGACTACAGCATGTTAGCAACTACCTGTAGCTTTAAACTAGTGTGACCTGGGATTTGGGGTATTTTTTACTATAAATCTGAACTGGTCTTTCTCCATAAATAGCCCATGGCAACCCTCTAGTCCCATGAAGCATGCTTCTCAAGAACAACTGACCGTCTCCACCCCATGCTATAATACCAGGTGTGTGCACATATGGAGTTACCCTTGCTGTTAGAGCATTAGCTGGATACATGGGCAAGTAATGAATTTCTATGGACTGTTGCTTGGCAGAGGCCATGTTCCTGCCCTTCAGTCTGAGACAGTCATTTAGGAGCTGAGTTTGATGGTTCTAGCTAAGCCCCACTTGGCAGTTCTCTCTTCTGTAATTCTGAATAGCCTCTCAGTCACCCTTCCGGAGAAGGGAAGATGCGTTAGCAAAACATGTACTATACACTGAAAAGCAGACATTATGCATGACAACAGTGGGGGGGACTGGCTTCACCCAGCACTCTGAAGGGAACAGGCCAGTCAGAAGGATCTCTGTATTGCCCAAGGTCATCTTGCATGCAGAATACAGAATCAGCAAAGATTAGATCATACTGAATCAGTACAAATCAAAACATTTCACACCAAGCCTAAACAGCAAAAGCTCAATACTGGCCCCAGTGGTACAATTGGCCAAGACATTTGGCCGCAGAGCCTCAGTTTACACATGCAAATGAGCATTACAATATAAAGGCAACTTATGCTTTGCAGCAATGTAACTGAATCGAGGTCCCTGACTGCCCTCAATCTGTCAAGGACAGCAAGCCAGACCTGGCAACAAGGAAAACTGGCTAACTCTTGAAATAAGAAAGTTACTGCACAGCAGACAAGGATACTGTCTTCTTTGCTCTTCTCAGGTGTGCTGTCCATCCCAGGTAAGGCAGCAGCCACACGGCGGAAAAGCTGAAAGGCAGCAACCAAAGCAACAGGTGAATGCAGAATTTGTCTAAGAAAGTACATTTTCTCTCTACAGTCTGCTTTTCAGTGTACAGTACATGTTCTGCTAACACATCTTCCCTTCTCCGGAAGGGTGACTGAGAGGCTATTCATAATTACAGAAGAGAGAACTGCCAAGTGGGGCTTAGCTGGAACCATCATGTATCTCTAGTTCATCTAAAACCAAGATTTTGCCAAGAGTTACACACACATTTTAGCCAGCACTGCAGTAATTAACACAGTCCTCACAAGAATGTCTCTAAGAATGTTATTCAACCCCAATCTAAATATTTTATCAAGTTTAATAAGTTACTGAATATCTACAAAGCACACCTTTGGTGCAGGATTTTGCTTCAGCTTTTTTATTTCTTTAAATGTACCAGACCATTGCTACACACGTCACAAAATGCCAGGATGTTAAGAGCAGGCTGGCTAATAATTCCATCCCGCACTCAACAGGGAAGCAGGTGAGAGGCAGCAATTTACCATTCCAACCCTACTGCTTCTGTGCAGAACTGTTATTGATTTTGTTACTGGACAGTGCTATCCATCACTAAACTGATCTAGTTTGTTCCAGAATGAGCTCAGGATTCTAGGGACATGGTGTTTAAAAGTCTACCTTTTAAGTTAAAAGAAATCCAAGCTCTGAGGCAGTGAGTCAGGAGTGCAGGGGCTGACTTGAGAGTGCTGCACATAAAGAGAGCCTGTCCTTAAAGGCTATCTATCCATGTTCGTCCTTCCCCACCTCAGACAATCCTGAATAGTGCCTCAGGTGCAGGATGGTAATTGTGGCCACAACACACAAAGCTGGACTTACCTTGCAGCACTAGAGAAATTCATGCATTATAAATTTCTGCTAGGCAATAAAGCAATGCTATCAAGTAGATTAGACCCCAAATTTTACACTAGTACAGAGTGATCTAGTTAAAGAGTAAAATGAAGTTACTGTTTGAGAAGTCCCCAAACTCAAGCGTGAGGTTCTCTGCCAAACCTGCTGCCCTGCAGCATGTTGTAACTAGTGCAAATCAGAGATGAAGAATTTCCTGACAGCAATGATGTTAGGTGTACTTAAAAGTAAATATGGAACAAGGTTTAAGTCTGTCACAGCAGAAACCACCACCACCACCTGGGGAAGGAAATGCCACAGGACACTAATTTAGCTGTGATTTAAAGGGAACACAGGTGCTTTGTTTCCAAAGCTCTGACATGCTTTAGCATATCAGTATATGCAACAAGTATTGTTGGTGTCACAGGTCTGGGAACAGAATACGTCAGCTGCTGACAGGATCCCTTAGCGTACTGAATGAGCCACCCTTGGCTTGGCAGGAGAGGGCGCCTCCTCTATTTAAAGGACAGACTGACTGCTTAAAGGGAAGAATTTCAGAGGCTGGGAATATAGAAGCAGAGGGTAAAGTGGGAAGTGAAGATTTGATGCAGCACAAAACCCATAAAGCAGCTCATCTCCCTGATCACAGTGAAGTGGAAAGTGCAGAATTTGCATCCTGAGGGCACAGTGCTGCTCTACCTGTTTCACATTGTATCCAGTCTTCGCACTTGTCTCAATAAACATCACATTCAGCTCTTTGGCTCTCTGCTCACCTTCCTCCGTAGTGATTTGCCTGGACAGACAGATGCAAACAGGAAGGAAAGAGCAAGAGAAAGGAGAATAGACAGGAGAGAGAAGGCATGAGTTAGAGACTTCTGTGACTGAAACACTCTTCAGTGAAGGATTTTAATAGCAGAGCATTGTCCAGGAAGAGAGACCGTAGGGCTTCTGAGCCTTTACGCCCCTCCCTCCCTTTACCTCCTCCTTATGCTCCAGCTAAGACGGGACCAACCCAAATGAGCAGCTGAGGAAATATGTAGATTATAATAACCAATATGGATGAGTCTGCACTGGGTGAGTTTCATGTAACAACACACTTAAGTCTCATTCATAGCCTCCTTGTGGTGGAAGGAAGGGCCCTCTTCAGCTGTACCTAGTGCAACAGAATCAGTGTGCAGCCATGCAAAAAGCAAGTTCCCCAAGTCAACAGAAGGAAATTCCATAAGGTGATAGGAAGGTCTCAGAAAGGCTCCAGCAGGAGGTGAAATTCAACAGCAAGTACTGAGCTGCTGCTTGGAAGCTAAACACCTGCAAGAGCATCCCTGACCAACGCCCTGTACATACCTGTTTCATATTATATCCTGCTTTAGCACTGGTTTCAATATACATCACATTCAGTTCTTGGGCCTTTCTCTCGCCCTCCTCTATAGAAACCTGTCTACAGCAATGAGAACAAATCACAGAAAAGAAACCAAAACAAAGGAAAACTAGACAGAAATGATACTAGAAATTAAAATAAACCACAAAGGAACTGGCCAGCAACTGAAACAACATTATCTTGGAAAGAAAACATACAGGCTACACAAAATAAAATGACAAATTAAATAAATGGCTCAACTCTTCAAACATGTTTGACACTACAGCTTAGAGAACAGTACCTGGTTCTTCTCAAGCGCTAAGTTTCCTGAATTTTTTATCAAGACACAGAAGTCATGGCCAGGCTCAGATTGACACAAGAGCTTTGTTTAGTTTAGGATTAGAGGTGCAGTATGTTAATTAACCAACATGATCTGAACACCTAAAACTCTTGGCAGACAAGGCAGGTTCTTGCTTTGAAGAGAGTTTTAGGTCTTAGATCACATTAGCTAGCTCAATTTAACATCATCACCTTTAATTCCTAGTCTAGGTGGTAGCAGATGCTTTGCCTAGATTACCCCACTGGGTGGGAATTTCTAATGCCACACGCACGCCAACTACAGGTATATTGCAAGCACGGCAAAGTCTCTGGCTTTTTTGCTAGGGCTAGTACAAATGATAAGGTGGCATACATAGAGTGCCCTACACTTCTGTCCCATCAGTCATCCTGTGACTGATGAGGTTCCTATTGTATTTTCCAGTGCTGGAAAAAGAAGAGTGGCAGATTCCACAAGCTTGCTAAAAATTAGAAAGCCCAAAATCTGAGAACCAGACGACTATTATTATTCTGGGCACCCAGGGAAGACAAAGTACTAATTGCTCAGGCTATACTGTTATTGTGGATAGAGCATGGTTCTCATGTTTTATCTAGTCCAGGGGTGGGCAACCTGTGGCATGCGAGCTGATTTTCAATGGCACTCACACTGCCCAGGTCCTGGCCACCTGTTCAGGGGGCTCTGCATTTTAATTTAATTTTAAATGAAGCTTCTTAAACATTTTAAAAACCTTATTTACTTTACATACAACAATAGTTCAGTTATATATTCTAGAGTTATAGAAAGAGACCTTCTAAAAACATTAAAATGTATTTCTGGCAGACAAAACCTTAAATCAGAGTGAATAAATGAAGACTCGGCACACCACTTCTGAAAGGCTGCCGACCCCTAATCTAGTCACTTTCCCTGGCTGATCTAAAGTGAGGCAGCTTGGAATCCTTGTCAGCCAGATTTCTCAGTCCAGACCATTTGATGTGTGTTAATTACAACTAGTTTAAATTGTTCTTGGGTGGGAAGAGTTTTTAATATTCCTGGAACGTATGGCAAGGCATCATTTATGGTGGTGTCCACTGAAGCTGTAAAGTAAAGTAACCTTAGTAGAAAGGAGCTTTGAAAACAGAAGTGAACTATAGTAGAGCTACAGGGGAATGAAAAAAACATGACAATGGTTTAGTTCAGTTGACACAGAGCATCTGTCAATAGCCCAACTACTAAGAAGGCATAGTGATTAGGAGCCTAGCCTCTGTTAGTAACTCGCTGCTAGATGGTTTAACAGAACTGCATATGTTTTTCCCAGTGGAGCTGGAAAGCTGAACACAGCAGTAATGCATATTCTCCCGAGTGAAGGCGAAGTGGTATGGGTAGACAAGGGTCAACGAGAAAATGAGACTCATGGCAGCAATATACACTTGCAAGGCTGAGTATCATGTCACATGAGCACTGTATAACTCCAACACAACGGGGTGGGGGTTAAGGGGGAGAGAAGGAACGCAGTAAACTCTAAAATGATTTTTATACTTCATGGAAATGGTAAAATAAAAGCAGATTTAAAAATACCCCTTTAACAGAGTTGTACAGTCAGACCTTTTGTTGAGCCTCATGTCAAAGCAGAGGAAATTAAAATAGCCAACTGAGGGTGTTTGGCTGAATGTTTACAATTTTTCTAGCACGGCTACCGCACCAGTGAAAGAATTATGTTTGACAAAGCATTTCTGTTTAAATTCCTCTAACGCTTGAAACTCACCCAGCAGACAGAAGTATCTTGTGGGCAGCCTGGGGTGAATTGTTTTAGTTTGGTAAGACTGCATTTGGCTGTAAAAGTTCTTGGTGTTTTCCCCAGTTCAGCAACTTAGATTTTTACTGTACACTAATAACTCAAATAGGCTAACTTAAAGCAAATTTTCCATGGAACTCAGAACTCAGTAAAGTTAGTGCTTTTGACATAGTTGAAGGTAACAGGATTGAAATTAATAGTTAAAACAATACTGCACAGTCTAATTTTTCCCTCACTAACAATGTGCTGAGGTGCCTAGCACGAGATATACATGAGCAAACATGCTTAAGAGGTTATATACCATGAAATAAAGGCACAGCAGCTATTTGTATCTACAGTATTTCTATTGTGTCCATCATAATGGTACTTATGTGACATTTGAATCTTAGTGCACATTGTACAGTTGAGAGCGGCCAGATTCATTTTGGTTAATTGTGAGTTTGTTTCATTTGCCGGTTCCAAACACTGCAGTGCTGTGCTACTGTAGGGAATTCTGTTTTGTAGGAAACCTCTCTGTTGATCTCAGATTTTGTAAAATCTGTTTTCCACACAGCTACATCTGATGCCAAATTAGACTTGACAGGGCCTCTTACATGTGCCATGCACAAAGACCCATTTCATGTTGCTGTGGGAACCAGAATTTCCTGACTTTTGTGAAGTTACTTTTTCAGTCTTATCTCCCTATTAGCAGCATGTTTTGTACCAAACGGTGTGGAGTAGGTGCTTGTTTTTGGTAGCCTGAGAAGCTTTTTCAGTTGACTTTGTTCTAACCAGGATTTGTACAGTTTATAACAAGACAAAGCACCTTGGGCATTCTATTACAGATGTTATGGAACAAACAGGAAGGACAGTGGGAATCTCACTCATCACAGGCTACTGAAGCCCCAAAGGGCCATTGTAGTCTGGGCTTAAGAACAGTTAGTGGTCCCCTTAAAAAGTATACCAGCCACTTGCTGTCAAACTGGCAAGGTCACCAGTTCCCCTCCATTACCTCTTGTCTGCCAGGTCAGTTTTATTCCCCACCAACATGATGATGACATCACTTCCTCTCTCTGTTCGCACGTCATCAATCCACTTGGAGGTTTGCTGGAACGAGTTCAGATCTGTGTGAAGAGGGGACGATTGAACACATTAACTAGAAGCTCTTTCAAACAAGGGGATAATGAAATACTTCTAAAACCACCTGTCTCTTCACCCCTATGCTTTGCCAATTCCCCCAGCACTGCACAGATGACATCCTTAGATTGCTTCTTGTCCACCCAGAAGGTAAGAGATAGTTATGTTTCTAATGCTATCTTTCTGTAATAACTCATGACTGTATACTCACTAGCCCCTCGCTCAAGCGTAGCATTTCAAACACAATGAGACATCAAAGCACCACTCACTTGTAATGTCATAGACTACCACAGCAATGGTGGAGTCGCGGATGTAGCTGGGAATGAGGCTGCGGAACCGCTCCTGGCCTGCTGTGTCCCAAAGCTGTAGCCGAACCTGCTGGTACCAGGCCAGGGAGAGCAGAAAGAGCAGAGAGAGAAAGAAGAAAGGAGGAAACTGTCCTTTAGAGAAAAGGCTATTTGCCAGAACTAACTGTTTACAGGTCTCAGTCTGGGAACTGGACATTTGCCTTGCTGACCAGCTCCCTGAACACGCAAAGAGCAGTGAACCCAGCAGTTCTGTCTATTTCAGGCTGTAAGAATTACCCCTTCTGTGTGCCTAGGAGTCCCATGAAGTTCACACCCTCCTGCTCCCCACACCAATGAGCTCTACCTTGAGGCTATTGCCATTCCAGCCAAAAAGAACATCCACTGATACCCATCAACACTATTTAACATTGTGAAAGGTGGCCAATAAGTAACCTACCATGTTGGCCATTCTCTCCAAGGGAGGAGTATGCTGCCTCCCTAACACACCTAGGGTATGTCTTCACTACCCACTGGATAGCGATTGATCCAGCGGGGATCGATTTATCGCGTCTAGTCTAGATGCGATAAATCTACCCGAGCACTTTCTCGTCGACTCGTGTACTCCAGGGCTGCAAGAGGCGCAAGCAGAGTCGATGGGGGAGTGGCAGCAGTCAACGCACCGCGGTGAAGACACCACAGTAAATCGATCTAAGTAAGTCGACTTCAGCTACGTTATTCACATAGCGGAAGCTGTGTAACTTAAAAATCGATCCTCCCCCCCAGTGTAGACCAGGGCCTAGTCCAGGGAGCTAGAATCTCAAATCTGAGCCCCTTGTGTAATTCTCAGATTTATACTCAATGCAAAGACAAGGGACAACTTCTTCAGGAGACAAAGTAGTGAAATAGCATCTACACTCTCCTCAGCATCAAGCATCCAAAAAAGGGTAAAGGGGATTTTCGTGTAAGCTTAGGTCAAGAGGTTTCAGGAAGAAAAAAAGCACATGCAGCAAGTCCCAGCCCACAAACAGTATTCGATTCTCCCTTGCAGGAAAACATGAAAAGCAGCAACATGCACCAGTTACTTGGTAAGAAGAGGGCAGTTCGGTCTCTAGCACAACAGCCGTATTAGCTCAGTCAGAATATCCAAAGCACAAAAGGGGCTACAGGAGACACCACAATTTAAAAATGTTATTTCTCCTTTCCCCACTCCACCTTCACATCCACAGGTTCTTGGGAGATCAGAAAGAATTAACGGTGATTATGCCTGACAGAAGGTGTTTCCTACCTACATGAAGCGTCAGGGCTCAAAAAAGGCCCCTAGATACCACAACGGTAAGTGAACAGATGCTTACTAAAATATATCAAGTAATTTCACCTCTGATTTCCCCTCCCCAAGATGCTGCCAACTGTAATCCTGTTGTCAGACTGTTCTGCAGAGCAGAGCTGCTGGGGCAAGAAAAGCCTGCTACTGACATTCCCAGTGATCAAACATGTTTGGTGTGAGCTAGAGAAAGCCCCAGAAAGAACCTAGGAGGAGTATCTGAGCAGGCTAGATGTGCTCACAAATGCTAATTGCTCAGCAGTTTGGAACAGTGGCCCTTTTATGCCTGAACGAGGATGTTAGTTGAGTGAGCTCGCAGGTGCCAAACGCTAGCTATAAGATAAAGGTGGCAGCTTTTACTAAGGAAAGAGAAGGGCAGACTGCCAAATTCTGTTTAGGAAGAGACTTGTTCTTGGAGATGCTTTGGCAGACCATCTCTCCAAACCCCCATGGTACCAGCACTAGAATCCACTCCATTGTTCTGTGGCTTCAGGAGCATTGGGGTCTAACGGTTTGTGTTTGAACAAGCATAAAAATTCATCAACACCAAGCCATGGTCTGACATATACAAAGGTTTTTGAGACAGTTTCAGAAGCAACACAACCCTGAAGTGGTAGGGAGAAGAGACCCAAAACAATTTAGCTGCAATACCCTATGAGCCCCCAGTGGCTCCCAGAAGTCAAAACTGATGCTCAGCCAGTCTCTGGGGAGTAGTACCACCACAAAACCCTGAACAGTGCTGTACAAGGGCTGTGCTGCAGAGAGAGAAACCCCTTCCCTACTCTGGAAGGAGGAGAGGTCCTCATCCAGACATCTCTCTCACCAAGTTTAGCCTCTGGTATGCACAAGTTGCCTGGTCTCCTTACAGTACAAGGTAACAGACTTCAGAAGGAGCACCACACTGTTACGGAGGAAATGGACCGGCGTGATTGCACAAAAGCCCCAAACCCAGTAGTGCCTCACTTACACAGCTGCCACTCATGTTCCTAAGTATCTAGAAGGTGTTACTGAGAGGTTCAAGCACTCATTCTGGATTTATTCCTCACCACTCCCCTAAGGCCAGCTGAGCTCCTGCTCTGCCAGCTTCTCAGCAGGCATTCAAGTATGTTGTACGGAGTGCCACAGCTTTGCTGACCTGCTAGACTGTTTTGACCAGTGGCTCTCAAACTATTGTACTGGTGACCCCTTTCACATCGCAAGCCTCTGAGTATGACCCCCTCCTTATAATGTTAAATACATTAAAAGAAGTGTTTTTAACATTATAAATGCTGAAGCAAAGTGGGGTTTGGGGTGGAGGTTGCCAGCTTGCGACTATCCCTGTAATAACCTTGTGACCTCCTGCAGGGTCCCGATCCCCAGTCGGAGAACCCCTGGTTTTGACTTATTGGAGCCTGTTTAAGTTTGGAGAAGCTGAAGTTGCTGTGGGGACAGACAGCAGAAATGCACAGGTTTTTCTGTTGTGTGTGGGGAGAATCAGGGAAACAATTGCAACATCCTTCCTATCCCCAATTCTCACCATTTCATTTGTGGCCCAGGCTGTGTAAGCACAATCTTTCATTCCAAGTCCAAACAGAACTGCAAGCTTCCCATAGCCTGCTGCAGAACAGGCTGAACAGCATGTTATGCCCCTCACAATATCCATCCCGAGACAGATTCATCACAGACTGGAAGAGTGCACATCCTGTCTCTCAAACTCCAACCTCAGCTAGAGCTGTTCCCAGGTGTATAGCCGAGCGTGTCCCTGTCTATGTCCAGAAGGCAGACTTGTCCTCGTTTTCCCCTCAAATTCCTGCATGGTGCCCTCTGGCACATTACATTTGTATGTTCTGCCACCCCAGAGGCCTTTCCCTGAAGGAAGTCTCAGAATCATTCCCAAAGTGGAGTAAGCTTGGAAATTACAGAGACCTCAATTGCTGGTACCCACTACAAATCATTGGGAGAAATTCAAACAGAAAAGTCATCTTACTTGTTAAACATTTATGTACTCAGCACAGTGCAAGACAAAAGTAAATCCTTAGAAGTTAAAATATTGTATCCTAAACTCTAGATTAAAGGGAATCTAGAAAGGAAAAACTGCTGAGGCAGTGTTTTTTATTTTACTTAGATCTAGTCTATACCATATGGCTATACTGGTATAACCCTCCATGTGGACACTTCTTTGGATATAAATCACTTTTTGATTTCCCAAGTGATAAACTAAACCAAGAAAAGGAACTCTTAATAACGGAGTAAGTGTCTACCCCAGGGGTTATACCAGTACAACTATCAATTTAAATTCACCCCTTAAGCTTATACCTCCCATATAGACAAGACCACTTTAATTTAGAGAAAGTTTGAATGATGGGTGTTTTCCCTTCAAAGTTGTTTATTCTTTAGAAATGCCAGGAATATTAAGTTTTGCCTTTCCCTTTTTGTTAGAGGGCTCTTTGGATAAGCCAGATGTGCACTGTGCAGTTTTTTAAGTTGGTGTTATGCAGTTTCAGACAGTTTGAAAATAAAAAAAAAAAAGTTACTTCCCCCCAACTCAGGTTTCCCTTCTTTGGCATCTTTGTCAAATTCCTTCTAGTACTCTATTTGTCCAGTGAAAACCTACAGTTCTAGTGTTAAAACAAGTAGATAAAAGCTTCAGAAAAACCCTTTAAGGCCTTTTTTAATAACAGAGGGATATAAAAAGGCATTAATCCAATTCACACACATACTCACTCTTTGCAGGTCATCTTTAAGGTTTGAGATTTGAGTAAATAGAAATCAATGATTTCCCAATTCCCAAAGCAGCCTTGATGGAATTACTTTTGGAAGTGGGAAAGAAGAGACTTCAGCTACTTCCCCCAGTGGCAGCAGATCCATCCACAAAACACCTGCAGGCCTCTCACTGCGAGCCTAGCCCCAACCCATATGGAAATGAGCCCCTTCCAAAAACAGAGCACCTGTTAACAGCAAGGCCCCTGCAGGAGCTCAGGCTCAATACCTACTTGTAATGTCAAAGACAACGACAGCTGCAGCAGAGTCACGGATGTAGCTGGGAATGAGGCTGCGGAACCTCTCCTGGCCGGCTGTGTCCCACAGCTGCAGCCTGATCTGGGAAATGGAAAAATGTGGGGGGGAGAGGCAGGGGAAGAGCAGGAAAAATGGAAACAAAATAAAACCAAAACCCAAGTGAAATAAAAAGAAAACTATTTTGCCAGGCAAAATAATAATGCAAACAAACATTCAAAGGAAAGTTAAAATGGAATGCAGTGCAGAAGAATGAAGAGTGATGAAGGTACCTCTCCATCCCTTCCATGCAATGGCCGCAACTAACATGGCAGAACCATCACTCAGCCTCCACCTCCATACCAACCTGCTGACCCGTGAGACACACCCTATTTCAGTGGAAAACCAAAACATCCCTCATAAAATCACTTCTAACAGCATCCACCAGAGATGAATCATGAATGTGTACCTATATCACTGCATCCTGCCAGTGAAACAGGACAGGGCAATCCACAATGCTTGCTGCCTACACATAGCTGTATGCAGTCACACCTAATACATAAGGACTAAATCATCCGGGAGCCTGTCATAGATTAGCTCATTATGGAGCCAAGAGGGACTTTGTTTAATCTCATTCAAAGGTCTACAGCAGTGCTTCTCAAAGTCCGGCCGCCACTTGTTCAGGGAAAGCCCCTGGCGGTCTGGGCCAGTTTGTTTACCTGCCGCTTCCGCAGGTTTGGCCAATCGGAGTCTGCGGGAAGCAGCACGGGCCGAGGGATGTGCTGGCCGCCCTTCCCATAGCCCCCATTGGCCTGGAGCAGCGAATCGCGGCCAGTGGGAGCCGCAATCGGCCGAACATGTGGACACAGCAGGTAAACAAACCGGCCCGGACCGCCAGGGACTTTCCCTGAACAAGCAGCGGACCAGCTTTGAGAAGCACTGGTCTAAAGCACAAAGGTAGAATAATGCCACCTTCAACTGGGGTGTCTGATAACACTATAGCAGGAGAGCAAACACCTTCTAAACTGGCCTACTGTCACTCATGCTCAGAACAGATGAGCCCACAGTGGAAAAAGGGAATATGTACCACAGATGACACTGGAAGCCACTACATGAGAGCCTTAAAAGCAGAACCACCTGCAAGCCCTCTGTGCTCACTCAGTAAATTATCTTGGGATAGCGTGAAATCTAACAATTGACTTTGCTGACATAGAACTGGGCTCATCCTTACCTCTTGATGAAGGTTGTGCCATGTGGGACCAGTTTTCACAAGCCCTAAAAAGAAAAAAATCTAGAAAAACCTCCCAATCACGCTGACTTGGGAGCTGCACCCAGACACTGATAGCTGAGGCCAAGCGGAGCTTCAGTTCCAGGCCAAATCTCTCCACACCTCAGTAGTCTATTCCTCTCTTCCATTCCAGGATCACACAAGTTAAAGATTCATAGTATGAAGAAGAATGAAACTGCAAAGCTTTGAGAATTCAGCCTGTTAGTAAGCAATACTGGTAGGTGAAGGACAAAGTTCCATCCATCCTCCCAGGCTGAAGTTGTAGCTGTGACATGGAGCTCTGTCTGACAGTTATGGGTACTCATTAAGGTAAATGAGGTTCCTCAACACTCCATTTAATTTGGTGTGTTTCATCCACCCTACAAGCAAAGAGTTGTAAGCAGCATGTTTGTGTTCTATCTCCCACAGTCAAAGCCCGTGAGTGTCTCTCTTGGCAATTTACTTAGGGCTGATTTTGAGAATGAAAAGTATATGCACTAGGGGCTATAGACAATCGCTTCTTCTGTTCGCTGGTACAGGCAACACAGGATGGATTTACAGTTGGAGCATCTGGAACAAGAATAGCTCTGCAACACACCAAACCAAGTGTGCACCAAAGTGTTAATCAGGCCAGTGTGCAAGGAAAGCCCTGTCATGCTTCCATCCAAGCATGGTAGCCAGAGCCTTGTCTCAGACTTGGCTGGTGCTAGATTTCACAAGGCCTTGTGAAAAGAGACATGCAGACAATCTGAGAACAGGTATTTTTGCTCCTGTTTAATCTCCCATTTTGCCATCTTTGCCCACTTTCAACAGGCTTTATGGCCTCTGGTGGTCCCCCTACATGACCCAGAAAGCTAACAGTGGAAACAATGTGAGAAGAAGGCAGTTAGGAAATTCATTCTCTGCCACAGTGGACCAGAGAGAGGGATGTTGCTCTGGTTTGAAGATCAGGTGCGGAGGCAGCATGCCCAGTGTCACCTAACCAGAAGGGTTAGCATCACATCACTCAGGACCAGCGACTGTCTCCAAAGGAAGGCCAGTTTCACCTGCTCAGCCGGTGATGACTACTCATTGAGATTCAACAGGTAAATATACCAGAAGGAATGAGGGGAGGAATCTAGGGGGCCTCTCTATGCACAGGGCACCTCATGTAGCCTACACATTTGACTGTATTGTTTCAATGAATATTTTTCTTCCATCACTGACTTTATTCAGAGATATGTTTGTTATCTGAATGTTGTAGGTTAGAATTATGTTACTGACTTATCTAGCCACCTGCCCTGTGAGAAGTGACCTTCTTAACCTCAGAAATCTTCAGTGACTTCACAGAGCAGAATCATCCCAAGTCTACTTCGATCCGTTGAAACGGACGGTCCCAAAGGCAGCACTGCAGCCACTTATGAGAATGAGTATGTTATGCCTGTGATATAGCAGCAACAAGTACAACACAAAGACAGCCCTCTTCTCCAAGCATATGGAGTTGTGAACTTGACCCAATTTTGCATAGTGCTTTTTTGACCTTCCTCTGAAGCACCAAGTAGTATCGCAAGTACCAGAAACAGGACCAATGGTTTGAGCCAGTACAACAGGAAACAGGATTCCATGCACACAGATTACTAGCCTGACCAGGTCTGGCAACTCCTGTTAAACACTGTCCCTGAGAAGGCCGCTGTGGGATTTGGAGGAATAGCCATTGCATGAAGAACCAGGCAGAAACATTGTGTACGCGGGCAACTGCTGCTCTTGTGGCTGCATTTGCCAGGTTAATTACAGAGTCCCCACTCACCGTGCGGTCTTCTAGATACATTGTCTTTGACAGGAAATCAATTCCAATGGTTGCCTGAAAAGAAGAAGAAAAAGTCTTAACCTGCAATTTATCCTCTTATACTGGTTTGTAAAGCATTATATTTATTAGTCTCAAAAAATCTTCCAATTAAGGTTGTTCATGTGCATTTATTGCCTCAATCTGTTCATTAGAGAGCGTCTTACAAAGCGTGACAGATACAGCAATTTTCTGCAATATCTTTGGAAGATCTTATTGAATTAAGTTTAAGTAGCTTTGGAATCCATTATATTATACATGCAAACCTTATCACTTATTGTGGAACTTCTTAGGGAGGAGATGTGACCAATGTAAACCCTATGAAACGTTCTGAGCATCAAAGGACTATTTTAAACAAAGTACCAGACAAGAAGGAACTTTTGGGACAAAATTAAGTGGGTTTCCTAGGAAATGCTTGGGAGGAGGTGAATGCAAATTCCATCCTCCTGATCCAACCTATTGAAGCTATGCCCTGAGGAGAAACCCATTCTCTGCAGATTACCTATTCCTGGAATCTGAAGATCAAAGCCTAAACTACAAATTCATGAGAGTGCTTGTTCTGAGCTAACCGGTGTTACAAACCACAGAAAAAACCCTTGGTGGGATTTGAAGAACTGATCACCTGCCAGAGCCCTTGTGGGAGTTGAATTATCTCTGGTAAAGCTTATTGGTGTGTGTAGGTTCTTTTACTGTTTAATATATTTTCTCTGTAATGCTTTCATCTTAAGAATAAGTGTGCTTGCTTAAAAAGGGCTGTGTGAGAACTCATAACTGTGGGCAATTATGCTGTTTATAGCCTCTGACAAGAAAGCAAAATGCTCATGCTGACTTGTCTAGGCAATCTGACTTGCTGTGAAACTCAGTGTAGGCAGGGAACTGTGTAGTTTCTGTAAGGAGGGAGAGTTAGGCCTGGTCTACACTATGCGTTTAAACCGATCTTAGCAGCATTAAATCGATTTAACGCTGCACCCGTCCACACAACGATGCCCTTTATATCAATATAAAGGGCTCTTTAAACCGGTTTCTGTACTCCTCCCCAACAAGAGGAGTAGCGCTGAAATCGGTATTACCCTATCGGATTAGGGTTAGTGTGGCCGCAAATCAACGGTATTGCCCTCCGGGCAGTATACCTCAGTGCACCACTGTGACTGCTCTGGACAGCAATCTGAACTCGGATGCACTGGCCAGGTAGACAGGAAAAGCCCCATGAACTTTTGAATTTCATTTCCTGTTTGCCCAGCATGGCACGCTGTTCAGCACGGGTGGCCATGCAGTCCCAAATGCAAAAAGAGCTCCAGCATGGACCGTACGGGAGATACTGGATCTGATCGCTGTATGGGG